>NC_044039.1:10345312-10646867 GCF_901765095.1 Microcaecilia unicolor | reverse complement strand
TCTGAGCACATTTCTTCGTGTACCTCTGGGGCTCATATGGAAACAGTTATGAGCCGTGCTTTTTGACATACTGAAACTGAATCTAAAGTTTCGTGCTGCCCCTTGTTATGTCTCGCTTTAAGCTATTAAGGTCAATTTGCGTGAGCTTGGCAAGGTGGGAAACTGAACATCTCTAAAATATAATTCTCATTACAGCAGTTTTATTTGTTAACATCTCTTTAATTACATTCATATTTTCTTTATAACAAGACATTAACATTGCTAGTTAATTTATGCAAACTGATATGAACAGACATGCAGAAGAAGAACAGGCATTGAATTAGCAAGATGGCTGTATCTTATTCATTTAATTTGCATTTCGGCTGCCGTGGTTTTCTAAATTCCTATTTTATTAAGTTTGACTGTAGCTCTAGTAGTGATTTCATATCAGGTCATACCAGGACACCGCCACTTTTTCCTGTAAGCTGGCAGGCCTTCATCTACAGGCCTGCCAGTGGGGAGGGGGATGCAGCTTCACCATCGTATTTTCAATAGCGAGGGATTTGAAAGCTCTGCAGGGCTCCAGGGAAACCTGCCTATCCCTATTGATTGAAAACACAATATTAAAGCACCCTCCCCCTCCCAATACTAGCCACAGTGCCGTTGTAGGACGCCCTCTCAGCTTTGAGGAAACAGTGGTCGCTACCCTGCAATCTTTATAAACTTGTTCATTGCATCTGGTGTGGAAAGTGGAGTCTGTCACTGACCCCCTAATCTGGTATTTTGTTTTTTCTCTTGTGCTTCTAAATGCACATCTCTAATGCTGACTTTTACCCACAGTGAAAAGGGGTAAGTTCAGAGACAGAAGCTGCTCACTGGACATGGGGATACAAGCAGGGGTGGTCGCACAGGGCCTTGCGCTCCTAGGGGCCCCACATCTCTGGCATGTCTGTCCTCCTGTCTCGGAACACCTCCCTGCTCCGTACCATAATGTGCATCCGAATTTCAGTAGAGAGCATCAGGCAGTGGCAGTGATTTTCATATCCTGTCAGTTGCCGAGCCCAGAGTCTCCTCGCTGCTGTGTCCTGCCCCCTTTTGATGTCACTTCCTGCTTCCACAAAGGTGGGTGTCCTGCCCCCTTTTGATGTCACTTCCTGCTTCCACAAGGGTGGGATGGAGAAGCAAAGAGGCTCTGGGCTCAGCAGCTGACGAGAGATGATAATTGCTGCCGCTGTCTGCCGCTCTCTACTGAAACATGGTGGATGTATATCAATCTATGGGGTGATGAGATGGGGTTCTGAGAGCCCTAAACCTCCTTTTAAACTGATAAATTATAGCTTATGGTGGCGGACGCAGGTGGGAGGCGGGGGGCCCCACTGAACTGGTACGCACAGGGCCTCGCAATTACTAAGACCGGTCCTGGAGACAAAGTCTCTGAGTACCTTAGCACGGTGTTTCCCTCTGAAAGGCTATACAAGGTCCATATGTGTAAAATATCCTGAGTGGTCTGTTCTGAAAATTGCCACCTCAAAGGAGCTCAGCATGAATTTCAAACTCCTGGGCAGTGATGCCCATTGTCAAGGTCTGAGTCCTTTGTGCGTCTTTCATCTGAATATTTGTGAAATAAGCATGAATAGTGAGTACTAAGGCTGGAGTTTGCATCTTAAGAAAGATATAGTAGAATTGGAAAAGGTGCAGTGAAGGGCGACTAAAATGATAGCGGGGATGGGACGACTTCCCTATGAAGAAAGACTAAGGAGGCTAGGGCTTTTCAGCTTGGAGAAGAGACGGCTGAGGGGAGACATGATAGAGGTATATAAAATAATGAGTGGAGTGGAACAGGTGGATGTGAAGCGTCTGTTCATGCTTTCCAAAAATACTAGGACTAGGGGGCATGCGATGAAACTACAGTGTAATAAACTTAAAACAAATCGGAGAAGATTTTTCTTCATCCAACGCATAATTAAACTCTGGAATTCGTTGCCGGAGAACGTGGTGAAGGCGGTTAGCTTAGCAGAGTTTAAAAAGGGGTTAGACAGTTTCCTAAAGGACAAGTCCATAAACCACTACTAAATGGACTTGGGAAAAATCCACAATTTCAGGAATAAAATGTATAAAATGTTTGTACGTTTGGGAAGCTTGCCAGGTGCCCTTGGCCTGGATTGGCCGCTGTCAGGGACAGGATGATGGGCTCGATGGACCTTTGGTTAGACGGTTTCCTAAAGGACAAGTCCATAAACTGCTACTAGATGGGCGTGGGAAAAATCCACAATTCCAGGAATAACATGTATAGAATGTTTATACGTTTGGGAAGCTTGCCAGGTGCCCTTGGCCTGGATTGGCCGCTGTTAGGGACAGGATGCTGGGCTCGATGGACCCTTGGTCTTTTCCCAGTGTGGCATTACATATGTACTTATGTACTTATGATGTCACTGCTCACCAACTTGTGCTAATTCAATCTCTCCTCATGTCCACCTAGTTCGATACCAGTGAGGCAATTTTCTTTGATTTGTTCACTGCTAAAGTAGTCCCAAACCTGTTCCTCTATCTGTGGCCTGAGCAAAGTCACTATTTGTGGAAGGAACCTATTCTACTGTGTTTCTCTGAAAATGTCAAGGTTCCAAATGTCATCTTGTCATGTTCTCCATCTGGTTACGGTTGTGTTTCAGTTCCGAAAAGGGATGAAAGCAATTTTGTATTTCATCCTGGAGATTCAAGTTCAGGGGTTTTAATTGGATGGGATTCCTTGAAATAACAATAGCAGTAGTACAAATAATATGGTTGTGTTTTTATATAGCACTTTATAAACCAGACTTGAGCTTGTAAAATTGAACAACAGAAAGAATTGGAAGGAATATATTCAGCAGATTCCACAAATGTGCCTTCACAGTTTTCACATGGCAAAATAACCATTGCAAAGCATTTGCTGAGCCAAGAATACACTTAGAGTTCTTTTTTTTTGGGGGGGGGGGGGGGAATTAGAGTACAGGGGTGTAGCCAGACACTCAATTTTGGGTGGGCCTGGGCCCAAGATGGGTGGGCAGAAGAACTCTGCCTTGTCCCACAAGTGATTTCGTCTCTCCCTCTCTTGCCTGCATGCCATGTGGTCTGTCAAACATCCCCCCTCCCCCAAATACCTTTTAAATAGCAGATTTTCACCGGCAGGGAGCAGCAACTAATACACCCTGCTCATGTTGGCCCCACAGCCTTCCCTCTGATGTAACTTCCTGTTTCCACATAGGCGGGAATACATCAGAGGGAAGGATGTGGGGCCGGTGAAACCAGTATGTATTAATCGCTGCAGGCGAAGATCTGCTATTTACAAGGTATGCAGGAGGGACGGTTGTTGGGAGTTTTTGGCTGGTGGGGCTTGAGGATCTCTGCCAGCTACATCACAGGTGTGCTGCTACTGGGTGGGCCTGGGCCCAAAGTGGGTGGGTCAGGGCCCATCCAGGCCCACCCTTGGCTACGCCACTGTTAGAGAAGCGAAAACACTTTTGTATACCTAATCAAATGCATGATGCCAATCTACAGTCATGAAGTGAAGGCTTAGCAATTACAGGTGTCTAGAAACTACAGATAGGGAGACACCTGAGGATTCATTGGTCTTGTTAGTTCATAGCCTGACTTTGTGGGAGGTACTGTTTTAGGTCTTCTTTTACTAAGCCACACTAACGATTATCACGCAGCGAATGAGAGGAAGCCCATAGGAATTGAATGGGCTTCCTCTCATTTACTGCCAGTGGCATATCTACGTGGGGCCAGGAGGGCCTGGGCCCCCGTAGATTTGGCCCTGGACCCCCCCCCCTGCCGTCACCTGCCTTTGAACATAAGAATATAAGCACTGCCATACTGGGAAAAGACCAATGGTCCATCAAGCCCAGCATCCTGTCTCCAACAGCGGCCAATCCAGGCTTCAAGAACCCGGCAACCCCCCCCCACCCAAAAAAAAAATGTTCAATGGACTTTTCCCTTTAAACTCCGTAAGGTCAGCAGCTGTCATTACATTCTCTGGCGGGGGTTCGTTGTCGTGCAGGATGTCAGAAACAGAAAGAAGCCTTTTGCGGGAAGAAGAGGACCTCGGCTGGCGGGGGTTAGGGTCCCCCGCCAGCAAAAGTAGGCGATGGTGGGTTGGCGGTGGGAGGGGGGGTCGAGAGGGTTGTCGGCAGGGGGGGTGGTGGCGGTGGCGGGGTCGGCAATGGTGGGGGGGGGTGAGTGGCGGCAATGGCGGGGGTGGTCGGCGGCACGGGGGGGGGAGGGCTAAAATGTGCCCCCTCTTCTTGGGCTCTGGACTCCCCTCCCGCCAAAGTCTGGCTATGCCCCTGTTTGCCGCACCAGGAATTGCTAGCGCAGCTTAGTAAAAGATGCTCTTAGGCCCTGTTTACTAAGCCGTGCTATAGGCACACTAGCACTAAGACGCCCATAGAAAGATATGGGTGTCTGTAGCATTAGCGTGTGCAAAAAACACTAGTGCATCAGCGTTTTTAGTATGTACATGTGCTAACCATGTAGAGGCCAATAATATTCCTATGGGTATCTACATGGGTAACGCGTGCTAATTTCTAGCATGCACTAAAAATGATAGCGCACCTTAGTAAACAGGGCCCTCAGTTTGGTTTGGCCATGTGGCCACTTCCTGAATCACGGTTATTTAGGCTCCCCCTCTGGCAGGACTATAGGTGGAGGACTCACCCACAGCTTAGAGGGAACAGTGCTCTCCTGGGAATGCTTCTGCTCCATCTGGGTAGATTTACAGTGGCACTAGAGTCTTTCCAAAATATTCATCTTTTCTGGCCTTACAGCCTAGAAATAGAAATATGTTTGCTCTAAGTATCCACATATTCTGTAACAACCAAAACCCCAAGGTAAAGGTAAAAACACTCTACGTACAGTCCAAACCCCCCCAAAAATCCAAGAAATAGGGGTGGACCAAAGAATCTTCGCTGTCTGGAGTGTGGTGCTGAATAAAGTTGTTTTTATTAACTCCAGGCTGTGAAGATTCTTTGGTCCACCCCTACTTCTTGGATTTTTTTGTCTGCATATTCTATCTTGTGACAACTAACTGACAAAGTCCAGTAATCCTTAGAAAAGGACATAGGAAACAAAGTGATGAATAGCTGGGGTGAATAGGTGTCCACTCCCTTTTCACTTCAGTAGCAGTCCTGAAGATAAAATGTGGTGTAACCAATTCCTTAAATAGCACACACCAAGCCCAACGCGGGCTTACCATTCGCTCTTCTGGGGCTATCGTCAGCCCAACGCACCTGCCGGCTGTAGTCCCGCCCTGAGCACATGCCATTTCCGGGGGAAAGAGAAAACCCCTGGAAATGGCTTGCATGGCAGTAATCTGGCATCGCTGGGTTAGTGTGGGAGCCCTAATTGCTACCTCTGTGAGTGGTGGTAAGGGCTACCTGCTGCCTGGCCATGCAGTAAGAGTTCTCTCACCACATGGCCATGTGTGTCTGGGGTCTTTTTACCTGCTGCAGTAAAAAGGGCCCTGGCACGCAGAAAAAATGGCCCCCACCGATAGCGCAGGGCCCTTTTCCTCACAGCTTGGTAAAAGGACCCCCAAGTCAATTGATCTCAACTGTATTAAATCTAGTGACTCACACACCACATAATAAACACAGGAGTTCCTGTTGATTCCCTTTGCTGGCTACTGCATTTTGGAGAAAAAAACCCAACCATGAGCACCAAGGAGATGATAAAATAAGCTATAAAAAGGAACAGAACAGAGGAAGGGGCGTAAAAGAATTGCAAGGTCCTTGAATATCTCACAGAATAAGGTCAGAACAATTATTAAGAAGCTGAAACATATGGTACCACCGAGACCCAGCCTGAACCAGGCTGGTCTTCCGTTCTTGAGCGAATAAGAAGGGGACAACCAAAAGATCAATGCCAACTTTGAAAGAGTCATAGCACTACATAAATCTGGCCTTTATAATAAGGTGGCAAGAAGGAAGCCATCAATCAAGAAACCCACCGTGAATCCTATTTGAGTTATACAAAAAATATTCAGGGGATGCTGTAGACATGTATTTATTTATTTATTAGGAATTCACTCAAGGCGGTGTACAGTAAGAATAAATCAAAGGTGAGCAATAGACAATTACAGCAGTAAAAATATTCAAATAACAATACAAAGTATGGCATAGTATACCACTTACAAAGTCAACGCAATACGTAATAGAATATTTTAATCGACAGTGTAGGGTACATGAAATCATTACATTTGGTGCAGACTAGGGATTTGCATTTGTTAGATATTAGGGGTGAGCCCAGAACACTGCAGCCAGACTCATATTTGGAAAAACAAAACACGAAAGTGCAAAACCCCTAAGAGAAAAACTACACTGGCTTCCAATTAAAGACCGAATCGCGTTCAAGGTCTGCACTCTAGTTCATAAAATCATTCATGGAGATGCCCCGGCATACGCGATAGACCTTGTTGACTTACCACCCAGGAATGCTAAAAGATCGGCCCGCACATTCTTTAATCTACACTTCCCCAGCTGCAAAGGACTAAAATACAGACTAGCACACACGTCCAGCTTTTCCTACATGAGCTCGCAACTCTAGAATGCATTACCACTTCACTTAAAAACAAATTACGAATTAATCAACTTCCGTAAATCTCTGAAGACCTATCTATTCAACAAGGCTTACCACAACGAGCAATAATTCAATGAAAACACAATACCACTCCGACCACACTCTTTACACTCTCTCGCTATACCCGTATGCTTAATTCTATATTGCTATCCATGCACTCCGTGAAACTCCAATGTATCACTTACTCCAGAATGGCGATTGCCATAACGGAACTTTGTAAGTTAATTTGATATTGTCATCCATGTATTTCATGTAAGACCAATTGTGTCACTCTGGAATGGCGAATGCCATAACGAAATATTGTAAGTCACGTTGAGCCTGCAAATAGGTGGGAACATGTGGGATACAGATACAACAAAATAAATAAACCTTGAAGCCTGGGCTGGTAGGAGGGCAGATAGCACATGCTAACTTTTAGTAAATGGCTCCTTTAATGCTTACCCTTCAGCTAACCCCATTTACAGTATAGTTCACCTGCTTTGGTTCTTCCGATCGCGGCCCGACTGCTTGAATTCAAAGCTTTTCATTCGTTATTTGTCTGTCTGTGATTGCAATTTCCAAGCAGCAGAGACCATCTTTTATGAGTCTTTGTAAAGCATAGAATAAACCTGGTAGCACTATATAAATGATAATAATAATTTTCCTGGGGTCATTTTTAAAGTGGAAATATACACGCGCTTTCTCTTTCAACGTCCAGAAAGTTCCACACAAAGTACATGTGGATTTTATACCTACGTGCACAGTTCTAAGCCTACCCCCACCTATCTGGCTTCTTTATACTGAATGTGTCCGTTCAGGGGAAAAATATAAAGCATAAAGGATCCTTTTCAACAGATGTAATTTATTTTTATTTTCTAACACCATAAACTGTGAAATTAGTCATTTTTCCTTGTCTGCCATGCCACTTGTCAACTGTGATTTACACAAAACCCTAATTATCCATGTCTCTAATGATTCAGTGCCAAGTTGAAAAAGAGCCTGAATACAATTTTTACTATACTTCAGTCAGTGGGATTTTCTTCTTTTTCAGTTGTGCTTTGTGAGAAGCAATAGTACTTGTTCCCAAGAATCAGTCTGTCCACCTCTCTATCTCTCTGTCTGTCCATCTGTACGTGTAGCTTTGGATGTGAATGGAGAAAGGTGAAAGGAAGCAGTGGGGGAGGGGAGGAGTTGCAAGACCAAAGGCAAAGCAAGTGAAAGAGCTGGGGTGGGGGTGGGGGTGGGGGGGGGGAGAGTCCCTCCCACTCTGGCTGAAGATACCTGCTAGACCAGTGATGGCGAACCTTTCAGAGTCCGAGTGCCTAAACAGCAACCCAAAATTTAATTATTTATCGCAAAGTGCCAACAGGGCAATTTAACCTGAATAACAGAACTTTAAAAGCATTCTGCAGTCACACAGGTTTAAAAATAGTAACAACGATAGTGTGTGGTAAAAAATGTGTAGTGGCCTCGCCCATGATATTTAGCTTCCCTGAGCATAAGTTGCTTCCCCCTCGATAGGTACAAAAAATGAAAAAATCATACTCACTTTCCTACTCCCGCTCTACCGCTGCTCGTTGCTGGTCTCCTCATGTCTTCTCTGTCAGTTCCCGCGCGGCCACAAAACGTCATGACATTATGCGATGGTGCTGGACTTAATGACGCTCCCGGTCTCTCCTAGGCCGCAGGCCTGCGGCCTAGGAGAGTGTGTCACAGCGAGGAGTAATGTCGCCTCCGCTCCGACATAACTTTGAACTGCTAGCGCGATTGTGCCAGCAGTTCATAGCGGCAGTACGATTCTGGCTGAGGCGACGGCTCTGCGTGCCCTCTCTGGCACACGTGCCATAGGTTCGCCATCACTGTGCTAGACTGTGACAGGGCAATTTAAAAATTTAAAAGGCCGGACAAGAGTATTGCAGAAGAAATATTGTTCTGTTTAGTTTCCCCTGTTGTTTATCGGATTCTTTGGTTTGTTTTCTGCTTTCAGTTGAAGTTTTTGTTTCAAGGAGCAATGCCGTTAACAGTGCGCTGAGTGGACTATGGAAATAAAAATCACTGAAAACCAGAAATCCTAATTATAGGGCACTATTACAGTACCCATGGGGAAAATCTGCAACAAAAACTTAAAAATTTTACGTTTTTTAAGAAAGAACTTTTCAGACTGCACTAGTCCCAGCGCAAGGTTCAAGGCGGTTTACAAAAATAAGATAACTCAGACCAAATGAGAAATTATAAAAAAAACCCTACATCAAACATATAAACGGCGAGTGACCGTACTCACTCGCAAATGCGCATTAGAGACTTCCCTCTCTGCCCCGCCCCTGCTTCAATACGTGATGATGGGGGCGGGACAGAGAGGGAAGTCTCTACTGGCATGCTGCAGACGTCAGAACCGCTCCCCTTCCCCCCCTCCCCCGGAGTGGCCGCCGCCCCTCCATCTGGCCCGAGCACTGTGAACTTACATCAGCACGCAGCAGCAGGCACATCAGCAAAGCTGCCGTCGGGCTTCCTTCTCTGCCTTTGTCCCGCCCTCGCCGACGTTACGTCACACGAGGGTGGGACACAGGCAGAGAAGGAAGTCCGCCCCGACGGCAGCTTTGCTGATGTGCCTGCTGCTGCGTGCTGATGTAAGTTCACAGTGCTGCTCGGGCCGGGTGGAGGGGCGGCGGCAGTGGCGGCGACTCCGGGGGGGGGGCTCAGAAACCCCCCCATTCCAAAAGTAGCCCGTTTTCACGGGCTCGTATAATAATAAACTATCAAACAAAAAAGTTCCGCACGGCCATTTCCTGAATAAAACAAAGACCTGCCTCTTACCCATTGCGGTAAAAGGGGGCCTCGGCGCATGTCAAAAACACGCGCTGACACGAGCGCAGGCCCCTTTTTGCCATAGCTTCGTAAAAGGACCCCTATAACACAGGTGATATTGAAGAGCCTTGGGGTACCCCAAAGTCTGAGTGGCAGCTATTAGATGAAACTCCTCCTTTCCAGACACTAGAGCAACGATTTCCCAAAGAATTCACAAAACCAATTTAAAACAGGGCCCAGCAAGCCAAATTCACTCAACTTCTTCATCAGTAATCCATGGTCTACAGAATCGAATGCAGCAGAAATATCAATAATTATGAACTACTCTTGTCAGTGTCGGTAACAATGATTCAGTACTATGCTGGACTCTAAAACCAAACTGAGATGGATGTAAACAGGAATATGAATCCATGAACTGATACAACTGTTTGCTGACTAAAGTCTCCATCAATTTGGAAAGCAAGGGAATGCCAGCAATGGGCCTGTAACCAGAAGTAAGAGACAAATCCAAATCCTTAGATTTGGAAATTGGTGTAAGTGCAGTATGGCCCATTTTAGAAGGAAATTTCTCTAGTGACAAAAGATTATTGAAAAAATTCACAAGCCATACAATAATCCCAGTTGGAGGATGAGCAAATAAATAAGAAGGGTGTATGTCCAATATACGACAATTTGTAAGCTTAGGTAACAAAGCACGAACATCTTCAACAGTAACAGAATTAAAAGTATTCCACGCTTGATTTGCTGAAATGCCTGAAGAAGAATCAATGGATCTTTGTATCTGATGTATTTCAGATATATTTATTTATTTGTAGCATTTGTATCCCACATTTTCCCACCAATTTGCAGACTCAATGTGGCTTACATTATGCTGTAATGGCGATCGCCATTTCCGGGTAGAGAATTATTTATTTATTTGTTTGTTTGTTACATTTGTATCCCACATTTTCCCACATATTTGCAGGCTCAATGTGGCTTACATAATATTGTGAAGGCATTCGCCAAATCTGGTACGGGATAGGTACAAAATGTTGTATTGGGATAGGGAAGATAAGATTCAATCAAGTTGGGTTGAGGTAAAAGAATTCATTAATGTCCAATACGATCTTTAATAGTGAAGTGTTGCAGGGTTGAGCCATTTAAGTTGGGTCATTCGGATATGCCCTTCCGAATAGGTGAGTCTTTAATGACTATCTGAATTTTAGGTAATCATAAGTTGTTTTCACCACTTGTGGCAATGCGTTCCACAGGCGTGTCCCTATGTAAGAGAAGTTGGACGCATGGGTTATCTTGTATTTTAGTCCTT
Organism: Microcaecilia unicolor; assembly: GCF_901765095.1. Classification (NCBI taxonomy): domain Eukaryota; kingdom Metazoa; phylum Chordata; class Amphibia; order Gymnophiona; family Siphonopidae; genus Microcaecilia; species Microcaecilia unicolor. Next base: position 10,636,186 of record NC_044039.1, on the reverse strand, counting down.
TGCAATTTGGGTAATGGAGATTCAGGTAAGACCGTGATGAACTAGTACTATTTCTGATTGGGAGATTGATTAGGTCAATCATGTAATCTGGGACTACTCCATAGATGATCTTATGGACTAAGGTGCAGATTTTCAAAGAGATGTGTTCTTGGATAGGAAGCCAGTGCAATTTTTCACTGAGTGGTGTGGCATTTTGGAATTTTGTCCTACAAAATATCAATCTGGTTGCTGTGTTTTGTGCCATTTGGAGTTTCCTTGTGAGTTGTTCCTTACATTACAAATGGTATTGCATTAAGGTGCATACACGGTAAGGTATAATACACTATGGTATTGCATAGAGGTTCCTGAGTGATAGAGTAGATTATAACATGAGTTAGATAATCAATTATAAAAAGTTCCTTTCTGACATGAGAATAAAGTGGTAGTGCGTACTGCGTAACTTCCATTAGTAGCAACATGGTTATCAGACAAGTGTAGGGGTTCGGTTTTGTCTAGTTCATGTAAAACCAAGCATTTAACAGATCTTCCCACATTAATGCTATTTTATTATATATATATATATATATATATATATATATATATATATCAGCTAAAGCCTAAACTGTTGGTTCAGAGTTAGTGACTGAGGGGCCCTTTTACTAAGCCACGGCAAAAAGTGGCCTGCGGCAGCGTGAGAATGTCTTTTGGGCATGCGCTGGGCCAGTTTTTGCTTCATCTTGGAAAGGGGGCCTATTTTAAGGGGTCGGAAAATGGACATGCGGCAAAAAATAAAAACCAGCGCATGCCGATTTTCGGCCTGAGACCTTTCTGCCACCCATTGTCTTAGCAGTAAGGTCTCATGCGCTACCCGGGCGGTAGGCATGCAGCGCATGTCCACTGCGGGTTACCGCTGGGTAAGTGCCCCGCGTTAGAAAATAGAACATATTTTCTACCGCGTGTTTTCAGCGTACGCCAGATTCAGAATTACCACCTGGAGCACATGGTAGGCGGGCAGTAATGCCAATTTGGCACAAGCTGGATGCGTGTAGGCCCTTACACACTTTTGTAAAAGGGTCCCTGAAACAGAATTCTCTGGTGAAGCTTACCAAATTCTCTACAAGCCGGAATAACTTCTTAGAATCTACCTGATCGGAACCGATAACTTTTGCATAATAACATTTCGTAGCTTCTGAAACATAACATTCGTAAGACCTCAGAGCATTTCTCCAGTTGTTTTTTTAATAATGACATCCTGCTTTTTTTCAGAAGTCTTTATTCAAATCGATAAATTGAGCAACCCGACACGAGTCGTGTTTCGGCCCTACTGGCCTGCCTCAGGGGTCTATGACAAATAAATATAATAACATTACCGCAAAGTTATAAATACAAACAAATCCAAAAGAATAAAAGAAGTGTAAATAAAATGGAAAAATGATAAAAATAATAATAAAAGAAACCTTACATATGAAAAAATCATACCTAGGAATAACTTTTGCATAATAACATTTTGTAGCTTCTGAAACATATCATTCATAAGACCTCAGAGCATTTCTCCAGTTGTTTTTAATAATGACATCCTGCTTTTTTCACCAGTTTCTCTCTAATGGCCTACAATTATGTCTCATCTCCCTCAAAAACTCACTAAACCATGGAGCAGATCTTGAAGATCGCACTTTTCGAGTTTTTAAAGGAGCAATTGTATCTCAAGTAGTTTCAATAATTTGATCCCATCTTCGTTACTGATTAATTGGGTCAGTCTCACTAATATCTATTTGATTAGAGATTATAGGCCAAAATATATCAGGATTAATTTTCCCCCTGGATTTAATTTTACGCTGAGAGTGTGATTTAGAAACAGATGTCATAGAAACATGAAAATTAAAATCGGCTATAAAATGGTCAGCCCATGGAACGGCCAACCAAGCAGTATCACTAATCAACTGAGCTGGATAAGAAAATCCAAAAATCTAAAGTATGACCTTTATCATGAGTAATGTCCTGAGATATTAAAACAAGATTACAAGAATCTAAAACATTTTAAAACTCTTAACTCTAGTATCAGAATCTTGCTCCAAAGGTAGATTTAAATCTCCCAAAATATATTTATTTTATTTATTGCACTTGTATCCCACATTTTCCCACCTTTTTACAGGCTCAATGTGGCTTACAGAGAGTTGTTATGGCATTGCCATACCAGGGTAATACAATTGTTGTTACAAAGAAGTCAAAAAAGACAGGAGGGTCTGGTCAAGCAGTTATTAAAAGATACATTCTGGATACAGGTGGAAAGTTTTTATGTTAGAGTTAGTTAAGGGTTCTCGTGGTACGCCTTGTCAGTTTTCAGGGCTTTGCGGAATTTGATTAATTCTTTGATCGTTTTCAAGTGAGTGAGGAGAGCATTCCATAATTGCGTACTCATGTAGGAGAAGCTGGTCGCATATGCTAGTTTGTATTTTAATCCTTTACAGCTGGGGAAGTGTAGGTTAAGAGAGATGCGGGACGATTTTTTAGCATTTCTGGGTGGTAGGTCCATGAGATTCAGCATGTAGGTCGGGGCATCTCCGTAAATGATTTTATGAATGGTCGTACAGATCTTGAACGTGATGCGTTCTTTGAGTGGGAGCCAGTGTAGTTTCTTCTTAAGGGTTTTGCACTTTCATATTTTGTTTTACCAAATATAAGTCTGGCTGCGGTATTTTGGGCTGTTTGAAGTTTCTTGATGGTCTGTTCCTTACATCCAGCGTAGAGTGCATTGCAATAGTCCAAGTGACTTAGTACCATTCATTGTAACCAGGTTCCGGAAGATGGCTCTTGGGAAGAAAGGTTTTACTCTTTTGAGTTTCCACATGGAGTGGAACATTTTCTTAGTTGTATTCTTTGCATGAGTTTTGAGTCTGAGATTTCAATCAATGGTAACTCCCAGAATTTTCAGACTGTATGAGACAGAGAGGGAAAAGATAGGGGTTGTGTTGTGTTGTGAGGTGAGGTGAGAATGAGACACTGTGTTTTTTCTGCGTTGAGTTTTAGTTGAAATGCATCCGCCCAGGAGTTCATGATTTGGAAGCTTTGGTTGATTTCGTTGGTGATATACAATCTAGGGGCCCTTTTACTAAGACGTGTAAGCATCTATGCACGCCCAACGCACAACAAAATGGAGTTACTGCCTTGCTACCATGTGAGATTTTACCGCTAGCTCAATGGCTGGCAGTAAGGTTGCAGACACAGAATGGATGCACGGCAATTTTGATTTTGCCGCATGTCCGTTTTCGACAAAAATGAAAAAAAAAAAGCCTTTTTTACAGGCGCGCTGAAAAATGGATCATCGTACACACAAAACCCGCGCCTACACTACTGCATGCCATTTCTCAGTGCACCTTAGTAAAAGGACCCCCTAGTACACTGCATTAAATAAAAGAAAAAAGTTCAAATATAGTATCCCCAACAGAAGCCCATGATCCAGGTGAACGATACAATAGTAATAGCCCTATTGAACCCAGAGAGGTATGTAGGTCATCCTGAAATCTACAAAACATATATTCTAATCCTGGTAAAAACAGCAGATTCTCTTAAACTAAGGTAAAAAAAAATGATAGCCAATCCACCTCCCTGTTTATCTAACCTTGGTGAATATGGAGCAGTAGCCTAGTGGTTAGTGCAGTGGACTCTGATCCTGGGGAACTGGGTTCAATTCCCACTGCAGCTCCTTGTGACTCTTGGCAAGTCACTTAACCCTTCATTTCCCCTGGTACAAAATAAGTACCTGAATATATGTAAACCGCTTTGAATGTAGTTGCAAAAACCTCAGAAAGGCGGTATGTCAAGTCCCATTTCCCTTTCCCTATTTGAGATTCTACATGGAATGTTGCTATTCCACTAGCAACATTCCATGTAGAAGCCTGCCTTTGTAGATCAGCAACGCGGCTGCGCAGGCTTCTGTTTCTGTGAGTCTGACGTCCTGCACATATGACGTCAGACTTACAGAAACAGAAGCCTGCGCGGCCGCATTGGTGATCTGCAAAGGCAGGCTTCTACATGGAATGTTGCTAGTGGAGGAGTAGCCTAGTGGTTAGTACAGTGGATTTTGATCCTGGGGAACTGAGTTCGATTCCCACTGCAGCTCCTTGTGACTCTGGGCAAGTCACTTAACCCTCCATTGCCCCATGGTACAAAATAAGTACCTGAATATATGTAAACCACTTTGAATGTAGTTGCAAAAAAACCTCAGAAAGGCAGTATATCAAGTCCCATTTCCCTTCCCTTCCCTCAAAGGGTGGCAGTAAGTGCTTTCCCCTGAAATGGCTGCAAGGCAAGTGGTTCACTTACCACATGGCCATTTCTTTTTGAGAAAAAAGACAGCCTTTTACCCACTGCGGTAAAAGGAGGTCTCAGCATGTGTCAAAAACACGCACTGACATTAGCACAGACCCCCTTTTTACCACAGCTTAGTAAAGGACCCCTTAGTGTATGGCTGGGTAGCTGCGCTAACTGATTAGCGCAGAAATGCTCACTCTCCAATTAGATTGTAAGCTCTTGTCGAGCAGGGTTTGTCTCTTCATGTTCAAGTGTACAGCGCTGCGTACGTCTAGTAGCGCTATAGAAATGATAAGTAGTAGTAGTCTTTGGGATTCTGGAATCTCGCTAACTGTTGGGATTCTGCACAGAATGTTGCTGCTCTTTGGGATTCCGGAATCTTGCTATGCTTTGTTCTTATCCCTTATTTGTCCTGTTTGTCTGTCCCGATTAGATTGTAAACTCTGTCGAGCAGGGACTGTCTCTTCATGTTCAAGTGTACAGCGCTGCGTACATCTAGTAGCGCTATAGAAATGATAAGTAGTAGTAGTCTCCATCCCCAGACACACACCCCTGTGGTAAAGTAAAATTGTATTACATAGTAGATGACGGCAGAAAAAGACCTGCACGGTCCATCCAGTCTGCCCAACAAGATAAACTCACATGTGCTACTTTTTGTGTATACCTTACCTTGATTTGTACCTTTCTTTTTCAGGGCACAGACTGTATAAGTCTGCCCAGCACTATCCCCGCCTCCCAACCACCAGCCCCGCCTCCCACCACTGGTTTTGGCACAGACCGTATAAGTCTGCCCAGCACTATCCCCGCCTTCCAGCACCGGCTCTGGCACAGACCGTATAAGTCTGCCCAGCACCATCTCCGTCTCCCACCACCGGCTTTGCCACCCAATCTCGGCTAAGCTATTTTTAGCACATGGTTTGCGCACGCAGATTGCTAAATTACCACAAGATGCCTCAACACGTCCACGGCAGTGGCGTAGCCAAGGGTGGGCTGGGGTGGGCCCAGGCCCACCCACTTTAGGTTCAGGCCCACCAAGTAGCAGCACACCTATAATGTGGCTGGCAGAGACCCCAAGCTCCACCAGCCAAAAACTCCCAACAACTGTTTGCTGCTGGTGAAAATCTGCTATTTAAAAGGTATATGGGGGAGAGGGGATGTTTGAAAGACCATATGGCATGCAGGCGAGAGAGGGAGAAACCAAATCACTTGTAGGACAAGGTGGAGTTCTGCCCACCCATCTTGGGTCCAGGCCCACCCAAACTTGGGTATCTGGCTATGCCCCTGGTCCAGGGTAAGCCCTTTCAATTGCAGTAATCACACTTGACCGCTTACTGCAGCTTTATAAATGGAGCCCTAAAAGTTTTGTTTTTATTTCCATCACTTTGTTTAGAAAATGATGTGAATCGACCTAAGAAATGTCATTTCAAGCAAATGCACACCCTCAGGCAGCTCTGCTTCAGCTGCTGGCCAAGTGAGAGGGTGAGAAAACCATTCTGCTTTAATCTGTTTACAATTCATTTGCTGAGGTCTTTGCAACACACATGTTTGTTAGGTGGAAAGAAGAGCATCATTCCATCTGCTAGCGTTTTCTTCTGTCTGATTGCAATTATAACCAAGAGCAATTCTACAGGGGGTCATTTTGAGTAGTCTATGAAGTTGCAAAGTCAGTGGGGGGCTTCTCATTTGCAGAACTTGTTGCAAATTTTTAAAGGGAGACTATCGGAATTTGGCATTTTTTTCATTTACATTATGGTAAATGACACAAAAAACAGCAATGATCTTACATAAGCTGTTAGCTTATGTAAAAACATCTGAGTTTTTTTCTAACCCTAGGTTTCAAAAGAAGATCTCGATTTGTTATATAATGCTCTTTTATATGATTTCTTAAATTAATTTATCCAGGTATCACTTTTCCCCAAAATTTAACTTCCAACTTCTGAGAGGATTGATTATATTGTTGGGTAGTGCCACATAGAGGGGCATAATCGAACAGAAACGCCTATCTCCATGGGCGTTTATCTCCGAGAACGGGTCCGTGAAGGGGCGGACCGAATCGTATTTTTGAAAAAACATGGACGTTTATCTTTTTTTGAGCTGGGCGTTTTTGTTTTTCAGCGATAATGGAAACCGAAAACGCCCAGCTCAAAAACGAATAACTCCAAGACATTTATTCGTGGGAGGGGCCAGGATTCGTACTGCACCGGTCCACCTCACATGCCAGGACACCAACCGGGCACCCTAGGGGGCACTTTTACAAAAAAAAAAAAAAAAGGTAAAACAGCTCCCAGGTGCATAGCACCCTTCCCTTGGGTGTTGAGCCCCCAATATCCCCCTCAAAACCCACTGCCCACAAGTCTACACCATTACTATAGCCCTAAGGGGTGAAGGGGGGCACCTACACGTGGGTACAGTGGGTTTGGGGGGCGGTTTGGAGGGCTCCCATTTACCAGCACAAGTGTAACAGGTGGGGGGGGGGGGGATGAGCCTGGGTCCACCTGCCTGAAGTCCACTGCTCCAGTGACCTGCATACTGCTGCCAGGGAGGTGGGTATGACATTTGAGGGTGAAAATAAAAAGTTGTGAAACGGCATATTTTGTGGTGGGAGGGGGTTCGTGACCACTGGGGGAGTCAGGGGAGGTCATCCCCGATTCCCTCCAGTGGTCATCTGGTCATTTAGGGCACTTTTTGGGGCCTTATTCGTGGAAAAACAGGGTCCAGGAAAAGTGCCCTAAATTCTCGCTAAAAACGCATATTTTTTTTCCATTATCGGCGAAAGGCGCCCATCTCTGATCAGCAGATAACCACGCCCCAGTTCCGCCTTCACCACGCCTTCGACACGCCCCCATCAACGTTGTCCGCATCCGCGACGGAGTGCAGTTGAAAACGTCCAAATTCGGCTTTTGATTATACCGCGTTATTCGTTTTTGTGAGATAAACGTCCATCTCCCGATTTAGGTCGGAACTTGGGCGTTTTTCTCGTTCGATTATAAGCAGGATATTCTCCTATATCTTAAAAATTGTGAAAAGGGACTACTGTTCTTAAGATGAACCAGATGCATACTTTTATATGCTAAAAAAAAAATTTCTATCTGTGGGTTTGGAATAAACTTCCATGCTCAGATAACTGCCTTCTATTTTAATCCACACATCTAGAAAATTGAAATGTTCCTAATAGAAATTACAGTCAAACTTGATGGTAGGATAACATCCATTAAGTTCTTCCACAAATTGGAGTAACTCAGCCACTAGTATTCCGTAACAAAAATGTCATCTATGTAACTCCCCCAGTATACAACCACACCTGATTCACTTCTACCTCATTTGACCACAACACAATCTTGTATTTGTTATCAACCGAAATGGCAAACGTCATTACGGTACTTTGTAAGCCACATTGAGCCTGCAAATAGGTGGGAAAAGGGGATATAAATGAAATAAATAAATAAATGAATGCTGTTTCAGAGAGGAAATTGTTCCAAACAAAAGAATAATGGGGCAATTCTCTGACTTGGTGCCTCTTATTCTATAATAACATTGACATTCCTATATTTAAATATGACCAAAACTTAGACCGGGGGATATTCAAAATGATCCTGCCCGCTTAAATCGTTTTGGAGTTAAGAGGAGCAGAAGGTTTTCTTCTCGAAATTCTCCAACCTTTCAAATTGTCCATTATAAAACACAAATTGAATATCTCGTATCGAGGGATGAAGATTTAGAATAACTTTCCAATTCAAATGAGGCAAATTTATTCTTATTACCATTTTCACAAAACCTTAAAGACATATTTGTTTTCAAGATAGCTCGTATGCTATTTTACTAATGGGATTCTACGTTTGTAATTTCACTCTATTGTCAGAAGTCCCGCTTGTTGTAATCCACTTTGATTCTTAACGATAACTAAGGAATATAACACTCTGTATAGCAGGGGCGTAGCTACGGGTGGGCCTGTAGCGAAGCAGGGGCAGTGACGTAAGAGACGGAAGGAGCCTGCAGAGCCAGCAGCCAATGCTTCGAGGCTGCCTGCAGTGCCGCGTTTTTTTTTAAAACATTTTTTCTCGGCGGGTTAGCGTTGGCGGCGGCGCTCAGCTCAGTCAGCTGAGCGCTTCTTCTTTTTGTAGCGCCGGCCCTGCTGCTCATCAGGAAAAGCAGCAGTGGCCGGCAATGGGAGCTGGGGCTTGTGGGCCTGAATGGGAGAGGGAAAATGGATGGCAGGATGGGGAGAAGGATGGGGAGAGAAAGAGGGAAAACAGATGGCAGGATGGGGAGAAAGAGGGAAAACGGAAGGATGGGGAGAGAAAGAGGGAAAACAGATGGGAGGATGGCAGAGAAAGAGGGAAAATGGAAGGATGGGGAGAGAAAGAGGGAAAACAGATGGGAGGATGGCAGAGAAAGAGGGAAAATGGAAGGATGGGGAGAGAAAGGGAAAACAGATGGGAGGATGGCAGAGAAAGAGGGAAAACGGAGGATGGGGAGAGAAAGAGGGAAAACAGATGGGAGGATGGCAGAGAAAGAGGGGAGATGGATGAAAGGATGCAGAGAAAAAGGGGAGAGACTGGAAGGATGTGTAGAGAGAAGGGACACTAAACAGAAAAGGGTAGAGAGATAGACACTGGTTAGAAGGAGGGAGAGAGACAGATGGAAGGATCAGGAGAGAGGGTAGATGGGTGGAAGGATGGGGAGAGAAAGAGGGAAGACGCTGGATGGAAGGGTAGGGAGAAAGAGGTGACACTGGATGGAAGGATGCAGAAAGAAAGAGGGGAGACACTGGAAGGATGGGGAGAGAAAGAGGAGAGCTGATGCATGGAAAGGGGGAGTAGTGAAAGATTGGAGAATAAGAGGAAGGGGCATGGGGAGAACAAGGGTGAGAAAAAGATGAAAAGCCATAAGTAGATGAAGGAAATTAAAGAATGGATAGTAAGAATGAATTAAATCTGGACACAGAGAGAGGCAGAAAAATATTGAAGAAAGCAAAGAAAAAGGAGAGAAAAATGACAAATGGCCAGGAAACCCTGGCAGAAGAGTTAAGCGAAAACGAAGGAAAGCAGAATCTAGAGACTGGGAGCAACACAATGAGAAAAAGTAAATGGCCATACAACAAAGGTAAAGAAAATAATTTTATTTTTAATTTAGGATAAAGTAATATGGTGTTAATAAAGTTTCAGAGACCAATACTTCCTTCCTTAGGTCAGGAGAGGATACCGTAACAGCATTATACTGACCTGAGGCAGGAGGTTTTGGCCTCTGAAAGCTCACTGAAAAGGATTAGGCTATTAAATAAATTGTCTGAAATCTGATGCACTGAAAAGCAGCACTTTACCCTGTGTGACAAATGCATCTGAGTGTGACTACATTTTGCTGGGGGGGGGGGGGGGGGGGGGGAGAAAATTTTGTGCCCACCCACTTTGGGTTCAGGCCCACCCAAAATTGGCAGTCTGGCTACGCCACTGCTGTATAGCATAGGAGCCAACTTTTCAAAATGATTGGGGGTGCTGAAATTTTTTTTTTACAGGTGGTGCATTCCCCCTCCCCCTCCCCCTCATCCCCCCTCCACTTCCCTCCGAGTTCCAGGGTCCCCCCTCCCTCCCAGTTCCAGGGTCATCGTCCCTCCCTCCCTTCCAGTTCCAGGCCCCCTCCCTCCGAATTTTAAAAGTCATCTTGACTTACCTCATCGGGGTTATTGCGGCTGGCAGCAGTGGTAAAAAGTGTGCAGGCTCAGCCCTTCTCTCTCTCTCAGCTCTGGTCCCGCCCTCATCTCCTGTTTCCGCAGGGGCGGGACCAGAGCTGAGAGAGAGAGAAGGGCTGAGCCTGCACACTTTTTACCACTGCTGCCAGCCGCAATAACCCTGATGAGGTAAGTCAAGATGACTTTTAAAATTCGGAGGGAGGGGGCCTGGAACTGGGAGGGAGGGACGACGACCCTGGAACTGGGAGGGAGGGACAACGACCCTGGAACTGGGAGGGAGGGAGGGACGGACGACAACCCTAGAACTGGGAGGGAGGGAGGGACGGACGATGACCCTGGAACTCGGAGGGAAGAAACGCACTTCCGGTGGGTGAATATTGGGGTTGCTCGAGCACCCACAGCACCCACGGTGTCGGTGCCTATGCTGTATAGTATAGATGCTTTTGAATTGATGAGAAAGGACTCAGAGACCTGGGTTTCCTAACACATGGGCCATAAAGTGCCACTGTCTGACATCTTCTGATCAGTCAGCAGCCGATCCACCTCCCACCCTCGTCTGCCTCCCCTTCATGCTATCATTGGAATATGTTTTCACTTAACGTATTATTTTGGTATTGTCATCTTTGGACTTGAGAAAGGGAATGCCATCTTCTATAAGGTAGCCAAGAAATGTGTTTTGTGAGTCCAATAAAAAGATGTCACTGTATCTATTTCTAGAAGTTTTATTTCTGATAACCTTTCATTCGTGCATTTTATTGAAAAATTATTTATTTCTGCTAATTCTGTTTTAGCCAAGATATCATTAGTAAGATTTGTTGTGTGTGCATTGATTTCACATTTGACTTAATTACTTTTTATACTGTTTACTTCACACTGCAATTAATCTGATCTACTTTACTTTCTGTTGCATTCCTGTTTATTGGAACATTTAAAATCTGTCTTTAAATTAATCAAACCAATTCTGTTTCTATAAGTATGGGTCAGGATATATGTTTGAGAAGGGTGGATTGGGGATGGATTATATTCAGAAGCAGAACCATAAACAGGGCAGGGCAAGAGGACATTTCTGTGAAGAGGAAATGATAAATGGGGAAATATTTCCCTTTATAAAAATAAAAATGTAATAACTTTTAAACTTAAAAAAAAACTTTTAAAGAAGCATGCTAAATTATGAACTTTGATATTTTGATATACAGGCCATCCAATGGATGTCCTGCCCCAAGCTCAAAAATGCCTCAATACAGCCCTTCTCATCTGTAGGTAACTATCAGGCTTATTTTCGAAAGAGAAGGGCGCCCATCTTTTGACACACATCGGAGTGTACCCGGGGGCATGTCAGAGGCGTAGTGAAGACGAGACTGGGGCATGCCTAACAGATGGACGTACTCGAGTGATAATGGAAAAAAGAAGGGCGTCCCTGATGAGCACTTGGGCGACTTTACTTGGTCCATTTTTTGTTATGACCAAGCCTCAAAAAGGTGCCAAAACTGACCAGATGATCACCAGAGGGAATCGGGGATGACCTCCCCTTACTCCCCCAGTGGTGACTAACTCCCTCCCACCCTGAAAAAACAACTTTAAAAACTTTTTTAGCCAGCCTCAAATATTATACTCAGGTCCATCGCAGCAGTATGCAGGTCCCTGGGGGGAGGGGGGGTGTCAGCGGAGGCATAGCTAAGGTGTGGACGTCCTTCTTTCAAACATTTTGGACGTCCTGAACTGCCCCCCCCCCCACACACACACACAGGGATGGCCAAATTTCAAGGGAATGGAGTGGCCTAGTGGCTAGAGCACTGGGCTTGCAATCCAGAGGTGGCCAGTTCAAATCCCACTGCTGCTACTTGTGATCCAAAATCCAAATAAATAAACAAAGGGGGTGTCAGAGGCATAGCAAAGACATGGACATCTTTCTCACAGAAACATCCACATTTTGGACTTCCTCAGCTGCAGGGATGGAGGCATAGCGAAGGCGCCTAACACCTGGACGTCCTTCACCCATACTAAAAAAAAAAAAGATGTCTCTGACGAGCACTTGGACGTTTTCACCTGGACTTGTGTTTTTTTAAGGTTGTAGATGGCTATTATACACGCAGCTTGTCTGCGTGTATGAAGCCGTCTTTGGCATGCGCAGAGCAGCTGCTCTGCTCTGGCTTCCTCTCCTTAGGAAGGAAATCGTGTGCAAATGAGCTAACAGCAAGTAGCTCATTTGCATGCGATTTCCTTCATGCATGCCTGTTGCTTCCTGAATCGCTAAGGGATCGGTAAGAGAAGGGCTTTTTCCGTTCAGTTAGTGCATCAGTTAGTCCACTGCAGTGCCCCCTAGGGTGACCGGTTGGTGTCCTGGCATGTCAGAGGGACCAGTGCACCACGAATGCTGGCTCCTCCCATGATCAAATGGCTTGGATTTGGTCGTTTTTGAAATGGGCGTCCTTGGTTTCCATTATCACTGAAAATCGGGGACGACCATCTCTAAGGTCGACCTAAATGTTGAGATTTGGGCATCTCGACCATATTATCGAAACGAAAGATGGACGCCCACCTTGTTTCGATAATACGGGTTTTCCAGCCCCTTTGCGGGACGTCCTTAGAGATGGGCACCCTTGGAGATGGTCATCCCCGTTCGATTATGCTCCTCTTGGAGACTCAACACGGAACCATATTTCAGTGCTAAGTGCCTGCCTCAGGAATCTGTACTTAAGTGTACATGATGTCAGAGATCTATGCATCAAACGAACCTTCAGTGGTTAAGTGCACATCTTAATTAATCAGCAAACTTTTCAGCATAGAAGCGTAGCTCCCTCCCCTGTGATTCAGATCTCCATTTCTGCTCACCCCTGATGACAAGGACCCAACTGAGCCCCATCCCCCACCTCCATAGGCTTCCCCAGGCCCACTTTGTAAATTCAGTAGTACCATGAAGCTGCCCTAGAGGTCATAGTGGCCATTTTGATTGTGGATCTTTACAAAAACTATTGCAGTGGGTAGACCAGACTACTGCCCAGTCTACTTTGCTCCCTATTCTCCTTCTCCAAACCCTCTCTTCTGGACTTCTTCCAAGAATACGCACCTGTTTGAAGAGATTTACGATAAGAATCCTCCTTAATGACTTGATTCCATTCTATATCTAAACCAACTAATACTGATCCCTTCTAATTTAATGATGTTAATCATATTATCACTGTGTTATATAAATCATTCTACTGACCTATTTACCTAATTTCTTACACAGTAATATGTTAAATTAGACCAGACCATTACTCTATTTATGATTATACCTTTTGCAATATAATGAAAGCCACATTGAGCCTGCAAATAGGTGGGAAATGTGGGGTACAAATGCAGCAAATAAATAAATAAATAAATAATCCAGCCCATTCCCACTCAGTCAATATCTATATTTTCATTTTCTCTCAATTTCAAAATTTCTTATTTTAGTTCATGGAAAAACCTCTTTGCTTTTGAGTGAAAGATAAGCAGTGTATCAAGAAGAAATAAAATAAATGACAATAAATAAATATATATAAGAAATAAAACATGTTGGACAATAGGAATGGCAGCAGAGATGTGGAAATAACAGAATTCTGGTTTCTCAAGAAAATCACATTTTTTTTTTTAGCTATTTGTATGTGGACATGGGGAGGGTAAAGGAGGGGTAGGTGTGGGGATTGGGGGAATCCCATTACTGCTTCTACAAATGTGTTCATTTTCCTTCCGGAAGACTTAATATAGTTGTCTTGGTTTGATCTAGAGTTCACAATTTTAAAATATGGCCAAAAGGTCTTTTCCTTTGTGTCCGATAGGATTTGAGATCCCAGAACCATTTTCTAGGTAAAATCAATGCGTTTTAAACAAGTATGTGAGATCTGTATCCCAAAATGTGAATCATGAAAAGTCGAACCGATTCACCCCTATCTGAACTCGGCCTGACATACTGGACCAAAGCACATCTGGCCAAACAGCATAGGAAAAGTCAGTCATATGGCAAGTTAGAACTAAATAGTTTTTTTTTTTATCGGATTTTCGTTTATGTATCAATTTTGTTTTATAGACCATTTTTTCCCAGAGTATCACTGGGATAAAAAAACTGCATTAGCATTGTGATATTCTGAAAATATTCTGTCTACATTATTACATCTCCTCCTACCTCTCCGCAATCGTGGCTATTCATTGCACGTGTTACGGTTCTAAGTAAGCTCTCTCTGCATTGTAAGGTGACATCTTTCCAATAATTGTAGGTAATTAGTTGAGTTTTAAGGCTTTGTTTTACATCCAGTTGACTTCACTTAACAGTTAGTTATTTTCCCTGTAATGAGCACAGGTGTGTCCTACCTTGCACATAATTTCACAGACTGAGAAAACAATTACGACCGACATAATTTGAAGCACTAGACTGGATGAAAAGGCACACACAATGCAACTCTAAGGTAGTAAAGGACTTAATGGTATGCTTTGCTCTTCGAATCATGGGCAATGTTCAGGGAGGTGAACAGGCAGCAAAGAAACACACTATGAAAAGGGAACACACCAGGGTGAGCGTATTCTGTGCCAAAAGGTAGAATGTTTAGAAATGCAGGTGGCAACATTGTTTTCAACAAGTGAGAAGTGAAAATTATACATTGGTCTGAACAAATTTGTTTCAACATGATTGGTTTACAAATGGCATTCATATTTTAGTAGAGTATAATCATGGAAACATCAAGCCATGGAAAATGAATGCATTGAATTCGGAGTCTCTGAGAGTTTTATTAAGGGGTCCTTTAACTAAGGTGCGCTGAAAAATGGCCTATGCTGTTGTAGGCGCATGTATTGGATGCACGCAGGTCCGTTTTTCAGCGTGCTTGCAAAAAAGGCCTGGGGGGGGGGGCTGAAAATGGACATGCGGCAAAATAAAAATCAACGCACCAATTTTGGGCCTGAGATCTTACTGCCACCCATTGACATAGAGGTAAGGTCTCACGCGTTAACTGGGGGGGGGGGGGGGGGTAATCATCATCACATGTACGCTGCCGATTACCACCTGGTTAGCGTTACATGGTAGAAAATAAAAAATATTTTTGGATGCGCGTATTGGACGCACGTAAAAAATGGAACTACGGCCTGGGGCTAGCGGTAACCAGCAGTAGTTCCAAACTGACACGTGTTAGATGCACATAGGTGCCTACGTACCTTAGTAAAAGGGCCCCTAAGAGCAAGTTTTTTGCTGCTGTCTGGCAGGGGTGGTACTATCGTTAGATGAATTAGGTGATCGGCCAGAGTAGCAAACTTTTTTTTGGGGGGGGGGGGCAGGAGGAAGTGCCGCAAAAAGCCCTTGCACTAGCTGCCACCAGTTTCTCAACTTAACCACATCTCTCCAGGACCTCCTGCGGCAACAGCACTGGCAATAAAACAAAAAAGATGATCAGCACAGGGTCTCTGCACCCCTGCACACTATGCTTTGAATGTCCAACTGGTCCTGTGCCAACATAAGCAAGAAGTCTGTGTCTGAGGGGGGTAGGACAAGTAGGACTTTCAGAGCACAGTCCAAGGATTCAGAGGCCTATTCCGCAGCCGTCATCAGAACTCTGAAGGAGAAATTGAGGAGCAGTGACGGTAAAGGGAAGGAGTGGGAGCAGGAGAAGGATGGAAGCAGGACCAGTGCATGGACATCAGAGATGCCAACTTAACCAGTTCCAGGCTGGAGATTTTGGGACTGTCCTGGATTTCTGACCACCTCATCCTGGTGCGTTATCAGACTTTGCAGCATTGATTTCAACAGGCCAGATCAGGCACTACAAATCCCGGATCAGGCACTACAAATCCCACACTGCATAGAACTGGGTAAGTTGGCATCTTTAAGATATTAGGCCAAGGAGGAATTCTCAAAAGGTCACCTAAATTTAGGTGCTGGGAAGATGTGTGTTCAGCTTGAATTCTATAATGATAGTTAAGTGTGTGATACAGCAGCCAGGCTGATATTTGGTAAAACACGATTCGAAAGTGCCAAACCCCTCCGAGAAAAACTGCATTGGCTCCCAATCAAAGAACGTATTGCCTTCAAAATCTGCACCCTGGTCCACAAAACTATCTACGGCGAAGCCCCAGGATACATGACAGACCTCATAGACCTACCAATCAGAAACACAATCAGATCATCACGGACATACCTAAACCTCCACTACCCGAACTGCAAAGGACTCAAATATAAAACAACTTATGCATCCAGCTTCTCCTATATAAGCATGCAACTATGGAATGCACTGCCAAAGGCCGTGAAAACAACCTACGACCAACTGAACTTCAGGAAATCACTAAAAACCTACTTGTTTAAAAAGGCATATCCTACCGACCAAACCTAAGTGCCTGAACTCTGCAACATAGCAACACCACAGCTCGTTACGGACACCTTATAACCCTTCCTCTCTTCTACCCCTATTATGGCCCCATTGCGTCTGAAACTCATGAACCTTATTCGACCACAACATCACCTTGTAGTTGTTATCTACCGGACTTGGCGAACGCCTTTACGGTACTATGTAAGCCACATTGAGCCTGCAAATAAATGGGTAAATGTGGGATACAAATGTAACAAATAAATAAATTATAAATCCAGAGTTACACAACTAACTTTAGGTGTAAGCACGTACGCTAGCTCAATGGTTGGTATAAATGCCCACACTTGACTGCTGTCAGATAGGTGTGTAACTGATAGTATTCTATAACCCACATTGTCAAGTGCTAGCCACACCCCTGACTTGGCCATGCCCCTCCCAGGCCCAGGCCTCCCTTGTAGTTGTGCACTATGGATTTTGTGCCACATTTTGTAGTCAAGGCAACGTTTGACTGTCAACTGCGTATAGCTCTGGACTTTGAGCATTGGGTTTTAATATACCAGATTTTTGAATGATGCTATGTCAATAGATTTATGATTTTTCCATAGACAGTCTTGAGAGACTGTAGAGACTCCTGAGGCAGGCCGATTGGCCAAAACATGGCCGTGTTGAGTTTTTTTTAAGCTACACAATAAACTTGGACTCTTTAAGCATCATCTAGAGACCTTATCATTGTGTCATCTTCGCTGTGTCCTTTGACATTTTGTAGAATACCAGCTAAAGCCAGTTACTTAAATAACTGCTTATTAGTTCCAATTAGCACCCTTTAACAGCAATTATAGCCAATTTTGCTCATTAACTTCAATTATCTGCTCATTATTGAATTTAGTTATGCACATAATTTTGTGTACTAACCTCCAGATTCTATATAGTACGCTTAGATTTAGGTTCCAAAATCGGTGCGGATTCTATAACACTGTGTGTAACTTAATTGGCCTAACAAGCTAATGAGCACTGATATCAACACTTAGCAAGCAATAATGAGCACTAATTGGCACCAATTAGAATTTAGGTGCACACCTCGCTAAGCATATTCTGTAATGATGTGTGCCAAACTTCTAAGGTGTGCAGGCAAAAAGAGGTGTGGTTATGGGCGTTCCAAAATTTAAATGTCTAGTTATAGAATACGGCCTACTACACCTAAATCTGTGAGCAGGGATTTACACCAACAAAAAGTTGGTGTAAATGGATGTGTACAGATTTAGGCGCTGAAATATCAACTAAGTGTATTCAATAATCGGCACCAAAAATGAAATCTCCTCCTAAGTGTAATGTTGTGCATGTAACTTTATAAATCAATGGGTAAGTGTATAACCAGAGAGGACAGAGGGGTAAGAATGAAGGTTCATCACAGGTGTGTAATTTTCCTGCTCCACCCCTGCTGTCTGGCGTTATTTTAATTGTCTAATGACTATTGATTCACTCAAGCTCGTATATTATTATTAATTTGAAACTCCAAAACACAGCTTCACACTCACTGTGTAACACACTGGATACAAGAAGAAGCTTTTATTTCGGTTAGTATCAATTTATGTAAATTTAAGTGGAGAAAAAAGGCTTCAGAATCGCCACCCAGCCAGCTAGAGATTATCCAACTATAAGGCGTGGGCCCAGCGCACCATCATCTCGCCAAAAAAAACCTCCAGAATAATAAATGTTTTCAAAAGTTGCTAATGAGCAAATTCATGTATCCATAAATTACAGGGTTTCCATATATATAGTCCTTTACAATCTAGTGATGTGTTAATACTGCCAGTTACTTATCTTAATTCCAATCAAGTTGGCTCTGTCACACCAATCTTAACCCAACAGGGAATCCCCGTTTCGCTATCGCTGCTTCAGGGGTTCACTACTTTTGTAAAGATTCATTTCACATTTCTCATCTCTTTCCGCTCATGGACATGTATATAATCCTGTGTCGCATCCGAAGGCGAGGTCTGTTGTGCCAGCAAAAGAATTTTGTCGTATGTAGAATTTGTACCATATGAATGTCATTGGGTTAGTATTTCATAAAACTATAGACCTTTTGTTCGAGTCAAGTGAGAGCTCATTCAGATCTCCCCAGTACAGGTCAATTTAGACTTAGAGGTCTGGTTATGCATTAGCTTGACCAATTATAGTCAACCAGAAATAAACAATTTAAACTTGACATGCACTGCGTCTGATTATTTTAAAATGTGACTTTTCAAACTCTTGCATATTAGCATGCTTAAGGTTCACTCAATAACAAGAAAACAAGCTTATTTTTCTTTTCACTGTGAATTCCTCCTTCCTGACTGCTATGTTACTCCTGCAGGGATGTGGACTGGACATGCCAGAGTTGTCGTGGCAACCTGCTACAATAACTTTGGGTGATGTTCATAGGTTTCCATGGCAATCTGTAAAATATCTACACCATAAGGCGACCATCAGCATCCTTCACCTAGGGTTCTAACTGGATTCTTTGGAGTGGAGGAGTAGTCTAATGGTTAGTACAGCAGCGTGAGAACCGCTCGCTAAACAGCAAGTACCGCTGGGCTACCACAGCAGTCCGATGGTACTTCCAACCCCTAGCACGCCATCATATCTGGCGCTACAAAAATTGTTTATAATTGGACAAAATTTCAAGGTTAACAGTATAGAATTCCAAACTGTAGTAACTTAGAAAGTAAAGGAAGTCATAAAACTCAACTCTTCCATTGTACGATTCCCAAATGTGGCTATGCCACATGAACTTTACCTTACCACAACATCACTTTGTATTTGTTTATACCAGAATCTGCAAACAGAGCTCTGGTACTGTGTAAGCCACATTGAGCCTACAAATAGGTGGGAAAATGTGGGATACAAATGTAACAAATAAATAAATAACAAATAAATAAAAACCTTCTTATATCTAACCTTCATTGCAGTAGGATACTAAAGAGATAGAAAGTGTTTGGAGGAAGCATTATAATTTCTTTGCTAACATTTTAACTAAACCCATCATATATATCAGGGCCTGACCGTACAATATCAGAAATACCAACGCACAAATTTTAAGTATCACCCTTCCCTCTATGGGTAGCCAGCGCAATTTGACCAATAAGGGTGATATCCTATCAGATCTTGACACCAGACATATAACTGCAACATTTGCAGCCTCCTCAGTAAAAATATTACACCCCCGCATAGAAAACATTATATTAATTGAAGTGTGCTAAGGTATCGAAGAAAGTGGCTACTTGTCGTTACACTAGAATTGATCTTCATGATCTTTAAGGTTTTTTGGAGACAAAAAAGCATTGGCCATTTCTGTGTTAATCCTCTTGGTGCATTACCCAAGACGGACAACCTTTCAAACATCATTTTTACACTGTTAAAGACTCCTGAGGCAGGCTTGTGGCCGAAACACAGTACTGTGTCGAGTCTACAACAAAGTTTGCTTCGTGAATATCATCTCAGTCTCTATGTCCTGAAGTCATTGGTCCACTTCCCACTTTATTTTCTTGCATCTTCGCTCGTGGGATTTAGCGTTCATCCACTCCTGTGGAAACTCTACCCCATGTGGTAGGATAGCGTTCATGTGGCACAGCCACATTAGGGAATCGTATTCAGCAGTAAGTGTATCTGTGCTAATTGCAACTGAGTTATGTGTACTAATGCTGTTTTCAGTGTGGTAATTGCAGAGAACATGCTGGACACCTTCCCGATAATTAACGCACAGCCTTTGACCTTAACACATTTTAATTTTTTGACGTTAAGGCACACCAAATGCAAAGATGTAGGGCTCCTTTTACTAAGCGACAGTAAGGGCTTACCGCTCGCTATACAGGAAGTACCGCCAGGCTACCGCAGCAGGCCAGCGGTACTTCTCACCCCTAGTGCGCCGTCATTTCCAGAGCTACAAAAATGTGTTTATTTTTACATAAGTACATAAGTATTGCCATACTGGGAAAGATCAAAGGTCCATAAAGCCCAGCATCCTGTTTCCAACAGTGGCCAATCCAGGTCACAAGTACCTCACAGAAAAACAAAGAAAAGCAACATTCCATGTAGAACCCCAAGAGTAGCAAGATTCTAGAATTCTAAAGAATAACAAGATTCCATGCAGAATTTCAAAGTGTAGCAACATTCCATGTAGAACCCCAAAGAGTAGCAAGATTCCATTTAGAATCCCAAGTACATAAGTATTACTATACTGGGACAGACCAAAGGTCCATCGAGCCCAGCATCCTGTTTCCAACAGTGGCCAATCCAGGTCACAAATACCTGGCAAGATCCCCAAAAAGTACAAAACATTTTATACTGCTTATCCCAGAAATAGTGGATTTTCCCCAAGTCCATTTAATAATGGTCTATGGATTTTTCCTTTAGGAAGCCGTCCAAACCTTTTTTGAACTCCGCTAAGCTAACCGCCGCAGTGTACCCAGTGGTAATTGGGCAGTGCCAATGAGTAGCGGTAAGGGCCCCCCCCCCCCCGAAATGGCTATGTGGCAAGTGCTTTACTTGCCTCACGGCCATTTCCTGCAGGAAGGCGAGACTTCCCTTTTACCAGCTGCAGTAAAAGGGGGCCTCGGTGCGTAAATGCTAGAGTTGCCTATAGAAATATATAGGCATCTCTCATGGTTAACATGTGCTTTTTTTTTTTAGAGCACACTAACAACACTAGCATGCCTTGGTAAAAGGACCTCTTAGTGCAGTTTAGATTTAAAAAAAAAAACCTTTACTGATATTTTAAATATAGAACCAGCTAACAAATCCTATAGAAATTTCTTTCAAGTACAAACTCTTTATTAAATGCCAAATATTTCCACATTCAAATTATAAAAGAGAAGCCTGAATACCATTAAGCCAGGTGAGAACAGATAGAGTGCTCTACAAATGCAAGAGAATTGACGAATATTTTCAGTGTCAGCCCAAAGAGTGCTAGCCTATCTTTCCTGTTATGCATTTAAAAAAAAATGTTGAAAGCAATTTATATCTTGATTGCTGTATCTTGCATAGATATAAGTGCCTTCCAAAAACAGAAATTTCAAAGGCATCAAATGCAGCTTTCTGAGTACATGAAACAAAGCTGCAATTATTCCTGTGCTGTAATACAAGAAGGACAGACTGAGGTAAGATTGGATTATCTGTAGAGTAGGTTTAGTGATACACTCAGAATAACATATCACAAGTGTATTGTAAGAGGTGATAATATGATTTCAATCTGCTAAGTTAATCTTCGACTCTCTAAACACTAGGCTATATTACCAGGTTAACAAAATATAACAGGCTGCAAAATTCAGTAATACAGAGCGACAAAAAGTATTCTCAGTGGATCATGAAGTACACCGAATGTCAGAATAAAGCTTTTTCTCTTCTTCATATATTTATTTTGGGTTACATTTGTACCCCATGCTTTCCCACTCATGGCAGGCTCAATGCGGCTTACATGAGGCAATGGAGGGTTAAGTGACTTGCCCAGAGTCACAAGGAGCTACCTGTGCCTGAAGTGGGAATCGAACTCAGTTCCTCAGGACCAAAGTCCACCACCCTAACCACTAGGCCACTCCTCCATTGTTGCATCACTCCTCCACTGTTGCTACTATTTGAGATTCTACATGGAATGTTGCTATTCCACTAGCACCATTCCATGTAGAAGTCAGCCCTTGCAGATCAAATGTGGCCGCGCAGACTTCTGCTTCTGCAGGACGTCAGACTCACAGATACAGAAGCCTGCACAGCCTTCTACATGGAATGTTGCTAATGGAATAGCAACATTCCATGTAGAATCTCCAATAGAATCTATTTTATTTTTGTTACATTTGTACCCTGCGCTTTCCCACTCATGGCAGGCTCAATGCGGCTTACATGGGGCAATGGAGGGTTAAGTGACTTGCCCAGAGTCACAAGGAGCTGCCTGTGCCTGAATTGGGAATCAAACTCAGTTCCTCAGTTCCCCAGGACTAAAGTCCACAACCCTAACCACTAGGCCACTCCTCCACTCCCATATGCATTCTACAGGGGCTTAATATGGGTTTACAATTCAATGTGGATTGAAGCAACACATTTTTACTATTAACTGGAGCAACTTGATGGTCCCACAGCAACGTAGTGATCTACAGCATGGAAGACCAGGTCTGAGTCTCCAACTCAGGGGGTCCTTTTACTAAGGTGCACTGAAAAATGGCCTGCAGTAGTATAGACGTGTGTTTTGGGCGCGCGCAGAATTATTTTTCAGCACACCTACAAAAAATGCCTTTTTAAAACATTTTTGCTGAAAATGGATGTGCGTCAAAATGAAAATTGCCACGCATCCATTTTGGGTCTGAGACCTTACCGCAAGCCATTGACCTAGTGGTAAGGTCTCATGCAGTAACCGGGTGGTAATGGTCTACGTGCGTCAAATGCCATGCGTCAGAAAATAAAAAATACTATTCGGACGCGTGTAGCGGACGTGCGCCAAAATTGAAAATTACCACAAGGGCCACACGGTAACTGGGCTCCAATTTGGTGCACGTTGAGCACGTGTAGGCTTAGTAAAAGGGCCCCTCAATGTCTGCTGATCAGGCCAGTGAGATTGAACTTATTGTGAAAAAAATGAGGTAGAGAGATCAATATTCCTAGCCATTATATAACAGCAATAGTACGCATATACATCAGTAGAACTCATCATGATCACATTCTCTACACCAGATATTAACTCTGCTTTACATTTAGTATTAAAGAATTAGGGGAAATATGCATGAGCATAAGATGGTCCCAATGATGGTGTAAGAAAGGGGGCAGATCGCACAAAGACATCAAAGAGGGGCATAATTGAAAGGGCGCCCATCTTCGGGGATGGCCCTGGGAAGGGGCGGAGCCAAACGTGTTATCGAACAAGATGGGCGCCCATCTTTCGTTTCGATAATACGGTCCGAACCGCCCAAATCCCAACATGAATGAAAAAAAAGATTCTTAACTATAGAGAATTAGTTTCTACGAAGGGGGAGAGCACCCCCTTCGGGAAAAAATAGGCCATGGGAGGGAACTGAAACTCTCTTTCCAAGCATGGCTAGTTTTTCAGAGTTTCTTTGTCTGCAGCGTGGTTTTATAGGCTGTGGTGAGCATCCACCTCTCCTCTACCCTGGACCAATCATAGGTGCTGCATATGTGCTGGAGACTTGTAATTGGGTCTTTCATATGTGCTGGAGGCTTGCAATTGGTTTCCTTGCCACACCTCTTCTCAGTAAATTACATTTGTAACAAGTTATACCAGGTAGCTGAGTTGCCTTAGCAATGGGAGGCACCATCAGAGTTTGTGACCAGCCAGAAATTCCTTCATGAGGCTGATAGTAAAGAAAGATGGGGGATGGGAAATAGTGCAGCATACCTGAAGTAGAACATTATAGGTAAACATTATAGACAATTTAAAATACTATAAGTTACAGGCACTTCAGAGCACATATAGATGCCAACAGTTATGACTGCTACTGACTTGACAGCTCATTATCAAGAGAGATAGACATCCAAAAAGTAACATAAGTCAGCATTTGGACGTTTATCTCTCAGAAACGTCCAAATCAGTATTATCAAAATCTCTTTTGGACATCTTTCTCTGAAGTCCGTCATCTCAATGGGGCATGCCAGAGGTATGTTCAAGGTGGGACTTGGGCATTCCTAAGCCATGGACGTCTTTCAGCAATAATGGAACATAACAAAGACTAAAACTTCGATGTTTTGAGCTAGACCTGTTTTTAAAGCAAATAGCTGCTGTGGGAATTGAACCCATTTCCCCAGGATCAAGGTCTGCTGCACTAACCACTAGGCTGTTCCTCTACACCATGCAACAGGTGCCCCAAATGACCAGATGACCACTGGAAGGACTCGGGGATCACCTCCCCTTACTCCCCCAAATCACAAAACGTTTTTCCAAACAGCACTTTTAAAAGGAAAAGATAGACTTCTTTGGGAGAAAATGACCTTTCCTGTTCTGATTTTGAATGTTTTACAAAACATTTCCAAATTCAGACTTAGAAGTCATATCTGAAAATACCATTTTTTTATTTGACTTGCCCAAAGTCTCAAGGAGCAGCAATGGAAATTGAACCCATGATGCCAGGATCAAAGCCTGCTGCACTAACCATTAAGCCACTCCTCCTCTGTTTTGGACATTTTTTGTTAAAAAATGGACCAAGAAAAAGGACGTCCAAATCACAGGATGTCCATAGTATTTTCGAACACAAAAGATAGATGTCCATCTTTTTTGAACATGACCTTCTTTCCTGTCCAAAATTTGGACATCTTTGTAAAATGTCCAAATTCTGATTTAGACGTTTCTTTTGAAAATGCCCCTCTTGGTATAATTGCTGGTCCTTAACTTTAAACACATAAATTATAACTTTTGCTCAAATTCTATAATGGTCATCAAATGCCATTACAAAATTGGTGCTAAACGTGTGGCATGGGGGTCCCTATATCTTGGTGCCAACTCATAGAACTGCCACCAAAGTAACTTGATGGAAGACATTGGCCATTGGTACCTTATTTCAAGTCGAAACTTCAGTTTTAGGCCAGAAATATAAATATTTAATATATCATTTCAAAGCCACAATTCCTATTTGTCAGTGCTTCAGATACTATAGGATGGATAACCATGCCCTTGGATTTATAAATGCTGTTGACCTTGTGGAATTACATTAGCAAGAGAAATATCCCTGTTACCTATCAAGCTTAACGACATGCAAAAAGAAAAAAAAAATCACATCTTGCTCCAGACATATAGACCTTTGATTGAAGAGCTAAACATTTTCCGGTAATCACAGAATGATTCAGTTAATAAGCAAATCAATTTCTAAGCCTATAGCATAGAGACATATGCTAATTCTACTTCTTGTATAGCATTCCGAGGTTAAGTAATAAGATGTGCTGTGTAGGTGCTCATACATCTTTGTTTTGAAGACGCTATGATCAACTGGTTAGCCCTGAAAAAAGTAAAATTTAGGGCCTAATTTAGGAAGATTTTTCCACATAGACAAAGAATAGGCATAAACAGCTTAGGGGGTGCTTTTACAAAAGAGCACTGAAAAATGGCTTGCGGTAGTATAGGCGCGGGTATTGGGAGCGTGCTGATCCATTTTTTAGCGTGCCTGTAAAAAAGGGCCTTTTTTATTGCCAAAAATGGACGTGTGGCAAAATTAAAATTGCCATGCGTCCATTTTGGGTCTGAGACCTTACTGCCAGCCATTGACCTAGCAGTAAAGAATCCGGGCGGTAATGACCTACGCACGTCAAATGCCACTTGGCGTGCATCTGTTACTTGCGCCCAAAAATAGTAACATAGTAGATGACGGCAGAAAAAGACCTGCACGGTCCATCTAGTCTGCCCAACAAGATAAACTCATATGTGCTACTTCTTGTGTATAGCTTACCTTGATTTGTATCTGCCATTTTCAGGACACAGACCGTAGAAGTCTTGCCCAGAACTCGCCCTATTTTCAGGACACAGACCGTAGACGTCTTGCCCAGAACTAGCCCCACCACCCAAACACCAGCCCCATCTCCCAATCTCAGCTAAGCTTCTGAGGATCCATTCCTTCTGCACAGGATTCCATTATGTTTATCCCACGCATGCTTGAATTCCGCTACCATTTTCATCTCCACCACCTCCCGCGGGAGGGCATTCCAAGTATCTACCACTCTCTCCGTGAAAAAATACTTCCTGACATTTTTCTTGAGTCTGCCCCCCTTCACTCTCATATCATGTCCTCTCGTTCTACCGCCCTCCCATCTCCGGAAAAGGTTCGTTTACGGATTAATACCTTTCAAATATTTGAACGTCTGTATCATATCACCCCTGTTTCTCCTTTCCTCCAGGGTATACATGTTCAGGTCCGCAAGTCTCTCCTCATACGTCTTGTAACGCAAATCCCATACCATTCTTGTAGCTTTTCTTTGCACCGCTTCCATTTTTTTTAACATCCTTAGCAAGGTACGGCCTCTAGAACTGAACACAATACTCCAGGTGAGGCCTCACCAACGACTTATACAGGGGCATCAACACCTCTTTTCTTCTGCTGGTCACACCTCTCTCTATACAGCCTAGCAACCTTCTGGCTACGGCCACCGCCTTGTCACACTGTTTCGTCGCCTTCAGATCCTCAGATACTATCACCCCAAGATCCCTCTCCCCGTCAAATGCCATTTGGCGTGCATCTGTTACTTGCGCCCAAAAATAAAAAAAATAGTTTGCAGATGTGCGTATCGGACGCACGCCAAAAGTGAAATTACCGCAAGAGCCATGCGGTAACTCCATTTTGGCATGCGTTGGGTGCACTCAGACGCTTACACGGCTTAGAAAGGGGGCCCTTTAGTAATTCGAGCTCTTAGAGCAACAGAAAAACAAAACAAGCCATTCATAATTCATTGGACATTAAAGCAAATAGCATCTTTAAGCCTCTTTCCATAGACTTTTGTATTTTATTCCTAGAAGATGTTATTTAATAAATGTATGAAAGTTCCTCCTCTCCAGTGTTTCTCAGTTTAATGAATTTGAACAAATCAGAGATTGCTGCATTAACACTTTTCAGGGCCCCCATGAGGGAATCATACTGACTACAGTATGACTATAGCACAACTACTGTAGCTGGAAGGAACTTGGGAGAAGAGATTTTATTTAAAAAAAAAAGAAGGTATGGCTATAATAAAAGATGTAAATGTTTTATTCCTAAAAATAGAAATATATAATTTACAGTATATATATCCTTCCACAGTTTGCTGTGTGTGACTCGGAGATGCACTGCAAAAGAGAGGGCTAAATTATACAGTTTTTGCCTCATTTTTATTGCAATGTAATAAAATAAAATTGAATTGCAAAACAAAGGCAAAAGTGAACCTAAAGGTTTATTAGAGTGGAGTTCACGGCTGTTCAGCACCACAGCCTGGACAGCTCCTGTGACAAACAGAGCAATATTCACAATAAATTAAATAAAATAGGACATTGATAAGTTCCCCCTTAGTAGGGATGGGCAGCCAGAAAAGTTTTGTTTTGTATTGTTTCCTGGGCGGTTTAAATCTGTGTGCATCCATTTACATCAATTAAAACATGGCGTAAATCTTGGTGAGTAGATTTAGGCACAGTGGGCCATATTCTGTAACAAGCCTGCTTATTTTCGAAAGAGATTGCCGCCCATCTTCCGACACAAATCGAGAGATGGCCAGCCATCTCCTGAATCCGGGCAAATCGGTTTAACAGAAAGCCGATTTTGGCCGGCTCCAACTGCTTTCCATCACAGAGCTGGCCAAAGTTAAAGGGGGCGTTTTGGAAGGGTATGGAAGGCGGAACGGGGCATGGTTATGAGATGGCCGGCTTCGGCCAATAATGGGAAAAAGATGGCCAGCTCTGATGAGCATTTCGCCGGCTTCACTTGGTCCAATTATTTTTAGGACCAAGCCTCAAAAAAGTGCCCCAATTGACCAGATGGCCACCGGAGGGAATGGGGATCACCTACCCTTACTCTCCTAGTGGTCACCAACCCCCTCCCATCCAAAAAAAATTTTAAACATTTTTTGCCAGCCTCTATGCCAGCCTGAAATGTCATACCCAGCTCCCTGACAGCAGTATGCAGGTCCCTGGAGCAGTTTTTAGTGGGTGCAGTGCAGTTCAGGCAGGTGGACCCAGGCCCATCCCCCCCTACCTGTTATACTTGTGGTGGTAAATGTGAGCCCTCCAAACCCCCCCCCCCCAAACCCACTGTACCCACATATAGGTGCCCCCCTTCACCCCTTAGGGCTATGGTAGTGGTGTAGAGTTGTGGAGAGTGGGTTTGGGGGGGATTTGGGGGGCTCAGCACCCAAGGTAAGGGAGCTATGCACCTGGGAATAATTTTTGAAGTCCACTGCAGTGCCCCCTAGGGTGCCCGGTTGGTGTCCTGGCATGTGAGGGGGACCAGTGCACTACAAATGCTGGCTCCTTCCACGACCAAATACCTTGCATTTGGCCGGGTTTGAGATGGCCGGCATTAGTTTCCATTATCACCAGAAACCAATGCTGGCCATCTCTAAAGCCGGCCCAAATGCTGAGATTTGGCCGGCTCCAACCTTATTATCGAAATGAAAGATAGCCGGCTATATTTTTTCGATAATATGGTCGGGGCGCCGCTTTATGGCGCCAGCCATATAGATGGCCGGTGCCGTTCGATTATGCCCCTCTAGGTGCCTAAATTTTGGAATGCCCATGAAACACCCATTTCCCTTCCTGTAACCATGCCCCTTTTTGCATGCATGCGTTAGAAGTTTGGCACACATCATTACAGAATATGCTTAGCAAGTTGTGCGCCTAAATTCTAATTGGCGCCAATTAGTGCTCATTATTGCTTGTTAAGTCAATTAAGTTACGTGCAGTGTTATAGAATCCGTGCTGATTTCAGCACCTAAATCTAAGCACACTGTACAGAATCTGGGGATTAGCGGCCGACATAGCCGGTTAGCGCCAATATTCATTGGCTGACCGGCTAAGTTTAGTGACCAGATAGACCTGCATAAATATCAGATCTATATTTGGCCTCTATAACTTAGCTGACCATCTATTTTCATAGCGGCCAAAAAAAACCACCGGTTACTGGATGCGGCCCGGCATTGAATTTTTGGGTTCACTGCTGACCGTGGGAATTAGCCAGGCTGCCTCCCATGGTCTGAATATCAACACCCCTGACATTCAATGTCGGTGCCCTGAACTGGCCTGGATAATCAGCCCATGGCTGTCAGTGGCTTTAAAAGCACTGACCGCTGCACTGTATATCAGCTGTACGAATTTCATAATAACAAAGTTTAAAACTAAGGATGGGTGGTTAGCTATTGCTTGACTCGTTCAAGGCTAAACTCTCCAAGGCCAACAGTGAGCTACAGCTTATTATATCAAATCTTCTCACTTGTATGAGGAATGCTCATACAGTTGATATCTTCTTCCCGGTTGTTTCTCTTACTGTTAAAAAGGACTTTACCCAGCCCCTCACCGACCCCTCTAGCAGGCAGTAATTTTCAGTAATTGCTTTCCAAATAGACCTACCACAGTGACCGAGCTTTCGAAAGCTATTCTTACTACAATGACAATTGACCATGGCTGCAAAATGATAGAGTCTATTTCTGAGTCTATGTAATCTAAGTGCTTGATTTTGTTTTCTCTGTCCCCTCCCCCCTCAGGGTGATTGCCTGGGGAGACTCTGGCTTCTCTTGCTTGCTAATGGCAGTAAGGCATGTCTTGAGTACTAGATTGTGCAGTGCAGCTCTTAAGTAAGCAGGGGATTTTTCCTACAGCTGATGTTGATACCCATCTTCCACCCCCCCACCCCATCACCTGACACCTTTGGGCCTATTGGTGTGAGCACTGCTCCCACCTTCCCTCTGTGGTGCCACATATCCGTGCCTAACCAGCTATTCAAATCGGCAGCACCTCACCTGCGTGTGAAAAAAATCCAAAAATCCAGCAGCTTTGGGCACCCAGCTTAGTCGAATAGCGTGTAGATGATGCGAATGTAAATCCAAATTAATGTCAATTAACTCCAATGAATGTCAATAATTGGTTGTTATCACCCAATTACTTTATGTGCACATCTGCGCTGTGTGCCCAAATTTGAAAAAGCCAACTTTGGGCAACCTATATAGGAGATTGGGTCTAGCACTTCTAAACTGTAGCCGGCATCTCTTCCATCACTCTTTTGTGGGTCTAACAGCGGGGACAGAAGCATCAGAGTGCAGGTTCCTCTCTTTTACTGGCCATGGGGAAAGGATAGAAAGAGGGGGTGGGAAGCAAAAGGAAAGACAATAGGTTCTGGAGAGGTGGCAGTGAGGAAGTGCAGACTCAGGGGCTGAAGAAAGGGTGCATGTAGACATTTGGGACTGGAGAATGAACATACATAGATTGGACTATGAGGAGAGTAGACAAAGGGATTAGGACTGAGAGGAAGAGAGAGAGAGTGGGGACTCGGGAATTCTGGATTCGATTTAGGAAGATGGGAGAGAATGAGGGACTAAGTGATTGGCTCTGGAGGGAGAAGATAGTGGGAACTCAAGGATTTTGGACTGGATCTGAGGTAGGGGAGAAAATGGGAACTCAGATGACGTCATAGGGAGGGGAAAGAGTGAGGACTCGGAGATTGGGTAGGATGGAGTGAAGGAGTGGCCTAGTGGTTAGCATGGTGGACTTTGGTCCTGGGGAACTGGGTTCGATTCCCACTGCAGGCACAGGCAGCTCCTTGTGACTCTGGGCAAGTCACTTAACCCTCCATTGTCCCAGGTACAAATAAGTACCTGTATATAATATGTAAGCCGCATTGAACCTGCCATGAGTGGGAAAGCGCGGGGTACAAATGTAACAAAAATAAAATAGATACTATTGGAGATTCTACATGGAATGTTGCTATTCCACTAGCAGCAACATTCCATGTAGAAGGCTGCACAGGCTTCTGTTTCTGTGAGTCTGAAGTCCTGCACGTACGTGCAGGACGTCAGACTCACAGAAGCAGAAGCCTGCGCGGCCACATTGGTGATCTGCAAGGGCTGACTTCTACATGGAATGTTGCTAGTGGAATAGCAACATTCCATGTAGAATCTCAAATAGTAGCAACAGTGGAAGTGGCCTAGTGTTAGGGTGGTGGACTCTGGTCCAGGGGAACTGAGGAACTGAGTTTGATTCTCACTTCAGGCACAGGCAGCTCCTTGTGACTCTGGGCAAGTCACTTAACCCTCCATTGCCCCATGTAAGCCGCATTGAGCCTGCTGCCATGAGTGGGAAAGCGCGGGGTACAAATGTAACAAAAAAAAACGGAGAGAATGTGTTTGGGAGGTGGGTGAAAAGATGCTTATTAATTTCAGGACCTATTATTTTTGCTTTAACTGCAGTTGTTTTCCTGCTCCTCAGAAGTTATTAACCTAGGCAATTGTCTTGTGTGCATAATGGTTACACCAGCTCTGTGATAACCCTTTGCTATTTGGTAACATTCACTATGTACATAATTGGAAATAACTATCTATTTGGTGTACCTAGAATGCTGAAGAATTTCTGGCTCCCTAATCAGTGTATTTTTTGCAAATCGGAGGCTACTTACAGCAATCACAAGCTATTATTTTAAAAAAGGAAGAGTCTCTTCCCTTCCACACTTGGATCAACCCAGGCCTATAAAGAATACTTTTGAAAATGGCCTATGTATCATTCTTCAAGAATGAATTGACATTATAGTGGAAATAACCTGACAAATGGAGATGCCTCGTCTAATTTCGCAAATAAGCCAGTGTGGGCAGTGTCTATTTCCATGGAAACTAATGCATGATAATGAGTTGCTTTCCTTCCCAGCAAGCACAGTGGGAGAAAAGACAAAATCCTTACAAGCGTATTATGCCAATACATGAGAAATGGCTGGAAATAGTCTAAACTCTTTAGTTTACCTTAAAAATAAGAGAAAAGTTACCTCTATTAAACTATTCAGGACCAAGAGGTCCCTGACTCCTTCTTCAGTTAACAATTTTTTTTCTTATTCCGAATCACGTTTTTCAAGTTACCTACAGCCTTGAACTGAATGGCAAAAAGCCCTTGTTCTTATTTTGCTCTTGGAAATAACTTTTAATCACAATGTGTTCTTACCTTTGGGCATGTTTTGATATTTTTTTTCTTCGTCTTGTTCAATATATTTTGCTGTTCTTTGTTTTATGTGTAATGAGAGACTCTAGTGCCTGTTTTGCACCTACCACACCTTAGGTGCAAAACTTTATATTCAGTAAGGGGGTATTTCTATAAATAGGGGCCTCTTTTTTGGCACCCGATGCCGTACGGTTAGAGCCCTATTGTATAACTGTAACTGGACACCCAGATTCCATTAACTTGGTATCTGTGGAGCCATTTTACAGACCGGCGGTAAGTCCAAGGTGGGCTTAGTGTTCGCCAGTGGCGATCCTTGGTTGGCTGCCACCTGGGGCGGACAGCCGCTGCGCGCACCCCCCCCCCCCCAGCAAGGCCGCCGAGAGGGGGGCAAGGGGGACAAAATTCCCTGGGCCCGGACCTCCAAGGGGGGCCCGGCGCCGGGGTCTCTCGCCTTCTCCTGCTCCCAGGCCGCCGGCGCTGCAGTCCCCAGTCTCACCTGCCTGCCCTTGGCTCCGTCGACAGCCCCCCTCCGTTTGCCATCATGACCGGGCCCCCTGCATTCAAATCAGCAGCGCCTCACCTCCGTGTGAAAGCGGCAGATGTCCTCCCTTCAGGCCCTCTCACACTATGCTCCGCCCTCGTGGAAACAGGAAGTTACATCAGACAAGGGCGGGACACAGTGAGGGAAGGCCCGAAGGGAGGCGACCTGCCGCTTTCACACGCAGGTGAGGTGCTGCCGATTTGAATAGCTGGTTAGGCACGGATATGTAGCACCTACCCGGCTATGTTGAGTGGTCAAAATAGGCCGCTTCAATAGCAGTCTATGACTCTAAAAAGTTAAACAGCTAGCGCTGCATATTGGCATAACCAGTTAACCTATTAGCAGCCAAAATACACCCAGCTATTCAATGCCGGACACCAGATATGGTCCGGCATTGAATATTTGGGTTTTTAATGCCGGTGGCAGACAGCAAATGCACTGCCCACCACCAGCTGAATACCGGGCCCATGGTGTCCATATAACATATTTTCTGTACATATAGAGGTAAAATATTAGTACCCATACAAACGCATAAATACATAAGTGTTGCCATACTGGGACAGACCGAAGGTCCATCAAGCCCAGCATCCTGTTTCCAACAGGGGCCAATCCAAAACAGTACAGTACATTTTATGCTGCTTATCCTAGAAATAAGCAGTGCATTTTCCCATGTCCATCTTAATAATGACTTATGGACTTTTCCTTTAGGAGGCTATCCAAACCTTTTTTAAACCCTACTAAGCTAACTGCTTTTACTATATTCTCTGGCAACGAATTCTAGAGTTTAATTACACGTTGAGTGAAGAAATATTTTCTCTGATTAATTTTAAATGCACTACTTATTAGCTTCATTGCGAGCCCCCTAGTCCTAGTATTTTCGCAAAGAGTAAATAAGTGATTCACATCTACCTGTTCTATCTCTATCATAGATCTGCTCAGCCCTCTTTTCTCCAAGCAGAACAGTCCTAGCTGCTTTAGCCTTTCCTCATAGGGAAGGTTTCCCATTTATATTATTATTTATTTAGATTTTGCTCACACCTTTTTCAGTAGTAGCTCAAGGTGAGTTATGTTCCTGTACTCTGGATATTTCTCTGTCCCAGGAGGGCTCACAATCTAAGTTTGTACCTGAGGCAATGGAGGGTTAAGTGACTTGCCCAAGATCACAAGGAGCAGCAGTGGGATTTGAACCAGCTACCGCTGGATTGCAAGACCAGTGCTCTAACCAGTAAGCCACTCCTCCACTCCACTACACTCCACTCCACTCCACTCCACTATATGTTGCCAACTTAGTTTAATAATAAGAAGGGCCTTTTCAATATGACGTCCAAATCCAACTTTGGACGTCTCTCGCAAAACAACCAAAAATCCAGCAGCTTTGGGCGCCCAGCTTAATTGAATAGCGTGTAGATGATGTGAATGTAAATCCAAATTAATGTCAATTAACTCCAATGAATGTCAATAATTGGTTGTTATCACCCAATTACTTTATGTGCACATCTGCGCTGTGTGTCCAAATTTTAAAAAGCCAACTTTGGGCAACCTATATAGAATCTGGAGGATAAAGGCAACATTGTGTATAGAAATACATTTGCCAAATGTCTAAGAGCTTTTTGAATATTGACCTAAAATATAACTATTCATTCTTTATTGAAATGGCAAAAATAAATGTTCTGCAAAATCATAGGATGGCACAAAATCCAATTATTGTTATACTAGGAAAAAAGGCCCATTTCTGACACAAATGAAATGGGCGCTAGGAAGGTTTTCTTCGGAGTGTGTGTTTTACAGAGTGTGTGTGAGAGAGAGTGTGTGATAGAGAGAGAGTGACTGTGTGAGTGTGTGTGACAGACAGAGTGAGACTGGGTGCGAGAGTGTTTGTGTGAGAATGAGAGTGTGTGCCAGGGGCTCCTCTCCCTCCCAGTTCCAGGTTGGCCCCGCCCCCTCCCTCCCAGATGCAGGGTCAGCCCTCCCCCTCCCTCCCAGTTTCAGGGTCACCCCCCTCCATGTTCCAGGGTCTGCCCCCTCCCTCCCACCCACCCAGTTCCAGGGTCGTTGCCCCCCCTCTCTCCCTCCTTCCCAGTTCCAGGGTAGTTGCCCCCCCCTCTTTCCCCCTCCCCCTTCAGCCACCCTGCAATGTTTAAGTGAAAAATTAGGGAGCTATGTAGTGTAATAAAACGCACCTGCAACGTTGTGAAGCTGACTCCGTGGCGTCACTGAAGTGAAGGGTTCGTAAGGTTCGGCAGATTCGTCAGTCTATCACCATCTCTCTCGGCCCCACCCTCGCGCCTCTGATAGGTCCGCCGCCCTCGACGTCATCATGTTTTGACGCAAGGGCGGGGCCCAGAGAGATGGTGACAGACTTACGAATCTGACGAACCTTACGAACCCTTCACTTCAGTGACGCCATGGAGTCAGCTTCACAACATTGGAGGTGCTTTTTATTATAGTAGAGAAGAGCAAAACCAGCTTTCCCATCTCATGACAATAGCAGTGTGCATGAAAAATTGATTCAATGCATATTATAAATCTTTTTTGTTAAAATACATGCGTGAAATGAACTGAAAGAAACAAACCAAGAATGTTTTTTCGTACATATCCCTAACAAATGCAGTCATGTTGGCTGTCCCAGGGAGGGGAGATAGTGTGTGAGTAAAGAACCCATGAACTAACCAGCTGATGTAGCCATATTCTCATAGTTCAAAAGAGTGTGAAAGGAAAAGAATTAAGAAACCGCACTCAGAGCTCAGCTGCTGTAATCAGAGAATATCTTACCTTACTCCATTTACTTGCTGAATGGCTACAGTAATTAGCTGTTCTGCAAAACAACCTTTCTTAATGTTGTAGATAGGATGCAATACCCAACAATCCATAGCTGAGGCACAAAAACGCTCCCCTCCCCCCTGAAAAAAAATTTCAGACCAAAAATAACATGACTTTGCTTTTTTCATTAGGATTAGCACGCTGGAATTGGTTTTCCCATCAGGATTAAGCATCAACCATCCGCTATAAACCTGAGAAATCACAACAAGCCTGTGATTTTGGCCATAGCTGTACCAGAAGCTACAACATTCTGGCTTCAGCTATTTGGTTTTTGGGTTTTTTTAATTACAAAATTAAAGTCAGAGCCTTGGTTCTGATTTTGCTGTCTTTGAGAATCCTGAGCCAAAGTCAGTCTGGTGGCTCAGTGATACTGCTTTTTTAAATGAAATGTATTCATTTTCAGTGCATTAAATCACAGTGCATAGCATTTAAACATCACAATATTGTTTTAAAAAAATGATATATCCTATTTATGAAAACAGAACAGTATAATAAAAAGAGGAAGAGGTTATAGGCCATTGTAAACAGTAGAAGTGAATTTATCTAGCGTGAGCAAGCAACATTGAAATGCCCTTTCCCCTTTCCCCTCACCACAGTGACCACTGGTGGAGTAAAGGGGGGGGGGGGGAGTCATGCCTTAATCCCTCCAGTGGTCATCTGGTCATTTAGGGCACCTTATTATAACTTGGTCGTGATTGAAAACAGGTCCAGACCTGAATGTCCAAATTTAGCTTTTTTCACTTTGTATCATTATGGCAGAAAAATGTCCACGTTGTGAGAATGCCCAAATCCCACCCCCAATATGCCTCTGACACACCCCCTTGTGATTTGAATGCACTGCAGAGAAGCTGCATAGAAAAAGTCTTTAGAATGTGTTTCAAAAATAGCGATTTGGGCATTTGTTGCAAGAAAAACAATCCATCTGCCAATTTGTGCCACTTTTTGAACATTTTTCTGTTTCAACTACTACTTATTATTTCTATAACACTACTAGATGTATGGAGCACTATACACTGAACATGTAAGAGACAGTCCCTACTTGATAGAGCTTACTATTTAATCAAGACAGACAAACAGGACAAATAACGAATAAGGTAATTACTTAAGGTGGGAATGATAAAACAATTTCATAAAGAGGTCTGACATTTAGGTGTCCAGAGGGTGCCTATGTGGAGCATAACTGGATCTATCCATGTATATGTCTTAGGCATGTGCACTTATGCCAGCCATAGAGCGTGTGTAATCGATCACTTCTAGATTGTTAAAAAATGTGCATAAATTATAGTGTTCCATAATTTATATGCATAACTGTGTCCTTGCCAATGTCTACACTCACCTTCAAACTATGCGCTGTTGCATTTAGGTTCCAGGTTATAAAAGAGCGTGTAACTAGAATATTAGCATTAATGCATGCATATGCTTACATATGTACGTGTGATCCGGTATTTTGTTCCCCGACTCAATTATGAAGGTATGGTTTTCGCTCTTAAAGTGCTGATTAACCGCTTTTTAAAGTGGATGGAATTTTGTCAGCTTCATTGTTTTTGAAGTTTGATGCACACAATATTCATTTCATACCAGGTCATATTTGACCCCTGTCGTAGGCGCTGTGCAGCGAAACACGGTCCATGCTGGGTTTATCTTGGCAATTTACCTCAAGAACTGTGTCCCATTTTTTGAAGGCTCCTCCTGGTGCTTTTTTGCTGTATTTTGGACTTTGTTCTGTACTTTGAACCCTCTCTGTGTTGTGATACTCTGGTATTTTGGTCATTCATGCACATTTCTGGTGTCTACATGCAGCGGCGTAGCGAGGCCGGCTGACACCCGGGGCGGGTCGACGCTGCCCACCCCCCTGGGTGCAGCGTGGCGCACCCCCCCCCCCTCGGCGTGCATGCCCCCCTCGGCACGCGCAACCCCCCCCCCCGGAGTGCATCATTACCGCTGGCGCTCCGCCCCGCCGAGTGCACGTCGTCTCTGGGAGCTGCGTCGGCTCCGTTGGTTCCCTGCTTTCTCTGCCCCGGAACAGGAAGTAACCTGTTCTGGGGCAGAGAGAGCAGGTAACCAGTGGCGCCGACACCCCCCCAGCTCGTGCACCCGGGGCGGACCGCCCCCCCTTCCTAAGCCACTGTCTACATGTTGGTGTTTTTATTTACAGGATTACCCCCCTTATTGACTTGTCTAGGTTTCCATTAGTTAATTTGAGAAAACAAGACTGATATTTTTGTTTTATTTTTTGAGACAGCTGTCCAAATACCACTGCTTTGTGTTACATATAGATCTTACGAGTCATGAGTGATATTTTTTTTAATCTTATTTTTCTTTTCCAGTAAGCTGAATCGTCCCTGCCGGAGCAATGTACCTACAGCTACTCCCTTTAGTACTGCTCTGCATCCATTGTTAAACGATTTACAAGGCTGGTAAACGGAGGGGACTTTTGATCTAACAGAATAATGCAAATATGTCGTATTGCATAATTCAGATTTTCATGGTGAATAAAGCCTTGGTGTATAAATGCATATTTATAAATAAACGGGCATTCTCCATAGATGCAAAATTGGGAAAGTCTCTTAAGTGTACAACGCCCAATTGCTCGAATAGTATCCATTCTGTAAAGGTATGCGTTTTTCTGAGACTGTGCACAGCTTTGAGCTTCTTTTCCCCTCCTCTCACTGTCTCCCCACACTAATTTCAAAGGGAAAAGTGAAGTACGAGGAGATCTCTGATCAATAAGTTCATCTTTGAACTAAATTTTGACTATAACCTGAAGGTTGATAACTGAAAAACTGAAAATAGTGACTGAAGGTAAATTAAATGAATATTTGCCATAAATATAAAAGATTAATCTAAAGTCTATGGTTTCTTTTGCAGTGTGTGGACAGTTACTATGGATGGAAGGAAAGAGAAGAGGAGGGCAGA
Source organism: Microcaecilia unicolor (assembly GCF_901765095.1). Classification (NCBI taxonomy): domain Eukaryota; kingdom Metazoa; phylum Chordata; class Amphibia; order Gymnophiona; family Siphonopidae; genus Microcaecilia; species Microcaecilia unicolor. The sequence goes on along the minus strand of NC_044039.1, from coordinate 10,598,006 downwards.
TGCTGGATGGGAAGGGGGAAGATAAGGAGGGCATGTTTAGGAATGCCAGCATCAGTGTTATGGATTAAAAACTGGTTGAAAGATAGGAAACAGAGAGTAGGGTTAAATGGTCACTATTCGCAATGGAGAAGGGTAGTTAGTGGGGTCCCTCAGGGATCTGTGCTGGGACCGTTGCTTTTTAACATTTTCATAAATGACCTGGAGGTGGGGGTAACTAGCGAGGTTATCAAATTTGCTGATGACACACAGTTGTTCAAGGTCGTCAAATCGCGGAAAGATTGTGAAAAGTTGCAGGAAGATCTTCCGAGACTAGGAGACTGGGCGTCTAAATGGCAGATGACGTTTAATGTGAACAAGTGCAAAGTGATGCATATGGGAAAGAGGAACCCAAACTACAGTTACGTCATGCAAGGTTCAGTGTTAGGAGTTACGGAACGAGAAAGGGACCTGGGAGTCATCATTGATGATACCTTGAAATCTTCTGCTCAGTGTGCTGCTGTGGCTAAGAAAGCAAATAGAATGCTAGGTATTATTAGGAAAGGGATGGAAAACAACAATGAGGATATTATAATGTCACTGTATCGGTCCATGGTGCGACCGCACCTAGAGTATTGTGTTCAATTCTGGTCGCTGCATCTCAAAAAAGATATAGTGGAATTAGAAAAGGTGCAGAGAAGGGCGATGAAGATGATCCAGGGGATGGGACGACTTTCCTATGAGGAAAGGTTAAAGCGGCTGGGGCTCTTCAGCTTGGAGAAAAGATGGCTGAGGGGGTGTAATGATAGAGGTATATAAAATAATGAGTGGAGTGGAACAGATAGATGTGGAGCGTCTGTTTACGCTTTCCAAAAATACTAGGACAAGGGGGCATGCGATGAAGCTGGAGTGCAGTAAGTTTAAAACAAATAAGAGGAAATTTTTCTTTCCTGAGCGCACAATTCGACTCTGGAATTCGTTGCCGGAGAATGTGGTTAAAGTGATTAGCTTAGCAGAGTTTAAGAAAGGTTTGGACGGCTTCCTGAAGGAAAAGGCCATAGAATGTTATAAATGGACGTAGGGAAAAATCCACTATTCCTGGGACAAGCAGTACAAAATGCTTTGCTCCGTGGATCTTGTCGGGTGATTGTGACCTGAATGGACCACTGTCGGAGACAGGGTGCTGGACTAGATGGACCTTTGGTCTGTCCCAGTCTGGCGATACTTATCTCTTATGAAGAGGGAGAGGAGGGCAGGCGCTGGATGGGAAGGGGGAAGATAAGGAAGGCATGTGTAGGAATGCCGGCATCAGTGGCTGAAGCATGCCACTGATTTGATCTGGAGCTCAGGCCTTGGGCAGTGGACCTCTTCAGCTGGCAAGGCTTGGGCATCCCTGCCAGCAACGGTAGGACTCAATACTGTTGGCAGCGGCAGTGTCAGCAGTGGTGGGGGAGGGGGAGACCTGAGAGGAAATGCGTAGCCTAGGGGCACCGTGACCCAAGAAAGTTTGTTAGCCGCTGGCCTAGGCACTTCCTCACAACACAGCTTAAGTAGTAGAAGTAGTTTATTAATATAGAAAAGCCTCTCTGTACACCATGGTTTTGTGTCCGTTGCACCGTGTGCACCCAAAAATGTACCACTTTAATTCTGTAGGTCTCCGTACCCACCTTTTTTCCTCCCTTCATCCTTTTCTTGTCCTCAGGTCGCAAAACAGACAGACTGTAGGAGCTCTGTGCATTTCCTGTTAGGTAATGCTACTCAAAGCTGAAGAACGATACGGGAATCCTGGAGCACACCATGGCCTTCTGCGAGAGACTCGTGGTGGTTTCATTGAAGCTGAGTTTCCTGCAGCCAGGAGTCACGCTCGTAAAGATTCCCCCCAGTCATATGTAACTCTTCAGCAGATGACACAAGAGAATTTACCCCATCAACATCCATCATCCCCTCTCCTTCAATCTGGAGGACGAGAGAGTGAAAATGAGTTACAGTCATTTCATATACGTCGCTCCTATCCCCTGCCTGCTTTGGATGGAATGCAGTCTAGGGCAAAATAATTTTCATTCCCTGTGAACATCTGAGCCTCTTTTTTCCATAAATCAGAAGACTTCAGGTTTTGAAATAACTGTGACATAGATAGATTTGAATCTCTATAAATTTATATGGTATATTGTATATATAATTTATTTTCATGCGCACACATATAGCACAGGCTTCAGTTATTTTGTACCGTAATATACAGTACAGTCTCGATTATCCAATGTAAACGGGACCGACCCGTTGTTGGAAAAGTGAAAAGTTTAGATAGTACAGAAAACACTGCAGAAACCCCTCAAGCAATGCATAAACAAAAACACAGTGGTCCCGATTTTCAAGAAGCGCTCCGAAACAAAGATTTTTAATAGAAATAATGCAGGTGATGTCACCGGGGAGGGGGTGGGTCTGTTAAATATGCCGGATGGTTGGATCACCAAAGGTTGGATAAATGAGACTGCACTGTCCCCCTGATTCTATAAAAGTTGCCAAAAAATTTGCATACAAATTTAAGCGCGATCCTGATTTGCGCACACAATTTGATTGAATAACGAGCCAAGCAGTGGCAATAATTGGCTTTTTAACAAGCAATTACTGGCACTAATTAGATTTAATTGGGTGTTACGCACCTAAAATTTACGCATTGTCTATTTCAGTCCCTTTTAAAGAAAACGCTGTGAAAGTTTTATATAGTTGGTACTTGACCCCAGCACGCCTTCACCAGATGTTTCCAAAGATATCTCCATTTTGTTGGAGGGAATGTGGGCAAAAGGGTACTAAGGGGCACCTGTGGTGGTCATGTGTTAAGGTTCGGGCTTTCTGGAAAGCTATTCAATACAGATTTCAGAAGTGGCTCTCTAAGCCTATCAAGTGGTCCCCTGAATTTTTTTTCTTTTCCCAAAAAAACCACCTGGCCTAACTACGTCTCAGTCATTGCTGGTTAGGCATGCAATGTCGTCCGCTAGGGTCACTCTGGCTGCTCACTGGAAGTCTCCTCAAGTTCCATCATTGGTACATTTGTGAAATGGAGAGACTGTGGGCCACACGTTACAAAACGTTGTCTAAATGGGAAGCTATCTGGGAACCTTTTGTGTCACACTGTTCGTGTTGAGAGCCTGTGATTGGAGGGGAGAGGAGATGAGGTGGAGGGTGGAGGGAGGGGGTTGTTTTTCTTTTTCTTTTTTTTTTGTTGTTGTTGTCCTATTCTTTGTGGGGGTGGGTGTCCGGAAAAACTCTATTATAAATTCCTGAAGTACTTTGTTTACTTTCTAGTTTTGAGAAAATAATATACTATCTATCTGTTTTTGAGGCTTGTTCAAAGTATTTGCTATTGAGATGTATTTGCATCTGTACTGTTTCTCAAAATTAAATAAAGACTTCTATAAATTATTAAAAAAAGGGGGGGCCACAGTTTTCATTTATGCACATAATTACGGAATAAAGGCTCTCTGTGCGTAATTTTAAACACTGGCGTTGTACCGCATTTTCGTTGGTGCAAATGGTTGCACCTAAATTTTCACAGAATGATAACGTTTAAGCATTATTCTATAAACCTAACTTTAGGCATGGCTTATAGACTAATGCTTAAGCGAGTTTGTTTTGGCGCTGATTTTTTAGGACCCTATATCGAATTTATCCCGTATATGCATCCAATTGTAGACAAGTTATTTATTTATGCCAGGACTTAGCCAGACAACAGATTTTGGGTGGGCCTCGGCAAGAAGTGGGTGGGCACCAAGTGTTCTCCCTCCCCCCACCCCCACAAAAAAATATCTCAGCTGGCAGGAAAACATTTCTTTCCACCTTGGCAGTCTGCAGCAGGCTTACGCTGAAAACTGAGCATGTGCAGGTGCCAGTATCATGGAGAAAGTCTTCAGCTGGCGGAGCTTGGGATCCCCACCAGCTACTGCTAAACATGTGCTACTGATGGGTGGGCCTGAGCCCTAAATGGATGGGCCCTGGCCCACCCAGGCCCACCTGTGGCTACGCCACTGATTTATGCAGATTTAGCTCATGCCTCTTTGATTGGTAGCTCAAGGTGAGTTGCATTCAGATAGGGAGGTGTCTAAAATAAGTTCCAGGTATTTAACAGAGTGGACTCTACTTGTTGAAGTTCACGTTGTATTTGTTTTATTATTTCTTTGAAAAAAGGCGCAGACATGTAAAAGTTACAGAAAAATTGTTGCTTGTTGCCCTAAAGGGACTTCATAAACGTTGGCTGTTCCTAGTGCCCATGATGACTTGAAATTGGTTCAGCCATTTCACTTCAATCCTCAGGTGGAAGGAAGATTTCTCAGAATGTAATTAGTTTTCCCATGTAATCACCAGCTCTCAGCAGAAATCTTGCCACAGTTAGATGAAAAAGCAAGTTTTTGTCTCATAATTCAATCCTGCCCAAGTTTCTGAGTCAGAGTAAAACTGGGAATAAGTGCCAGGTCAAGTCTCTTGCTCTGCTTAGCTGGGTGTTACGCATATTAATTTAATCCACGGTCACAACCACATAATAATGAAAGCCCTAATAAGCTAAATTCCATAAGTGTAAAGTGGTATCCAATTACTTATAAGTTGACTTTTCTGATATTAAAAATATATGTGTCTGTGTAACAGGCCCCAGATTCTATATAGCATGTTATAAGTACATAAGTACATAAGTAATGCCATACTGGGAAAAGACCAAGGGTCCATCGAGCCCAGCATCTTGTCCACAACAGCGGCCAATCCAGGTCAAGGGCACCTGGCAAGCTTCCCAAACGTACAAACATTCAAACATGTTGAAAAATTCCATGCGGTAATCCAGGTGTATTCCATATCATGAGTGTAACCTCATTGAATAACAAGCCAATCAGCAACATGAATTGGCATTAATCGGTAGTTCTGCGCGCAGTACCCACCAAGCTTATTCTATAACATAGTCCACATAAATCGGACCACGCACATCTGAAAGGGGATGATCTGAACAATCTGAAATGGGCGTGGAGCGGGCGTTCCACAAAATACAACAGCTTGTTTATTGTCAGAAAGAACGGGGACAGAAGCGAATCTCTGCGCTCCTGAAGGAGTCACGTTGGCCACTTTTATATTTAAATATTAAATTGGGACAAAGAGTAAGATGGTTCCAAGTTACATACAATCATCTGTCTTGATATTCTCCATCTCATATACATAGTAACATAGTAGATGATGGCAGAAAAAGACCCGCACGGTCCATCCAGTCTGCCCAACAAGATAAACTCACGTGTATACCTTACCTTGATTTGTACCTGTCTATAAGTAACCCAGAAAGCCTTCTTGTGTACGCCTTTGTTTCTAGAAATCAGACTTGTTAGAACAAGGGTTAGAGCTTTCGAGCTTTCCCAGAAGAAGCCCCCCTCCCCCACCCCCAGTTACGGAACTCCCTCCCAGAGAACATGTGTGTAATAGGAAACCAGAGCTTGCTTGCTGTCTTTAAAAGGGTCTGGAGAAAGAAATGAACTCTTCCTCCAAGGTGAACTGTGTGGTGATGTAGTGATGAGAAGTATGCCTCCCTCTCCATAGCCCATAAAATTACCAATGTTTCAGTACAAATTTCCTCAAGTCCCATGCTCTTGATAAAAAAAAACTGTTGCACTTCCCTCCCTTGACTCCCATCACTGCAGCCATGGAGCCAGTGGAGGAAGGAATGATCCCTGGTCCCTCCTGCCCCAACAGCTCCAGTTCAAAAGAGCGCTGATTAAGGCCCTAGTGGTAGTCTCATGGTATTACTGCTATGTTTGATCCCTAGCAGTAGGGCTGTGAGATTACCACTAGTGCTCAGGTGGTGCTATTTTCTAGACTCAAGTCATCCGCGTGAGTGACCAAGCATCACACTTTTTTTCATTACGGAGCCCTTTTACTAAGCCACGTGAGGCACCTACGTGTACCCAATGCACTCCAATTCAGGACTACCACCTGGCTACCGTATGGACCAGGCGGTAATTTCATTTTTACACATGCCGGAAATTTTCTGGCACACGGCGCTAACTGGGCGTTAATTGGCATTGTGCATGTGCTGATGATTACCACCCGGTTAACGTGTGAGACCTTATCGCTAAGTGAATGGGTGGCGTTAAAGTCTCAGGACCAAAATGGACGCACATCCATTTTCAGCCAAAAGAAAAGAAGCCTTTTTTGCAGGTGCGCTGAAAAATGAACCTGCGTGTGTCCAATACACACGTCTACACCAGATCAGGCCACTTTTTGGTGCACCTTAGTAACTTTGTGTCGTCAGCAAATTTAATTACCTCACTAGTTACTCCCATCTCTGTTAAAAAGCAGCGGTCCCAGCACAGACCTCTGGGGAACCCCACTAACTACCCTTCTCCATTGAAAATACTGACCATTTAACCCTACTCTGTTTTCTATCTTTTAACCAGTTTTTAATCCACAATAGAACACTACCTCCTATCCCACGACTCTCCAATTTCCTCTGGAGTCTTTCATGAGGTACCTTGTCAAACGCCTTCTGAAAATCCAGAAACACAATATCAACCGGCTGACCTTTATCCACATGTTTGTTCACCCCTTCAAAGAAATGTAGTAGATTGGTGAGGCAAGATCTCCCTTCACTAAATCCATGTTGACTTGGATTACCTGAACAAATGATCCCAGGAAAACATTAACACCACCTATGGAGGTGTTGTTAACTTTCTATGAATAATGCAACCTTGCAAAGTCTGCCATAAGCTCTATTTTTTGGTCTGTGTAGCAAGTTGCTTTGCGTACATTTGTAATGTGACACAGCATATTCTTTTTCTTTAACATATATGGGGCCAGATTTTCACACATATAGGAAACTAATGCTTGTTAAGCACAATTAACACATGCTAATTACTATTTAAAATGAGTTAATTGACTTTTAGGTTAGATGCCTAGTGTGAGAAACCAGCACTGAGTTTGAATTCACTTCCCCCAAAGCAATTCTATCTATGGCCCTGCCTACTTTCTAGGCACCTAAATTTTGGGGCTCAGCAGGAGGAGGGAACATTTTTCTGTTAAGATGATGATGGTTATTATTACTATTATTATTATTTATTGCATTTGTACCCCACATTTTCCCACCTTTTTGCAGGCTTAATGTGGCTTACAGAGTATTGTTATGATGCAGCCATTACATGATCTTAAATACATAAGCTGAAGTAAATGAATTCGATGCAAGGTCATTACGTGATTTTAAACACACAAGCTGAAAGTAGATGAGTTAGGTGCAAGGTGCTAGAAAGGTGTTGTGAGAGGCGTTTTTGATGCACCTGAGTGATTTGCGGAATGATTTATTAAGAATGCCTTTCGTAGGCTTTGTTGAAGAGGTGTGTCTTCAAAGATTTGCGAAAGCTGGTTAGGTTGTCCATGATCTACTCAAACGTTCTTGAGTTCAGTGCCTAGATCTTCTGAACATTTACCTCTGTTTATTTTACTACAGCTAAATCTGATTTTATTAGCCTGGATATTTAGGAGTATAAGTTTCAAGTAGCAAGAGACCTTGAGATTTTGGAATGAGTTCAGGGCAGCCAAAACAAGAGCAACGAAAATGATAAGACGTCTGAATTATGCCCTATGAGGAATTGGTTGAAGGCGCTGGGTTTGCAGTATTTAACCTAAAGAAAAGACCGAAGGATGGCTTGGTAGTAATGTTCAGATACAGAAAGGATGAGGATATAATAGGAACGACAGTCAGCTGTTCTGTCTCCACTGAGGAATGGACAAGAATTAATTGGCTTAAATTAAACCAGGGAAGACTTAGAGGGGCATAATCGAACGGCACCGGAGAAATACATGGCTGGCGATGTATTTTGGCGGCACCGCAAATAGCTGGCCAGACCCGTATTTTCAAAAAAGATGGCCAGCCATCTTTTGTTTCGACAATACGGTTCCGGCCAGCCAAATGCCTTGGATTTGGCCGGGGTTTGAGATGGCCGGCTTCGTTTTTTAGCGATAATGGAAAGTTATGTCGGCCATCTCAAACCCCGGCCAAATTCAAGGCATTAGGCCGTGGGAGGAGCCAGCATTTTTAGTGCCCTGGCCCCCCTGACATGCCAGGACACCAACCAGGCACCCTAGGGGTCACTGCGGTGGACTTTAGAAAAGCTCCCACGTGCATAGCTCCCTTACTTTGGGAGCTGAGCCCCCCAACCCCCCCCCAAACCCACTACCCACAAATGTACTGCACCCACTAAATTTGCTCCAGGGACCTGCATACAACCTCTAGGACTTATTGCTGCTGTATAACTTTGGCACACCAGTTCACACCTGAAGACTAATCTCTCTGAAAAAGTCCTTTCTTGAAATAAGCACGTTTACTCACAGTTAACTGCAGATCAGAGGTTGTGCCCCACTGGCAAAGAGTCCCCTGGTACTAAGATTAGCAGTAGGTCAGAGCTGGCACAGTGGTGTACAATGCCCTCTTTCAGCACCATTCAAGGTAAGAACTACGTTCTCTAACGTGGGTAACACAGGAAAGGGAACTAAAACTGGCTTACAAAAATGGCCACTACCACATGGACTACAACAGGAAACAAAACAGGGCACACTCTGACCTGGTTGACAGGGGGGAAAAGCACCATGGGAGTAGAGCCCAGTACCCTACACCCAAGACAATGCATTGGTAATGTGACTCTGCAGGGCACCTAACAGAAAAGGTGTCACACTCACCCGAGAGCCACATCGCAACCAGGGAAAGGCTGTCAGAGGATACAACACATTCTGCTGTCATGGAGGTGGGTATGGCATTTGAGGCTGGCATACAGGCTAAAAAAAAGGTTTTTATTTTAATTTTTTTAGTTTGGAAGGGGGTTGGTGACCACTGGGGGAGTATGGGGAGGTCATCCCCGATTCCCTCCAGTGGTCATTTGGTCAGTTGGGGCACCTTTTTGAGGCTTGGTCGTGAAAATAAAAGGACCAAGTAAAGCCGGCGAAATACTACTTAACGCCGCTTTTTTTTTCCATTATCGGCGAAAGCCGGCCATCTGGTAGCCACGCCCATGCCCGCCCATGTCCCGCCTTCGCTAATCTACTGACACGCCCCCTTGAACTTTCGCCGGCAAAGCGACGGGAAAGCGGCGATGCTGTCAAAAATGCCGCTTTCCATTATACCGATTTCGCCGCTTTTCCGAAATCGCTGGCCATCTCCCGATTTATGTCGGGAAATGGCCGGCGATCACTTTCGAAAATAAGCTGGTTAGTCAAACATGTAGAAGAGCTTTCTGAATGAAAGATTACTTAAATACTGGAATAAGTTACTTGGGATTTTAAATTTAATACTCTTCATGTCTTGGAATTTTAACAAAATAGATTAGGTTAACATGAACTGTATTTGGGGTAGTTTTATTTATTTATTTGTAACATTTGTATCCCACATTTTCCCACATATTATTAGCAGGCTCAATGTGGCTTACAAAATACAGTAATGGTGAACGCCAAGTACGGTAGGTATTAAATACAATTTGAAAAAGGGTCAGGTGAGGTAGGGGTAAATGAGTACAATAAGGGACAAGGAAATAAATAAAAATGTCCATTGCAATGTATGTATAGATGCGTTGTAGAGTTGAGGCATTTAAGTAGAATCAATAAGGTAGGCCTTGCAAAATAGATAGGTCTTTAAAGATCACCTGAAGTGTTGATGGTCCTGCATCGTTTTCACACTCTATGGTAATGCATTCCACATTTGCATTCCACAGTGAGATGTGGAGGGGCATAATCGACCAGAAACGCCTATCTCCATGGGCGTTAATCTCCGAGAACGGGTCCGTGAAGGGGCGGAGTGAACCGTATTTTCCAAAAAAAATAGACGCCCATGTTTTATTCGCCAAGGTGTGAGCTGGGCGTTTTTGCTTTTCAGCGATAATGGAAAATGAAATCGCCCAGCTCAAAAACGAATACATCCAAGGCATTTGTTCGTGGGAGGGGCCAGGAGTCGTAGTGCACTGGTCCCCCTCACATGCCAGGACACCAACCGGGCACCCTAGGGGGCACTTTTATAAAAGCAAAAAAAAAGGTCAAGGAGTTCACAGGTGCATAGCACCCTTCCCTTGTGTGTTGAGCCCCCCAAATCCCCCTCAAAACCCACTGCCCACAAGTCTACACCATTACTATAGCCCTAAGAGGTGAAGGGGGGGCACCTACATGTGGGTACAGTGGGTTTGGGGGGGGGGTTGGACGACTAAGCATTAAGCAGCACAATTGTAACAGGTAGGGGGGGGATGGGCCTGGGTCCACCTGCCTGAAGTCCACTGCACCCCCTAACAACTGCTCCAGGGACCTGCATACTGCTGCCAGGGAGGTGGGTATGACATTTGAGGGTGAAAATAAAAAGTTGTGAAACATCATTTTTTGTGGTGGGAGGGGGTTAGTGACCACTGGGGGAGTCAGGGGAGGTCATCCCCGACTCCCTCTGGGGGTCATCTGGTCATTTAGGGCACTTTTTGGGGCCTTATTCGTGAAAAAACAGGGTCCAGGAAAAGTGCCCTAAATTCTAGCTACAAACGCATCCATTATCGGCGAAAGGCGCCCATCTCTGTTCGGGTGATAACCACGCCCCAGTTCCGCCTTCACCACGCCTCTGACACGCCCCCGTCCACTTTGTCCGCATCCGCGACGGAGTGCAGTTGAAAGCGTCCAAAGTTCGGCTTTCGATTATACCGCTTTATTTGTTTTTGTGAGAAAAACGCCCATCTCCCGATTTAGGTCGGAACTTGGGCGTTTTTCTCGTTCGATTATAAGCTGGATAATGGATTGAACCTGGAACCAGGAGAGGAATGTAAGGGATGGGTTGAATAGATTAATGACTTCTTGAGATGCCTCCCAACCCTTAAGCTCTTTAGGGGCAATTCTATGAACAGGTGCCTAGAAGTATGTGCCACTTGCACGACTCGTGCGAATCATCGGCAGTGACATATGTATATGCATTAGGTGCAGCTCTATAAGGTAGTGCTTAAGAGGTATAGGGTTAGATTCTATATGTGGTGCCTGAAAATTCTGCATGGAAGAAAAATATGCCTAGGCGTATTCTGTAAAGCGTGCCTAAGTTTTATAGAATAGGCTTAAATTTCCATGCGGTATATAGAATAACGCCGCGCCACGTGATGAAATATAGCCACTACACTACCGCAGGCCATTTTTCAGCGTACCTTTCTAAAAGGGGTCCCTGGGTGTTTTGTGTGGTTAAGCTTCGATTGTGAAATATTATCATACTAGCAGTTGAGCCCGTAAAAACGGGCTGGTATTGGGGTTTTCCTTCCTTCCTTCCCCCTCCCTCCCCGCGAGGTCGCCACCGCTACCGTCCCCTTCCCCCGGAGTCGCCGCCATCCCTCCACCCGGCCTGGGCCCTCTCTCTCTCCGCTACTAAACTTACACATCCATTCGCCGGAACGCAGCACGCACATCAGCTGAGCTGCTGTCGGCCCTTCCTTCTCTGCCTGTGTCCCGCCCTCCTGTGACGTAACGTCAGCGAGGGCGGGACACAGGCAGGGAAGGAAGGCCGATGGCAGCTCAGCTGATGTGCATACTGCGTTCCGGCGAATGGATGTGTAAGTTTAGTAGCGGAGAGAGGGCCCGGGCCGGGTGTGTGTGTGTGTGGGGGGGGGGGGGGGGGTAACGGTAGCGGTGACTTTGGGTGGGCGGGTGCGGTATCAACCTCGGCGGCGCAGTTTCCCTCTCTGTCCCGCCCTCGTCATCAAGTATTGACGCGAGGGCGGGACAGAGAGGGAAGTCTCTACTGCGCATTTGCGAGTGAGTCGGTCACTCGCCGTTTATATGTTTGATGTTTGTTTTTCTTTTTGTTCTTAACCCTGATGCAGCCTAGTCCCAAAAAGGACAGCGACCCAGCATTAGGTGGTCACAAGCAGAAACGGGCGGTGGCCCAGCATGGCAGGAATAGGGGGGAGGGTGATGGGAAGTATAGAAGAGCTTGCAAGCACAGGCAAATTAGGAAAGGGATAAGTAAGGGGGAAGCACTAAAGAATACAGGACCTGTAGGGAGGCAGGCAACAAGACAGGAAGTCTGGGAGGTGGGAAAAGAGGTGACCTCTGGGAGCAAGAAGGGCGGCACCATTTTGTCCATGTCGGGTTTTGTTTGTTAATTTATATGTTTATTTCTACTTATATTGCTTTTTTAAAAAAATGATATTTATTCATCTGCACATCCTGCTTGTTTGACCTTCTGCTCTGACATTATACAGAGAAAAATCTCATGCATCTTTAGGTGAAGCATGTGTGATGCACATACCTCAAGCAATATGAAAAAGCAGTTGAATAGCTTCTTTCCTTCTATTTTAGCGGTATAATAAGCATAAGAAGCAACGACTATTCTATAGAAAAGCAGAGGCAACATAGATTTAAATATGCTTCAACACAACTCATGCAAAATTAATCTGGAACTGATGAGAAAGAACATGAGTACTGCATTAATCATTCTGAGATTCACAGATCATTATTTATAAATGCTTCTCTCTCTGCAATGTATTTCTTTATGGCGTTTCAGTTTGCATTTGCAACATAAATGAATCTCTGGGCTAAAGTAATGTGAGCAGCTTAAAACCCCTCCGCCTTTCACGTGAGACTTTCAGCATCTCCTCTGCCTTACTTTCAATTTCCAGTCTAGCCGAGCGCGCGTTCAAAACAAAGCAAGGGCAGAGATTCTTCCGTTCTAAGGGGTCCTTTTACAAAGGGGCGCTGAAAAACGGCTTGTGGATTTTGGGCGTGCTCCGATCCATTTGTTAGCGCGCCTGTAAAAAAGGCCTTTTTTTTGCCGAAAATGGACGTACAGCAAAATGAAAATTGCCGCATGTCCATTTTGGGTCTGAGACCTTACCGTCAGCCATTGACCTAGTGGTAAAGACTCATGCGGTTACCAGGCAGTAATGACCTATGTGCAAGAAATGCCACTTGGAGCGTGTCCACTACACGTGCCTGAAAATAAAAAAAAATATTTTTCAGATGCGCGTATCGGATGCGTGCCAAAAATGAAATTACCACAAGAGCCAAGTGGTAGCCGGGCAGTAACTCCATTTTGGCGCACATTTGGCAAGGAGTGGCCTAGTGGTTAGAGCACCGGTCTTGCAATCCAGAGGTGGCTGGTTCAAATCCCACTGCTGCTCCTTGTGATCTTGGGCAAGTCACTTAACCCTCCATTGCCTCAGGTACAAACTTAGATTGTGAGCCCTCCTGGGACAGAGAAATATCCAGAGTACCTGAATGTAACTCACCTTGAGCTACTACTGAAAATAGTGTGAGCAAAATCTAAATTAAATAAGACCAGCTCTGGTTAGCAGAGACTGAAACTCTTCATACTAAGGAGGGAAGTTCATTGCTCTATGTAATAAAAGTGAGCCATGTATAGGACAATGAAACCATTGTGACATCACTGATGAGGTTGCCTCTTACTGGTGGAATGAGGCATTATGACATCACAACATAGATGAGTGGCCTAGTGGTTAGAGCACCAGAGGTGGCTGGTTCAAATCCCACTGCTGCTCCTTGTGATCTTGGGCAAGTCACTTAACCCTCCATTGCCTCAGGTACAAACTTAGATTGTGAGCCCTCCTGGGACAGAGAAATATCCAGAGTACCTGAATGTAACTCACCTTGAGCTACTACTGAAAAAGGTGTGAGCAAAATCTAAATAAATAAATACGTGTGCATGCATAGATGCTTACACAGCTTAGTAAAAGGGTCCCTAAGAACAGAAGAAATCTAGAAGCAGAAAAACTATTCTGGCTAAGGGATCCTTTTACCAAGATGCGGTAAAAAGGGCCTTGCGGTAGCAGTGGGGGCCATTTTTCCCACAACGGGAAAAAAAAAACCCCTAAACATATGACCACGTAGTAAGATTACTCTTGCCGCATGGCCATGCAGCGGGGAGCACTTACCGCCTCTCATTGAGGTGGTGGTAAGGGCTCTCGCCGTAACCCAGCGGTAAAAATAAAAAATATATATTTTTTGTTGCGCTGGAAATGACGCATGCTGGAGGCAGAACTATCGCCAGAGGTTGCATTGGGCTGGCAGTAGTTCCAGGTTGCTGCGCGGCAATGACAACCCTTTATTAAAAGGGTCCCTAAGGGTTCTTTTTAGTAAGTTGTGGTAAGCACTAGTGTGAGTTTACTGAAGCTTCAGGGGCCCTTTAACTAAGACATGTAGGCGCCTACGTGCGTATCACGCACATCAAATTAGAACTACTGCCTGGCTATAGCGTGCCCCGGGTGGTAATCCTAATTTCTGTGTGCGTCTAAAACGCCCGGCAGAAAGTAATTTCTATTTTCTACCACATGGCGCTAACCGGGTGGTAATTGGCAGGTGTACGCACGCTGATGATTACCGCCCGGTTAACGCGTGAAACCTTACCGCTAAGTCAATGGGTGGCGGTAAGGTCTTGGGCCCAAAATGGACGTGCGCTGATTTTTCTTTTGCCGCACATCCATTTTTAGCAAAAAAGGCCTTTTTTGCAGGCGCACTGAAAAATGGACCTGTGTGGGTCCAATACATGCGTCTACACCAGCGCAGGCCATTTTTCAGCGCACCTTAATAAAAAGGGCCCCTTAAAGGGTTTATCTCGGAATGTGCTGAGGCATCTCCTGGTAAAAACCCAATGTGATAAAAAAAAAAAAACCCACCTTTATTTTTCTCAGAGGAGGAGTGTGGGCACAACAGCATGAATCAGTTAATGCGGCTAGATTAGTGCGTGAACCCTTACTGCTGACAAAATAGGTGGCAGCAGGGCCGCCGAGAGACTGAGCCAGGCCCCGCCACCCCCCCCCCCCCCACAAAGCCACTGCCGCCCCCCCCCCCAAGGCTGCCGCTCTCCCCAATCACTACTCAGGCCGCCAGCGCCGCAGTCCCCAGTCTCCACCCGTCCACAACCAGCCCCATTGGCAGCCCCTCTCCGTCCGCCACCGGGTCCCCTGCATTCAAATTGGCAGCGCCTCACCTCTGTGCAGGGGCGTATCTGCGTGGGGCCACAGGGGCCTAGGCCCCCGCAGATTTCGCCCTGGACCCCCCTACCACCGACCCTCTCCACCTCCCCCTCCCTCCCGCCACCAACCCGTCGCCGATCTTTGCTGGTGGGGGACCCCAAGCCCCCACCAGCCGAAGTCCTCTCTTCCGTGCAGGATGCAAGTTGCAACGCTTCCTGTTCTTCTGAGTCTGACGTCCTGCATGTACAACGTGCAGGACATCAGACTCAGAATTTGGAACTCAGTCTGACGTCCTGCACGTTGTACGTGCAGGACGTCAGACTCAGAAGAACAGGAAGCATTGCAACTTGCAGCCTGCATGGAAGAGAGGACCTCGGCTGGCGGGGGGGTGGGGTCCCTGCCAGCAAAGATAAGTGACAGCAGCGGGGGAGGGTTGGCGGCGGCGGGAGGGGGTGGAGAGTGTCATTGGTGGCGAGGGGGGGATCGCAGTGGCGGGGGGGGGGGTCCGGAAATGGCGGGGGGATCAGGGGTGCCGGGGGGGGGCTAAAATGTGCCCCCTCCCTCTGGCTCTGGCCCCCCTACCGCCAGAGTCCAGATACGCCCCTGCCTCTGTGTGAAAGCGCAGTGGCAGATCGCCTCCCTTCGGGCCTTCCCTCCCTGTGTCCCGCCCTCACAGAAACAGGAAGTTACGTCAGACGAGGGTGGGACACAGGGAGGGAAGGCCCGAAGGGAGGCGATCTGCCACTGTGCTTTCACACGGAGGTGAGGCGCTGTCGATTTGAATGCAGGGGGGCCTGGTGGCGAACGGACAGGGGCTGTCGACGGAGCCGAGGGCGGGCGGGTGAGACTGGGAACTGCGGCAACAGGCCCCCCTTGGAGGCCCAGGGAATTTTGTTCCCCCTGCTCCCCCCCCCCCCCCTCAGCGGCCCTGGGTGGCAGTAAGGTCTCACTTGCTAATTTTGATAATGATCGCACGCTAATGTTAACCTGACAGTATTTAATATAAATAGAGGCAGCCCATTTAACCTAGATATTAATGACCAAGTAGCTAATCATTTTTCACTCATCCCATGACAAAACCTAAGGCCAATTTTTACTGCAGCTCAGCAGAAGGAAAAAAATTGTAGCATTTCCCTCCCCTGACTGCCATCACTGCATCCCTGGGGTCCAGTGGAGGAAGGAATGAACCCTGGTCCATCCTGCCCCCAACAGCTCCAGTTCAAAAAAGTGCTCATTAAGGCCCCTAGTGGTAGTATCCTGGTATTACTGCTATGCTTGATCCCTAGCAGTAGGGCTGTCAGATTACCACTAGCACTCAGCTGGTGCATGCCATTTTCTAGACTCGAGTCTACCACTTTAGAATTTACCGCTAGGTCAATGGCTGGCGGTAAGGTCGCAGGCCCAAAATGGATACGCAGCAATTTTGATTTTGCCGCACCTCCATTTTCGGCAAAAATTTAAAAAAGGCATTTTTTACAGGTGCACTGAAAAATGATTCTGCGCCCACTCTACCACAAGCCATTTTCTGCGTACCTTAGTAAAAGGACCCCATTCTGTCTCTATCCCCCCTTCAGTCCATTCAGAACTCTGCCGCACGTCTTATCTTCCGCCTTAACCGATATACTCATATCACCCCTCTCCTCAAGTCACTTCACTGGCTTCCGATCAGATACCGAATACAGTTCAAGCTTCTCCTACTCACCTACAAATGCACTCGATCTGCAGCCCCTCCTTACCTCTCTACCCTCATCTCCCCTTACGTTCCTACCCGTAACCTCCGCTCTCAAGACAAATCCCTCCTTTCAGTACCCATCTCCACCACCGCCAACTCTAGGCTTCGCCCCTTCTGCCTCGCCTCTCCCCATGCTTGGAACAAACTCCCTGAGCCCATACGCCGGGCCCCCTCCCTACCCATCTTCAAATCATTGCTCAAAGCCCACCTCTTCAATGTCGCCTTCGGCACCTAATCACTACATCTCTTCTCAGGAAATCTCATCTACCCCAACTTGACATTTCGTCCTTTAGATTGTAAGCTCTTCTGAGCAGGGACCGTCCTTATTCGTTAATTTGTACAGCGCTGCGAAACCCTAGTAGCGCTCTAGAAATGTTAAGTAGTAGTAGTAGTAGTATATTTCATGCCCATAAAAAAGCCTGCAGCCATATTTTGTATTCAAAAGCAAGAAATGTGCTTCTTTGGAAGTCCCATCAGTATGCTATAACAATAATGTAAGCACGTTAAATCAAGAGCTTAAGATATAGTCATACCTTGATCTCTCAGCACAAAAGACCTAGCCTGTTTGATCAAGTAGAGAGTGCATGAAGCGTGCTCTACAGATTGATTTAATCTCTGGAATCAGAGCGAGTTTGTCATTGATAAGGACCCCTAAGTCCTTAGACAGGCAATTTACAGGTAACGCCATCTGCTCATCAGTCGGAAACTGATCATGCTTCTGTGATTAGCTCCTAGACATCCAGACCATTTTTGACAAGTTGAATTGTCACATGTTCTCTGAAACCAATGATTCACTGCCATTAAGAATATGAGAGCATAGAATTGTCATACTGGGTCAGACCAAAGGTTCATTAAGACCAGTATCCTGTTTCCAACTGTGATTAAACCAGGTCATAAGTACCTGGCAGGATCGGAGAAAGTAGAGAGGCAGTAACATAGGCAGGCTGCACACCCTCTCGCCCCCTCCCCCTCGCTCTTCCCCTTACGCACTCACAGATCAAGCATGAGACAGATTTTCTTTTTGGGAATAAATGGCCACAGCTTTATTGAAAACACATTAAACAATCCCTAGGAAGCACCCGAGCCTTGTGCCTGATGTTGCAGATGCTTCTGCCCTCTGCCATTCCAGCTAGAGAGCCTGCATCACTGCCCCACGCGTCGGCCAGCCGTGACTCCGCCCCCAGCGTGGCCGAGCGTCCGTCTGCTTGGGACTGCATTCCCCGACCAGTGCTCCACCTGTCATGTATAGCCAGCGAGGTGATTGGTCTGCCACCAGTGAGTGTTCCTGTCCCTTGCCTGAAACGGCCGATCTTCCTTTCACCTGTTGTTCCAGCACATCCCAGAATTCCCAGGCTCGGGTGCCTCCGCTGCTGTGACATGCCTAGAGGGAGACAAATAACCATAATTTCTCTTGGCCTCCCCATGCCACCCTCCTTCCTCGCAGTCCTAACAGCACAACAATTTCTATAGAACACGGTAACGCAAAGAAATGACAAATCAATCACCGGTGGGTAGCGCAAGTTAACATTACTAGGCAATCCCCAACAATCTCTATAGTAGCGCAGTACCTCAGAGAATTAACAATTCCACTCAACAGTGGGTATTATAACCTAACAGTAACAGTGCATGCAGGTGATCCCCCAAGACTCTGTAGCCGTAGCATGGGGGCCCCAAGAATTAAGAAGTCAATCAACAGTGTGTGTCTCAACTGAACAGTAAATCTACAAGCTGCTGGAACCCCGAGCCTCTATAACCACTGCCCTGTGTACCCAACGCCCATCCTGGGACGCGTGAAAAGAGGGGGAGGGCTGGGAAACTCCTGCACCGCTCGCTGCCGATGGAGAGACTCCCCTCATCTCGTCGGCAGCTTTTGTATGGTGCAGAGGGATACCTCCTCCCTCCTCCGGCCTCCCCATCAATGATGGGCTGGGTCCCCCGCAACATGATCCAGGCAAGTGGGGAAGCCGAAAGAGAAGGGGAGCTCGGCCAGGGTGCTGCCGTGTGGCAGCCCCCATGTTACTTGCGACTGCTCGGCAGGCACCTCGCCGGCCTTCTCTAACACACAGTAACATGGTAGCATGGCTTACCACATGTTAAAAAGGAAGTACCGTTGGGCTACCGCAGCAGCCTGGTGGTAATTCCTCATATCCGGCGCTACAAAAATATTTTTATTTATGTTGCGCCGATGTATACCCGGCAGTAATTGGGCAGTGCTGCATGCTGTCCTGTTACCACCAGGTTACTGCAGGAGCCCTTACCTCGATGGGTGACAGTAAGGGCTCCCCCCCCCCAAAAAAAATGGCTGTATGGTAACTGCTTCACTTGCCGCAGCACAGGCGCCCTTTTGTCACAGCTTGGTAAAAGGGGTCCTTAGGGCCCTGTTGACTAAGGTGCACTAGCGTTTTTAGTTTGTGCTAAAATTTAGCGCACGCTAACGCTAGATGCACCCATATATTCCTATAGGTGTCTCTAGCGCTAGTGTTTTTAGTGCACGCTAAAAATTAGCATGCAGTAAAAACACGAGTGCGCCTACAGAATAGCTTAGTAGGCAGGGCGCTAAATGACGACAGATAAAGACTCACTTTAGATTGTAAGCTCTCTTGAGCAGGGACTGTCCTTCCCCATGTTTAAACTTGTACAGTGCTGCGTAACCCTGGCAGCGCTATAGAAATGCTAAGTAGTAGTAGTAGTAGTACATAGCCCATCCAATCTGCCCAACAAGTAATTCACGCTTAAACACTGGCTGGCAATTTGCTATTATTGCAGCCACATATAGGTAGTTAAATATAATTAATTTATTTATTTATTTATTTAACACATTTTCCCCCACAGGTGCAGGATCAATGTGGCTTATACAAATACAATATAAAGTAACAGTATTATAAAGCAACAGTGAAATAAGGAGGGATGGTGATAAAGGGGTAATACAGTCGTATATAGTAGGACATTGATTTGGATCCAAAGGATATGCTTTCATAAATAAGATGGTTTTCAATGACTTACTGAAGATAAGATGGTTATGACTAGATTTCAAAGTTCTGGGCAGGGCGTTCCATAGTTGTGTAACTGATGTAAGAAAAGCTGGAAGCATAAGTAGATTTGTATCTAAGTCCGTCGCAGTCTGGATAGTGCAGGTTTAAGTCCGGGATTGACTGGTGCTGTTTCTGGGTGGTAAATTTTATTAGGTTCAACATGTATCCAGGAACTTCGCCGTAAATAATCTTGTGGACCAGAGTGCAAACTTTAAAGGGAATACGTTCTTTGATGGGAAGCCAATGCAGTTTTGCATGGAGGGGTTTGACGATTTCGAATTTTGATTTTCCAAAGATCAATCTGGCTGCTGTGTTTCTGAGCGGTCTGAAGTTTCTTAGTTAGTTGCTCTTTACAACCTGCATAAATTCCGTTGCAGTAATCCAAGTGGCATAAAACCATAGATTGTATCACGTTACGAAGTACATCTCGTGGGAAGAATGGCTTTATTCGTTTAAGTTTCCACATTGAGTGGAACATTTTCCTTGAAGTGGAATTAACTTGGCTTTCAAGTGCAGTCTTGGGACAGTATTTTATAACCAAAAGTATTGCTAACAGTATTTAATTTGCTAATCTCAATTTTAACATGTTTCCCGCTCCCCCTTGAGATGCACAGCACCCTCACTCCTAGCATATGATAATAAAGTGATATACAATCCGCAGACTTGATCTTCATCTGCCTTTTACTGTTTGCGAGACACAGACCGTAGAAGTCCATCCGGCACTAGACTTACTTCCCAACTACTCTTGTTCAACATAAAACCTCAAAAGCCATGTTTTGTTTCCGTTCTCCTATGTAGGCAACCCTTGTATCTTTAGTCCATTTGAAATGTCTACAGGATCTTTCCCAAACGATGGAAATATAATTTGAACAACAACGGAGAAACGACTTGGGGACCTCCACAAACAACCAGTAGAGGTTTAGACTACCACAAACTGATGTTTGTTAACCAGCAATGAATTAAACTAAAAAGTGATCATTTTGCCTGTACTCCTCAAAGGAAAAAAAAAATGGGAGAGTAAAAATGAATGAATGAATGGAGGAGTGGCCTAGTGGGTAGGGTGGTGGACTTTGGTCGTGGGGAACTGAGGAACTGAGTTTGAATCCCACTTCAGGCACAGGCAGCTCCTTGTGACTCTGGGCAAGTCACTTAACCCTCCATTGCCCCATGTAAGCCGCATTGAGCCTGCCATGAGTGGGAAAGCGCAGGGTAGAAATGTAACAAAAATAAAATAGATACTATTGGAGATTCTACATGGAATGTTGCTACTATTTGAGGTTCTGTTGCTACTATTGGAGATTCTACATGGAATGTTGCTACTATTGGAGATTCTACATGGAATGTTGATACTATTGGAGATTCTACATGCTATTCCACTAGCAACATTCCATGTAGAAGGATGCGCAGGCTTCTGTTTCTGTGAGTCTGATGTCCTGCACGTACGTGCAGGACATCATACTCACAGAAGCAGAAGCCTGCGCAGCCACATTGGTGATGTGCAAGGGCCGACTTCTACATGGAATAGCAACATTCCATGTAGAATCTCAAATAGTAGCAACAGTGGAGGAGTGGCCTAGTGGTTAGGGTGGTGGACTTTGGTCCTGGGGAACTGAGTTCGATTCCCACTTCAGGCACAGGCAGCTCCTTGTGACTCTGGGCAAGTCACTTAACCCTCCATTGCCCCATGTAAGCCACATTGAGCCTGCCATGAGTGGGAAAGCGCAGGATACAAATGTAACAAAAAATAAAATGAAATGGTGAGGAAAGATCAAGCAAAATGGTAAGCCGTCCTTTCCTTTGTTCTGTTTGAACTACAAATGACAAGCAAGGCTATCAATGTGGTTTCAGCCCCATAGGTTTTTCTGAATGGCGGCAGATAAGCATAGAAGCCATCTCCATTCTCTGGGAAATCTAATAGCTGAGTGAGAAAACACAGCCTTCTCAATTAATTTACTTATATATATGGGACATTAACTACTAGCCTATGATTGCGGTAGGTTCTCGGAATCTGCATTTGTTATCTTCAACAGAGGGTGAATCACTGAAATTTTAATTGAGACAGAAAATTACCTTCTTATAGAGAATTACTTTTATTTATTTAAAATGCTTAATATCCTGCCCTAGCTCATGAAATAATATAATTGTTAACACAGGCAAAATACAGCTTGATATTGAGCAACACCAACTACAAGCTGAGTTTTTTCGGGGATGTAAATTACATGAAATATGCAGCATTAATGACAATGTGGTTGGGTTTCATTTAGGGGCCCTTTTACCAAGCTGCGGCAACAGGGGGCTGGTGCTGGCATCGGCGTGTGTTTTACACGTGCACCAAGGCCCCCTCTTACCGCGGCTGGTAAAAGCAAAGTCTCGCTTTCTGACAGGAAATGGCCGGGTGGCAAGTAAAGCACTTGCCATACAGCCATTTTGGGGGGGGGGGGGGGGGGCTCTTACCGCCATCCATTGAGGAGGCGGTATGGGCTTCCTTGCTAAACCAGACTACTGCTGGGTACAGTCCGACACTGCAAAAATAAACGGAAACAAAGGAGAAAGGGGGTCCACTCCTTCCACAGTAAAGCAAGCAAAACCTAACACAGGGTGGAAGAAAACGAGTGGAGGAGTGGCCTAGTGGTTAGGGTGGTGGACTCAGTTCCTGAGGAACTGAGTTCAATTCCCGGCACAGGCAGCTCCTTGTGACTCTGGACAAGTCACTTAACCTTCCATTGCCTGCCGCATTGAGCCTGCCATGAGTGGGAAAGCGCGGGGTTACAAATGTAACAAAAATAAAAATAAAAGTCCAAGTGACCAGCCAAAACACCAGAGTAAGAGCTCCAAGCAAAGTTTATCGGGACCCTACATGGTCCGTGTTTCGGCAAAAAGCCTTCCTCCGGGGTCAATAGATCCTCTGCTGGATGTCAAAGTCAACTTTGAGTGCTAGGAAAGCACGAGTATAGTAACGCTGAATCCATGAAGGGGGACACAGCCAATTCAAAAATTGACCCCTGAGGAAGGCTTTTTGCCGAAACACGGACCATGTAGGGTCCCAATAAACTTTGCTTGGAGCTCTTACTCCGGTGTTTTGGCTGGTCACTTGGACTTGTTTTCTTCCACCCTGTGTTTGGTTTTACTACAAAAATAAATACAATTTTGTAGCACCAGAAATGATGACGCAGTAGGGATGGAAGTACTGCTAGGCTGCTGCAGTAGCCTGGTGGTACTTCCGTTATAGCGAGCAGTAAACCCGCGTTGGGCTTACCACCGCTTAGTAAAAGGAGCCCTAAGTGGTTAGGGGTTTACGGAAGAAATGTGGGGTAGATGGAGATGGAGTGGAAGAGTACACTAGTGGTTAGATCACTGGGCTGACATCTAGGGAAGTCCAGTTCAATTCCTGCTGCTGTTTCTTGAGATCTTGGGCAAACCACTCAACCATCCATTGACTCAGGTACAAACTTATTTATTTGCAGATTAGATTATAAGTACATAAGTATTGCCATACTGGGAAAGACCAAAGGTCCATCGAGCCCAGCATCCTGTTTCCAACAGTGGCTAATCCAGGTCACAAATACCTGGCAAGATCCCCAAAAAGTACAAAACATTCTATACTGCTTATCCCAGAAATAGTGGATTTTCCCCAAGTCCATTTAATAACGGTCTATGGACTTTTCCTTTAGGAAGCCGTCCAAACCTTTTTAAAACTCCGCTAAGCTAACCGCCTTTACCACATTCTCTGGCAACGAAATCCAGAGTTTAATTACATGTTGAGTGAAGAAAGAATTTCTCCAATTCGTTTTAAATTTACCGCATTGTAGCTTCATCGCATGCCCTCTAGTCCTAGTATTTTTGGAAAGCGTAAACAGACGCGTCACATCTACCCGTTCAACTCCACTCATTATTTTATAGACCTCTATCATATCTCCCCTCAGCTGCCTTTCCTTCAAGCTGAAGAGCCCTAGCCGCAGAGGACCATAAAGGGCTAGATTCTATATTTGGCACCTGAAAATTCCACATGGAAAAAAATGCACATAGGCGTATTCTCTAAAGTGCGCTTATATTTTATGGAATAGGCTTAAATTTCCACGTGGTAGATTGAATATGCCGAGTGCCTTTCCACGCAACCAAATTGAGTCACAACCATTTACGCCATGTAGAATCTCAAGGGACAGAAAAACACCTGAATGTAACTCACCTTGAGCTTCTACTAGGAAAAGGTGTAAGTTAAATTCAAAACAAATCACAAAGTAAAGAATAAAATGGTCCATTTTAAACTGTCAGATACAAATTCAATCAAGCATTAAAGAAAAATGTAATTAATTCAATTTAACATCAGTGCTTATATTCCACTCTTTCAAAGACAGGAAGTACAGAGCAGAGTTACACAAGACAACAGCAAACAGCACTGATAAATGCTGAGAAACCTCTATACTTTTTGAACCTGGGGCAATTGAGAACATAAGAGTAGCTGTACTGGGTCAGACCAATGGTCCATCTAACTCATGACCTGGATTGGCCACTGTTGGAAACAGGATACTAAGTACCTGGCAGGATCCCAAATACGTGTGTATGTGCTGAGTGGAATGAGATTAATTTTAAAAATGGTGAATTTACAGACATTTTAGTGTGACCACCCAGCAATTTTCACGCGGTCAATGAGGTTGGCTCTTATCGTTGGAATGAGGCATCACAATATCAGCTCTAGATACCAGAGACTAGGGGTCATTTTACTGAGGTGTGCTGAAAAATGGCCGAAAAACTAACATTGCAATTTAATGTACTTACACGCATAAAAACAAGAAATAAGCAATTCTTCAAGTCCATATTACAAAAGATATCTTTTTTACTATTGAAGCAGCAATTCTTAGGAAAGAACATAAAGAAGAAATAAAAAAAAATTATCAAACAAAGTTTGAACATTTTTCCCTTTCGTCAACAGCAAAGTAATAAAGAAATCAATTACGGTTTGATTTTTCCTTCACCGGTTTCCCAGCAAGGAAATGTTCAGGCTGCAAAGGATCCAAGAACACATATCTCTTGTCCTCATAATTAATTAAACATTTACAAGGAAACTTTAGAAAAAAAAAAAGATGCTCCTACCGCTTCCACTTTAAGCTTCCGTTGAAGAAATGCCCTTCTCCGCATCTGGGGAGGTCTAGAAGCATCAGGGAAAAGAAATACCACCTGCCCATGAAACAAGGAATTTTTCTTTGGAAAAAAAGGGGTCCTTTTACAAAAGCACGCTGAAAATGGCCTGCGGTAGCATAGACACGGGTTTTGGGTGCGCGCAGAATCATTTTTCAGCGCACCTACAAAAAAAATGCCTTTTAAAACTTTTTACCGAAAATGGACGTGCGGCAAAATGAAAATTGCCACGTACCCTTTTTGGGTCTGTGACCTTACCACCAGCCATTGACTTAGCGGTAATGTCTCAGTGGTAACCAGGCCGTAATGACCTGCGCACCTCAAATGCCACTTGACATGCATAGCTGACATGCGCCAGAAATTTTTTAAATATTTTTCAGATGCATGTAGCGGACACGCGCCAAAATTGAGGTTGCCGCAAGGGTCACGGGGTAACTGGGCAGTAACTCCAATTTGGCACCTGTTAGGTAAGCGTAGGCACCTTCGTGGCTTAGTGAAAGGGCCCTTAAGTTTCTGCTCTTCAGACTGAAAAGTAACCAGCAGTGTAATCCGTTTATTAATAGTATCATTAGATGATTTCATAAAACAAGAAACGTCCAAACTGTCTGGACAACTGATCACCGTCCTCCCTTACTTCTTTCACTCCCTTAGGCAGATAATACAAATTGGTAATTAAATAAGAATCGCAATTAGGAAGTTGAAAAACATCCTTCAACTACATCTTTAGCAATTCTTTCGGAGAAAGATAGTGAGGGGCCCTTTTACTAAGCAGCGTAAGTGTCCACACGTGCCGAATGCGCGCCAAAATGGAGTTACCGCCCAGCTATCACGTGGCTCTTGCAGTAATTTCATTTTTGGCACGCGTCCGATACGTACATCCCAAAAATAATTCTTATTTTTGGACGCGCGTATTGGGGGCGCGCTAAGTGGCATTTGACGCGCATAGGTCATCACTGCTCAGTTACCGCTAGGTCAATGGCTGGTGGTAAGGTCTCAGACCGAAAATGGATGTATGACAATTTTCATTTTGTAGCACCTCCTTTTTGGGCAAGAATTTAAGGAAAGGCCTTTTTTGCAGGTGTGCTGAAAAATGATTCTGTGCGCGCCCAAAACACACGTCTACACTACCGGAAGGCCATTTTTTTTCAGCACACCTTAGTAAAAGGACCCCTGAGTAACTGGGAAGTTCAAAATTCTAAGGTTACAAGCCTTGGCAGAATTCTCAAGTGTCTCCGTGCAAACATGTAACAGCAAATTATCCTTCGTCATGGCGGCTAAAACTGCCTGCGCAGTCTTAATTGAGAATCTGATTCACTAACTGTTGTTCCACAGATAATACTCTAATATCATGTTCCAAAAGTTTCTGAGATATATATTCTGTAAACTGAAATCATTTCTGTAAATTATCTTGTAAAGCTCTCTCAATTCATAGCACTGCTGTGCCAATATCCTTCAACGAAAAGTCTACTGGCTCAACAGAAGAAATAGAAGCAGGAACAGCAGTGCGTTTTTTCTAGAAAAAAGGTGCCGGTACTCAAATGCTAGGCCACCCTTCAAGGGTGGGGTGATCACTGAGGGACCCACCTCACAATAGCCAGGCCCCCTGCAACCAGTCACAGAGCCATTAGTGTGAAGAGTTTCAGGGGCCCTTTTACTAAGCTGCTTAGGCGCGTATGCGTGTCAATTTTGAACTACCGCGCAGCTACTGCATGGCCCAGGTGGTAATTTCATTTTTTACCTGAGCCCATTAAGCGCACTGGAAATTTTCTGGCACGCATCGCTAACTGGGCGGTAATCGGCATCGTATGCGCGTAGACCATTGCCGCCCAGTTAACACATGAGACTTTACCACTAGGTCAATGGGTGGGAGTAAGGTCTCAGGCCCACAATGGACGCGCGCCAATTTTTATTTTGCCGCGTGTCCATTTTCAGCCAAGAAAAGAGGACTTTTTTTGCAGGCGCACTGAAAAATGGACCTGCACGTGTCCAAGACATGCATCTACACCAGCGCAGGCCATTTTTCGGCACACCTCAGTAAAATGACGCCTTAGTCTCTGGTAACTAGAGCTGATATTGTGATGTCATAATGCCTCATTCCAACGATAAGAGCCAACCTCATCAATGATGTCACAATGGCTTGATTGTCCTATACAGTGATACTTCGGTTTTCATTGATAATCTGTCCGAAAACAATCAACGAAAACTGAGGCAATTATTTCCATATGAATCAATGTAAATCCAATTAATTCGTTCTAGACACTCCAAAATACATACCAAAAACACATTTTATAGAGAATAAATATAGTCCCATGATGGAGCTAAAGGGAAAGGGTTAACTTATTAGCAAGGGAAACACTTAACAGGGACAATGCGATTTAAGCATATGTGATTTTATCTTACGTGCGTTGCGTTAGATGCGCGGGGTGATGCTCACACAACGAGAAACAACGCCACAATGAGCAGGAGAACGCGAGGGTCGCCCTTTGGTTTTGCAAAATTAGCAGCGAGGTCACATGGGCACGCCGCCGAAATCAACGAAAACTGAAACCGACGATAACCGAAGTCAACGAAAACCGAGGCATGACTGTACTTGGCTCAATTTTATTACATATAGCAGTGATTTCAATTTCTAGAAACATTTCTTTTTTTTAATTAAAAGGGTAAATTAACATGTCTTAACAGTAACCCACATAGATATTTAATGTTAGCCCCAGTAGTTAGTAACTAGGCCTCTTTCTATGAAATTTTATTTTATTTATTGCATTTGTACCCCACATTATCCCACCTTTTTGCAGGCTCAATGTGGCTTACAGAGTGTTATTATGATACAGTCATTACATTATCTTAAATACAGTCGGTAATAAGCTGAAGGTAGATGAGGAATTAGGTGATAGGTAAGGTCGTGTGAGAGGTGTTTTTGAAGCACTTGGGTGGTTTAGGAGTGATTAGTTTCATTAGGATTTCTTTTGTAGGCTTTGTTGAAGAGATGTGTCTTCAAAGATTTGCGAAAGCTGGTTAAGTTGTCCATGGTTTTCAGGGCCATGGGTGGTGCATTCCATATCTGTGTGTTTTTGAGATCTGTGGTAAAATAGCAAATTTTAACAGTAGCCCGTGTTGATAATAATGATGCCTCTAAATCTTTAGATAAACAAGGCAAAGTAAGTTGGCTAGTAAAGGCTTTACTGATCTGCTCTCCAGAGGAATCAGTAATGGATTGAATTCTTGATCTCCATAAACTTACTAAAACTCAGCCTCATCTGATTGAGAACTCCCGGAGAGATCCACCAGTGGCCACCCATGTGTCATGAAATAGCACAGGGCCCACCCCCGAAAAGGTGTATTCTGCCTGTTATTTTTCACAAAACCACCACCGTGTTCCTTCAAAAAAAATAGAAAAGTTCAGTAACAGGTGATCTAACCGCTGAATAGAAATTAAATTCAAGTCAGAGATGTGCAAAACTCATGCTGGGAGAAAAACTAAGTACAACTGTTTACTAATTCCACAGCTGCCCTACTAAGACCAGTTCTAGAAGCTCTAATGAACCTGTCAGGGGCAGGATCTTGGGAGCCAATCAAGATGCTTAAGAAAGATACAACATGTTCAATTTCAATTTAGCTGCAGTGGCAAAAGGAGTCCCAAGCTAGTGATTTCTACTTGCAAAATCATTTGGCAACTCCAGAAGTCTTATTATCTTCTATATTCTGTCAAATAGAAGCAATTTGATCAGAAAAACTTATTACAAAGCTCGCACCGCAGTCAGGAGTTACCACTACAGTCCTCAGCTTGCTTGAATTTAGAGATTTCACTGCTGATGGGATTTAGTTCAGCTACCTTCTATCAAGTCATTCAAAAAAGTTTGCTGCTTAGTTTTGATTACTTCATTAGAGATCATTGATTGTTTCTTCCTAAGAATTTGTATAGATTTGGGGGGGGGGGGGGGGGGAGGCGGCGATCCGGGGGGATGGCAGCTGCAATCCAGGGAGGGGGGGTAGCAGCGCTGCCCCAGGCTCAGCGGTGGTGGCCCTGCCCCGGGCCCAGTTCGGTCTCTCGGCGGCCCTGCGTGCGTCTAATACACGTGTCTACACCAGCACAGGTCACTTTTCGGCGAACCTTAGTAAAAGGATCCCTTAGAGTTATCTCAACATGGCCAGTATTGTGTAGGCATCTCTCTTGAATGACTGCAGCCTTTATCATTCAACTGATATTCGGTATGTGCCATTGTCTTCCTTGCCATAATCATGTTTTTTAGGGGGGGGGGGGAGGGATTTGTGCTAAGGTACAGTCCTTTTGAACCATTAAATGATTTTCTATGCTTCTAACATTCTGTTCAGTGTGCAGCGGTGCCTAAGAAAGCAGATAGAATGTTAGGTATTATTAGGAAAGGAATGGAAAACAAAAATGAGGACGTTATAATGCCTTTGTATCTCTCTATGGTGCAACCACACCTCGAATATTGTGTTCAATTCTGGTCGCCGCATCTCAAAAAAGATATAGTGGAATTAGGAAAGGTGCAGAGAAGGGCGACGAAAATGATAAAGGGGATGGGACGACTTCCCTATGAGGAAAGGCTAAAGCGGCTAGGGCTCTTCAGCTTGAAGAACAGATGGCTGAGGGGAGATATGATAGAGGTCTATAAAATAATGAGTGGAGTTGAACGGGTAGATGTGAAGCGTCTGTTCACGCTTTCCAAAAATACTAGGACTAGGGGGCATGCGATGAAGCTACAAAGAAGTAAATTTAAAATGAATCGGAGAAAGTTTTCTTCACTCAACGTGTAATTAAACTCTGGAAATCGTTGCCAGAGAATGTGGTAAAGGCGGTTAGCTTAGCAGGGTTTGAAAAAGGTTTGGACAGCTTCCTAAAGGAAAAGTCCATAGACCATTATTAAAATGGACTTGGGAAAATGCACTGCTTATTCATGGGATAAGCAGCATAAAATGTTTTGTACTTTTTCGGGATCATGCCAGGTATTTGTGACCTGGCTTGGCCACTGTTGGAAACAGGATGCTAGCATTGATGAAACTTTGGTCTGTCCCAGAGTGGCAATACTTATGTACTTATGTTTTCTCTTTAAGCCTCATACAACCCTCTCTCAGAGCTCCATTTAGCCTGATGTTCAATCGCGGTGTTCATGTTATTCCTTCAGTTCAGTCAGGAGTTCATTTGCTCTCTGCATAATGCCGATCTCTTTTTAATAACCAGAATTTCTCTAGAAACAACAGGGGTTTCCATGAAAGTGCTCTCCATTGGTTTTTCTTGCTAAATGTGGAGAAATGGAAAACAGTGCAGCATAAAGAGCAGAGAACGAACCCATAAAAGAAAGGTAGCAGAAAAGTATAAAGTGATGTGTGATTTCATCAGTTGCATTTCCCAAGCTCGTACAATAAATGCAAGGGTTGGCCCAGCATCGGCAGGGAGGAAGCACATGGCACCGTATTACCCTGCAGTGGCAGCTAGTGTGGCAGCATCCATGGTATTGGCCACTAAACATGGGGGTCCTTTTACTAAGCAGTGGGAAAAAGTGGTCTGTGGTAGTTGGATGCATAAAAATGGCACGCCCTGGGCTATTTTTTATCATGGCTGGAAAAAAAGCGCATTTTAAAACGAGCGCAGTTAATGGCCATGCGCTAAAATTAAAAGTAGAGTGCGGCTATTTACTGCCTGAGCCCTTACTGCCACCCATGGACCTAGGTAAGGGTTCACGTGCTTTTCGTACGTTAATCAGCCAGTGCTCACCAATGTGGTCGCGCTGCAGATTTACCGCCGGGAACGCACCCTGTGGTAGAAAATAGAAAAATATTTTCTACCACGGGAAACAGCACACGCCAACTTCAAAACTACCGCAGGGCACCTGAGCTATTCCTGCTGTAGTGCCGATTTAGTGCACGCTACCCATGCATTATCCCT
This sequence comes from Microcaecilia unicolor, assembly GCF_901765095.1. Classification (NCBI taxonomy): domain Eukaryota; kingdom Metazoa; phylum Chordata; class Amphibia; order Gymnophiona; family Siphonopidae; genus Microcaecilia; species Microcaecilia unicolor. The sequence goes on along the minus strand of NC_044039.1, from coordinate 10,567,274 downwards.
TCCGCTGCTTAGTAAAAGGAGTCCTCAATGTGGTGCACCCCCGCCTTTGTAATAGAAACATTGAAACATGACGGCAGATAAAGGCCATATGACCCATCCAGTCTGCCCATCTTTTGTAACCCCTAATTCTTCCTGTTCCTAAGCGATCCCACATGCTTATCCCATGCCTTTTAAAATTCTGCAACAGTCCTCGACTCCACCACCTCCACTGGGAGGCCATTCCACGCCTCCACCACCCTTTCTGTGAAATAATACTTCCTTAGGTTGCTCCTAAGCCTATTCCCTCTTAACATTGTCATAGGCCCCCTCATTCCAGAGCTCTCCTTCATTTGAAAAAGGCTCTCTTCCTGTACATAAATGCCCTTGAGATATTTAAACGTTTCTATCATGTCTCCTCTCTCCCTCCTCTCTTCCAGCATATACATGTTGAGGTTCATAAGCCTGTCCCTATAATTTTTGTATTCAAGACCGTTTACTAATTTCGTAGCCTCCCTCTGGACCGACTCCATTCTTATATCTTTCCGTAGGTGCGGTCTCCAGAACTGCACGCAGTACTCCAAATGAGACCTCACCAGAGACTTATACAATGGCACTATCACCTCCTTTTTCCTGCTGGTCATGCCTCTCTTTATGCACCCAAGCATCCTTCTGGCTTTGGCCGTCACTTTTTCTACCTTTAAAATTTAAGGTCGTCAGACACAATCTCTTCCCTCTCCATCTCTCCCTCTATTCTGCATCTTTCCTGAGGCCGAAGTCTTATACATTGTTCCCCTCAATCCACTCCTCTATCAAATTCCCAAACTCTACCCCCAGAAGCAACAAACTCCACCCCCTGGCAAGAACACAATCCTTCGTCTACCGTCCCAACACCCCAACTGCTGTCCTAACTTTGGGTTCCTTTACCAAGCTGCGGCTTTTTACTGAAGGGGGTAAAAAGCCCCCCCCCCCCCTCGCATAAAAAAATGGCCATACGGTAAGCTAACTCTTACCGTGTGGCCATGCAGCAGGGAGCACTTACCGCCACCCATTGAGGTAGTAGTAAAGGCTCCTGCAGTAACCTAGCGGTAACGTGCTGCCCAATTAACGCCAGGGTACCGCCACGCTAACCATTTCTGGGGTTTTTATTTTTTCACCATAAATAGTGCACACTCAAGCCAGAACTACTACTGGTGATTGCATTGGGTCGGCGGTATTCCCAGAATATTTATTTATTTATGATCTCATTTGTACCCCACAGTTTCCCAACAGTGCCAGGCTCAAAGTGGCTTACAGCGCACCACAGAGGCAGACGCCAATGCAGTAAAATGAAGCTAATACCTCAGAAAAAACCTACACAAGAGATAATGGGGAGGAAGAGGAAGGGATTGAAGGAGTAGGGAAACCAGGAGAGAGGAGGGAAGGGGAATGTGTCCAAAACTGTCTCTAGATTGATGCGCACCCAACAGTGGAGACACGTGCAGAGACTGTGGGATAAGCGTTTCCAAATAACGTGGCCTTTAGTGATTTCCTGAAGGTTAGGTGGTTGGTGACGGTTTTGATGGTTTTCGGCAAAGAGTTCCAAAGCTGAGTGCCGATGAAGGAGAAGGATGTAGCATGCGTGGATTTGTACAAAATAGCATTGAGCAATCCCGCGTAGGGTCACAGGTAGTCCCAGAATAGTGTGCGGTAAGCCCACGTTGGGCCGGTGGTAGTCCCGGAATAGGGTGCGGTTTAGCCTGCATTGGGCTCGCTGATGCTGTGCAAAAGGGTCCCTTTGTGCGGAGAGTTAACTGGGTACCAATCTCAATATCAGCTGGTACCCAGTTAACTTCTGAGTCGGTGGACGTACCCAGAGAGCCAATGCCGGGAGCTGTGTATAAACTAGCATTGAATATCCCTATCGGACCGACCGTTCACTTGTCTATTAGATTGTAAGCTCTTTGAGCAGGGACTGTCTCTCTTTGTTAAATTGTACAGCGCTGTGTAACCCTAGTAGCGCTCTAGAAATGTTAAGTAGTAGTAGTAGTAGTAAGTTCTGCCCGTGGCTGGAAGCCACTTACTGTTACAGGCTAAATATCGACTCCATAATAAATAAATGATTCCAAATTAGAACTTCATATAAAGGTCATAACCTCCGTAGCTTTTCCTATCTCTACTCTAATTGTGGACCCAGCTATAGCATTTAGGGCTGTAATAAATGTTCATAATCTCAGGAAAATAAATGTTCTCGTAGCTTTTACTACCTGGATCAGTTTTCTTTTTCAACAGATTATTTATCATTTTCAGAAAAAGAAAATAACAAAGCAATCATACTGTAGAATACAGCATAATCCATTGCCAGTGTAATTTACCTGGATGGTCCCTTTGCTAAATCATTTATTAATGCCTCGTTCTAGTGTATTAGTTGTTTCTTTTATTTCAGACCAGTGAACTGGGACCAATAATTGTCTCACATTTCTGCAAATCCAGACATCCTAATCTGTTTTCCACAGGAATGTGTTTCGTCTCTCATATAATGAGCTGAAAAAAAAGAGACTGTGGATGGTTTATAGGGCACATTTACAAATCACTTTTGACTTTTTTGCTGGTACTGTGGCTCCAGAGCGTTTCATTTTAACATATTATGTCGTTCAGAGCTGGTAAGAGTGTTTATCTTTCAAACGTGGAGGGGCATAATCGAACGGGGCGCCTAGGTTTTCCTGAGGACGTCCTCGCAGGACATCCCCGCGAAGGGGCGGGGAAACCCGTATTATCGAAACAAGATGGGCATCCATCTTTCGTTTCGATAATACGGTCGGGGACGCCCAAATCTCAACATTTAGCTCGACCTTAGAGATGGTCGTCCTCGGTTTTCGGCAATAATGGAAACCGAGGACGACCATCTCAGAAACGACCAAATCCAAGCCATTTGGTCGTGGGAAGAGCCAGCATTCGTAGTGCACTGGTCCCCCTCACATGCCAGGACACTAACCGGGCACCCCAAGGAGCACTGCAGTGGACTTCAGAAAAAGCTCCCAGGTGCATAGCTCCCTTACCTTGGATGCTGAGCCCCCCAACCCCCACTCCCCACAACTGTACACCACTACCATAGCCCTTAGGGTTGAAGGGGGGCACCTAGATGTGGGAACAGTGGGTTTCTAGTGGGTTTTGGAGGGCTTGCTGTTTCCTCCACAACTAAAACTGCTCCAGGGACCTGCATACTGCTGTCATGGAGCTGGGTATAATATCTGAGGCTGGCATAGAGGGTGGAAAAAATATATTAAAAATTTTTTTAGGGTGGGAGGGGGTTAGTGACCACTGGGGGAGTAAGGGGAGGTCATCCCCGATTCCATCCGGTGGTCATCTGGTCAGTTCAGGCACCTTTTTGAGGCTTGGTCATAACAAAAAATGGACCAAGTAAAGTCGCCCAAGTGTTCGTCAGGGACGCCCTTCTTTTTTCCATTATCGGCTGAGGGACGCCCATGTCCCAGCCCCGCCTTCGCTATGCTTCTGACACGCCCCCGTGAACTTTGGTCGTCCCCGCGACAGAAAGCAGTTGAGGACGCCCAAAATCGACTTTCAATTATGCCGATTTGGGCGATCCTGTGAGAAGGACACCCATCTTCCGATTTGTGTCGAAAGATGGGCGCCCTTCTTTTTCAAAAATAAGCCTGATAGTGGGTCAATATTCAAAGCCATGTAGAGGCAGTTTCATATTAGTGCACCTGAATGTACAGGGTGAGGCTGTTTTCTTAGCAACCACTTGGAATTCCAATATGAAATTTTACACTTTTATCTGTTGTGCTACTTACGTTTACGTACCAAGTGGAATGAGATTATCTTTTAAGACAACAAAGATAGGGGGTCCTTTTACAAAGGTGTGCTGAAAAGTGGCTTGTGGTGGTGTCGGCGTGGGTTTTGGGTGCGTACAGAATCATTTTTCAGCGCGTCTGTAAAAAAGCCCTCTTTTTTCCCTCCCCCCGAAAATGGACGGGTGACAAAATCAATATCTATTCAGTCAAGATCAGGGCGTAGACCTTAGAAGTCTGCCCAGTACTGGTTTTGCTTCCCAATTACCGGTGTTGCCACCCAATCTCCGCTAAGATTTCACAGATCCATTCCTTCTAAACAGGATTCCTTTGTGTTTATCCCATGCATGTTTGAATTCCATTACCGTTTTCATCTCCACCACCTCCCGCGGGAGGGCATTCCACGTATCCACCACCCTCTCCGTGAAAAAATACTTCCTGACAATAGTCCTGAGACTGCCCCCCTTCAACCTCAGTTACTAGCCTACGTGAGGAGCCCTCTTACTAAAGGGTTGCCACGTGCCAATCCGGAACTACTACCTGGCCACCCCCAGTGCCTGCCATTTCTGCCGCTACAAAATAGTTTCTATTTTTATAGCGCAGGTGCTTACCCGGTGGTAATCGGGCAGCACCATGGAGGTAAGTGCTGCTCCCTGAAATGGCTTCACTTACTGTATGGCCATTTCTTTTTCGGAACAAAAGACAGCCTTTTACCTGCTGCGGTAACAGGGGGGCGTCTGCATTAAAAATCCAATTTATTGGTGCTAATTAGCTCATTTTTCAATTAAATTGCACTTGCAAATTGGGCACTCGCCCACATTTATTCTTGGCAACTTTTATGGAATTAGAGGGAAATTGTATATCGGCAGTTGTGCATGTAGCGGCCATCAGAGGGAACGCTAGCAAGAGTCTGAAGTTACGCAACCCTAACTTTAAGGGTGAGCACTTACACTTGCTGAGTGGTGGGTGTAAATCCTGGCACCTAGTCTACAACCCCTGACCCAGCCATGCTTCTCCTAGTTACATGCCCCCTTGCACATACGAGCTTTGTGTTTTGTGCGAAAAGTTTATGGAACACCAACCTAGGACAGTTATGCACATAACTGCTAATTAATGACAATTAGCACCAGTTAACATAAATAATTGGTTATTAATGCCTATTAATGGCTAATTATTGAGGGGTCCTTTTACTAAGCTGTGGTCAAAAAGTGGCCTGCGGTAGTGTGGGCGTGTGTTTCTGGTGTGCGCTGGGCCAGGTTTTACCTCATCTGCAAAAAAAGGGCTTTTTGAAAAATGGGATGGGGACAAGGGCTTGCAGAAAAACTGAAACCACCATGTGCCTAAAACCGGCCTGAGCCCTTAATGCCACCCATTGACCTATCAGTAAGAGCTCACGTGATTACTGCCAGAAAGGCAGTGGCGTACTAAGGGGGGGGGGTCAGTGGGGGCGGTCCGCCCCGGGTGCACACCGCTGGGGGGGGGGGGGTGCCGCGCATCTGTCGGCAACTCTCGTTCTCTGCTCCCTCTAGCCCCGGAACGGGTTATTTCCTGTAACGGGGCAGAGGGAGCAAGGAACGAGCGTTGCTGACAGACGCGCGCTGCCACCCCCCCCAGCAGGTAAAGATGCACCAGGGGGGGTGTCGTTTCGCTGGGGGGAGCTGCCCCTTTCTCGTCCCCTGTCCTGCCCCTTCCACGCCCTCACCTCCCCCCTGTCATCTCTCCTCCCCCTCCCCTCCCCTTACTCTGCTATCCCAATCCCTGGTGGTCTAGAGGTACCTCTTCGGGGCAGGAAAGAGCCCCCTCTTTCCTGCCCGGAGCTGCTAGCCGTCCTGCATCCTCCTGTCCTGGTGAGTCCGGCTCTCGGCGTTTCAGAATGGCTGCCGAGAGTTGAAGTCTCGCGAGGCTGCTTCAACTCTCGGCGGCCATATTGAAACGCCGAGAGCCGGACTCACCAGGACAGGAGGATGCAGGGCAGCTAGCAGCTCCGGGCAGGAAAGAGGGGGCTTTTTCCTGCCCCGAAGAGGTACCTCTAGACCACCAGGGATTGGGATAGCAGAGTAAGGGGAGGGGGGATAGTCGTGTTTCACCGGGGGGGGGGTCGCGTTGCACCCGGGGGGGGGGCGCATCGGCGATCCGCCCCGGATGTCAGCCCCCCTAGGAACGCCACTGCAGAAAGGTACAAGCAGATTCCTGAATCTCCACTTCCCCAGCTGCAAAGGACTAAAATACAAACTAATACATGCATCCAGCTTTTCCTACATAGGTATGCAACTTTGGAATGCATTACTGCTGGATTTGAAAAAAAAAATGCGTGACCTAATCAATTTTTGGAAATCACTGAAGACCCACCTCTTCAACAGAGCATACCATAACGATCCATCATATGACCTCTAAAACATTACCGCTTTATCTGTTATTCCGATAATGATCTCTTTATACTTTATGCTTTACTCCATTATGTTACCCATGTTCTTATGTAATTACTAATTGTATCTTTTATTCTGGTATGGCGATAGCCATGGCGGAACAATGCAAGCCACATTGAGCCTGCAAATGGGTGAGAAAATGTGGGATACAAATGCATCAAATAAATATCTAAATAATAGTTCCCAGCACAACGGGTGTGTGGCATATCCAAAATGACCAGCAGGGGGTGCGGTAGCCTTGCAGTAGTCTCCTTTTGGCACAAGCTGCACACGTGTAGAACCTAACACGCCTTTCTAAAAGGGTCCCTTAGTTCATTGATAGGGTATCAACTGGCAAGGCTGTTATTTTCCAGTCAAGGTTGTCTTTTGTAAACTGGGTTGCAAAAAGAGCCACAGTTTTCCCAACAGTAAAGCCTGAATTCTGGAACAAGGCTCCCTGGAAAAGTTTGTCGAGAAATTTAACCCATCAGACCATTGTTCCCAGCTTTGGAGGTCTGTCAACTTTTACAAAATAAGGGTCAGCTGTTTTGTTTTATATGGGTAACTTCTGCTTAGGTTTAATTCTTTAATTGTAAATGACCTTGTATGAAGGGTTTTTTTTCTCTCCATAAGGTGGCATAAAAGCGGTTATAAATAAATCAACAGGCCATTTTCAAGATCATCTATCAACAGGAGAGAAAATATACATTCTCATTCCATTTATACTCTGCCTCCCTTGGTTTTTGCTTCCACTTGGATTTAATCCATGCTATCAAATTGCAGCAGAAATTTGATTGCCATTGTTGCTTGTGTGCTTTGAGTTTCGCTGCAATTAAAAAGAGGCAGAACTCTGAGTACATCAAAGGACTCCCGGGTACTCACCCAGCCATGGAGTCTATAGACTTGAAAGGGGATAATTACTATGAATGTCAGTCGAATTCCCAGCGCCTCTTTTCCCAGTTCCTGCGCTGTACATTAGACAACAAGATAGACCCTCATCAGCAAGCTCTGGAAGACAGCGACATTCTGCTGTTCTCTCCGTTTTATTCAAAGTCATTTTATGGGCACCCATAAACTCTGGTGAGATTCTGTTCGGTGCTTTATCTGAAAACTGATCACCATATTTTTATGGCTAACTTACTATGCATTCTGCTTTAATGCTGGAAGGTCATAAATTAAGAATTAAGTCCCAGAACCTTACAGGGTAAATCTATCTTATTTTATAATCTATAATCCATTACTCTAGTGCAATTATTTTCCTTCGGTACATATAACATTTCTGCTTTCTTGCGTTGCCAGTTCCGTCGCTTGATTTCAATAACACATATATTTTCACAGTGATAATCAAAGCGGAACAACCATTTCAGGCACATTAGAAATTACAGAAATACGTTAATACAACGTTTCTTTAAACATTAAAATCTATTTAATACGAGTCTTCCTTAGCTGACACAAATCACAGATGTTTGTGTACAATGCTGTAGTACAAGACAGCGTGAAAAACCTTTCCAGAGAGCAAAAACCTTTATAAAATGATTCTTTATCTATAATGTTTGAGCTTTAGAACAAATATGATTTGGAGAGACTTGGAGCAGCCGCTCTGAGGGGTCACAGTCCCACAGGACAAGGCCACGGTAAGAGCTTTAAATACTCTCCGATATAACTGGAGGGTAAAGAGAGGAAATGGGAGGCCATTTAGGATGGGTGGCACACTGCAGTCCTAAATAAGTACACAAGTATTGCTACACTGGGACAGACCAAAGGTCAATCAAGCCCAGCATCCTGTTTCCAACAGTGGCCAATCCAGGTCACAAATACTTGGCAAGATCCTAAAAAAATTCAATACATTTCCTGCTGCTTATCCCAGAAATAAGCAGTGGATTTTCCCCAAGTCAATTTAATAATGGTCTATGGACTTTTCCTTTAGGAAGCTGTCCAGACCCTTTTTAAACCCCGCTAAGCTAACCGCTTTCACCACATTCTCTGGCAACGAATTCCAGAGTTTAATTACACGTTGAGTGAAGACAACTTTTCTCCGATTCGTATTAAATTTACTACTTTGTAGCTTCATCACGTGCCCCCTAGTCCTAGTATCTTTGGAAACAGTAAAGAAACAATTCACGTCTACCCATTCCACTCCACTCGTTATTTTATAGACCTCTATCATATCTCCCCTCAGCCATCAATTCTCCAAGCTGAAGAGCCCTAGACACTTCAGCCTTTCCTCATAGGGAAGTCGTGTCATCCTAACCTACAGACAAAAAGGTGAAGGAGTGATTGCTTGCAAACGTTCAAACCTGTATGACTATTAGCTGGGAGACACACTGAGTGGAGATGAAAGTAAGGAAGGTTGATGACCAGAGCCAAGAACAGTGTAGGTGGACAAGGCTGTATGCGTACCAGCTGTGAGATCTCCTTAGGCGCTATTTTACTAAGCTGCATTAGGCACTAATGCACCGTAACACAGCTAAAAATGGAGTACTGAGGGATGTGCTCAACATCCTGGGGTTCTCCAAAACATGCACACACTAGCCGAGCTCCCAAAAATATTTCAGGCTTTTTTGAGGAGGCACATTATGGACAAAGAGTGGGCACTCCTGCACTAACCAGTTAACACATCTACCTTACCGGATTACCACGTGAGCCCTCACTGCCTAGAAAATCGGTGGTGGTAAGTACTCATGCGGTAATATTTTAAAATGGCCATATGCTAATAGCAACGTTAGCACATGCTATATAGTTAGGAAAACTCCATTTAAAGTAAGGCCATTCGTTGTAGGAGGAAAATGACTTCTATTGAAGGAGGAGAAAGACTCAAGAAACTCCTCTTTAATGCACAACTGTGTTAAGAGAGCTGGGACTGCTTCATCATAGGCAAAAAAAACCTCCTATTCTTATGATATAAAGCCTCCTTCAGCTAATAACTAAAGCTCAAGTGAAACAGATTTCAATAAACACTTAGGATGTTGAATCTCGCCGTTATTCTGTCTCTTCTATCTCTTCTTTAGTGAACATGGTCAACGTTGGCCACCGTTTTGCCAATGCTGTGTCAGAACCACCAGTCAAAATTTCAAAATCCGTTCAGTATGCCGACGGTCGCACATGGTTAGCACATGGCCATTAATACAAAAAACTAGAAAATAGGCCCAGTTTATGGCTGTGGTGAAAATGGCCTTACCCCAAATTCTGTATATGGTGCCTGGAGTTACGCACGTTAAATTGGGTGCACGGCCAATTGACGTGCATAGCTTAATGAAGAACGAGCCAATCAGCACCAATAATTGGGTAGTAACAACCAATTTTCAGCACAAATTGGGCTTAATTGGGAGTTAGGTGTGCGTCGGATCTGCGCCTATGATGTTACTCGCATATCTAACTTCAGTCATTCATAATTATATGGGGGCGTGGCTAGTGGCATTCTGGGGTGTTCCCAAAATTTGCATGCATAAATACAGAATCATGCCTAAACGTAGGTTCGTGCATTTTAATTCCAGATACCTACATTTAGACGTGGGTTTGCAGTAAGTGTGATTCTATAAAGGACGTAGACCCCTTATAGAATTGTGATAAGTGTGTTTATTCAGTGCTGATTTTGTAGGCACATTAATTAGAACTTGGCCCTTAGCGTGGGAGAAACCCACATAAGGGAACGTTAAGGCCAATTTTTGCCACAGATTAGTAAAAGGACCCCTTAGGGGCCCTTTTACTAAGCCGCATAAGCATCTACACGCACCCAACGTGCGCCAAAATGGAGTTACCACCCGGCTACCATGTGGCTCTTGCGGTAATTTCATTTTTGGCATACGTCCGATACACGCTGTCAGGATTCTCATGGAACCACTGGGTTAGTGAGCCCTTGGGCCACTTCCAAGGAGCGGCAGCAGCAGGAGAATCACCCAAACACAAGACAAGGCAGAATAGACGTACCAGCAAACCCAGGACTGGAACTACCAGATGGAAACTGCAGCCGAGGCAACGCAAGCTGGAGCAAGCAGGACAGGAAATCAGCCAAACTTCACCTGCACTTGACCGCCATTCCTCAGGAGTTGAGCCCCTGGGTGCAGGCGGCCGGCAGGATTTACCGGACAGGGCAGGAAGTCAGAACTGCAGGGATCAGCAGCCGACCAGCAAACAGCAGATCACTCCACAAACCACACCAGGGTCCCAGACAGCAGCAAGCAGAGAAATATTCCAGGAACCAGACAGGGTCAAAGACAGGCAGCAAGCAGTAGAATAAACCAGGAGACAAGCCGGGTCTAGGCAGGCAGCAGACAGTAGAATCAACCAGGAAACAAGCAGGTTCAAATCTAGATCCGGGAATAGCACAGAAGCACTGCAACTAACTCTCACCAAAGGAAACTCCTCTGAGGACCGCTGTTGCAAAACAAACTAGAAAGCTTCCCAGGTGATTAATAAAGGCAACATACAAGGGAGTTCACCAGGTATGGGTACTACTTAGTTCCAAAAAACTCCCAAAACTATCTGAAAGGCTGGAAGATCCGGACCGGATTATCTTCTGGAGTGGCCTAGTGGTTAGGGTGGTGGACTTTGGTCCTAGGAAACTGAGGAACTGAGTTCAATTCCCACTTCAGGCAGCTCCTTGTGACTCTGGGCAAGTCACTTAACCCTCCATTGCCCCATGTAAGCCGCATTGAGCCTGCCATGAGTGGGAAAGCGCGGGGTACAAATGTAATTAAAAAAAAACAAAAAAAAAAACATGGGAAACAGCAAGCAATCAGTCCATAGCAGCCACCAGGTCTAACCACCGGGGGGCGAGGTGACTGAGAGCAAGGAACATGGGCACAACTGTGACACGCGCATCCGAAAAAGAATTTTTCTTTTCGGATGCATGTATTGGATGTGCACCAAGTGGCATTTGATGCGCATAGGTCATTACCAGCTGGTTACCGCATGAGACTTTACCACTAGGTCAATGGCTGGCGGTAAGGTCTCAGACCCAAAATGGGCGTGTAGCAATTTTCATTTTGCCGCACGTCCATTTTCGGCAAAAATAATTTTTAAAAAGCATTTTTCACAGGTGCGCTGAAAAATGATTCTGCGAGCGCCCAAAACACGTGTCTGTACTACTGCAGGCCATTTTTCAGTGCGCCTTTGTAAAAAGGACCCTTAGTTAGGCCTATAAAGGCAGAGGTGAGTGAATGGGTCGATTGATTCTTTATTCTTAATTTTATATTCCTAGAATTTCACAGTAGTTTTCAAGAAACACTTGAAAAGATAATACAGAGAACAATATTAAATATAAACCACAAAATACAAGCCAACAGTTTTGAACCATCATATTATTCTGTAGAAAACAAGGAAAGGAAAACCAAGAGAAAATCCCTGTGCACAGCTGGAGAACACCACAAAGCTATGAAACAGAAATAGAAGCATTATATTGGTGGTTAGATAGATAGATAGATAGATAGATAGATAGATAGATAGATAGATAGATAGATAGATAGATAGATAGATAGATAGATAGATGGATGGAATAGGGTCGATCCACACCTAACTTTCGGTGCCAGACTTATCTCTCTTTCTATCAGGCATAAGTCTGGTGCCCAAAGGTAGGCACAACCTGTGTGTTACATGCCAGTATTCTGCAAAGGTTGGGTGCCCTATACAGAACAGGGGCTCAGCGCCGACCTTTCAGCGTTATTTATAGAATTTCCCCTATAGCATACACTTGCTTCCAAAGAGTGTGCATTATTATAAGAAACTTACAAAAACAACAAAAAGGCCAAACAAAAGTGAAAACGCATGTAAATGACATGGAAGACGACACAACACAAAAAATGTTTCTGGCTGCTCGACTGTACTAAATCTAGACTGCCCTTATAGAATTACCGCCTGCGTGTGAGATTAGCACTGCACCCCCACTTATACACGAAAGTGCCAGATTTTACAAAACTGCACAACTAAGGGGAGCAATTAAGGAGCCGAGCAGAAAAACTCAATTAATTTTCTTTTTCTAGTGGGTTCTAACACCGCGAATGTACAGAGAATTCCCCCATCTATCGCCCCTCCAAACCTCAAATCAAACTGAGCAATTAGCTGCAAGTTATGTATGCCTGGGAGGAGGCATAAATGCCAAAGGGGACATTTTGTTTGCAGTATACGTGTATTTCCATTGCAAAATAGGAAACACAAGTATAGAGAAGCCAGATAGGCAAAGAAAAACCAATTCAGTAGAACAGCAGAGACCTTAGGCATGACAATAAAAAAAACACAGCATTTCTCTGTCAGAACTTCCAAACAGAATATAAAGCATGGCACGTACGCTGGAAGTTAAGTTTCAGTCTTTCAGCCATCTCAGTAGGGGATGGAACCCACTGACTCATGGCACAGTGTAGAATCTTGCTAATGCCTTTGATAGATGGACTTCATAGAGTTAGGCTCGCTATGGGGATTGGTGCATGTTTCACCCTCAGGGAACACATAGGCTGTGCAGTGTCATCCTATTGCAAACATTACTTTTCCACCGTGGAGCCAATATCTCTCTTGCAACTTTAATTCAGATAACACAGAAGAAGCAGGATCACTGAATTGTGTGGGTAGTGAGTTAACGAGATTTTTTTTTATCGGGAGGGAGGATATTTCAGGGGGGTGGGGGTTGTTGTTAGGGATGAATTAATGGCCAAAAAGAAGACATTTTCTATTTCATTCATTCCTGCTTTGTCTGCACTTTTTTGGTTCCAGTTTATTGCTAAAGAGGGATCTTGAGTGCTCCATAAAAAAGGGAACAGGTGCTACCATTTTGATTTCAATTTAAAGAACGGGATTGCTGCATTTACCAAACACAAAAGTCAAATTGTCAGACTAGCAGTTGAAATACTACCTTCTGTTCAGCATACTAAAAATGAAAAGTGAAGGGACGCTGTGGCAAGAATGCTGAGAGGTTTTCTATTTAAGCACTGAAATGGGATTCTAGTGGCACGACTCTTTACTAACAGACAAATCCTTGGCTGCTTCCATTTACAAATCAAAACATTATTGCGGGGAAGGAGTGATTTTTTTTAAAAACAACTTTTAAAATGTATATTTTAAAGTACAATCAAGCAAAAACAGTTCCTTCGATAAAGCCATTCAAGCGCGTCGATCTTAAGGAAAACCAATTACAAGAAATAACAATCTCAATACAGGAAAAGCCCCAAAATTATAAACTCAAGATAATAACGGGAGAAGCAAAAAAAAAAAATGTAAGAAACTACTTTTCAGGAAAAATATAGCTGTACCACCACATCCCTAAGTCCAAGATTGCAAATTAGTAGAGCTCATCTAAACACCGTGAGAAGAGGAAGCCCCCACAGACAACCTTATGGAGGCCAACATAGTAGCTACATGGGAAAGCTCAAAGAAAAGATACTTCCCAAGCTGAAAATTAACGATGCATTTACGTCGGAAACTTAAGAAAAAACAATAGCTTCCAACTGAAGCATCTGAGGATGTGAAATGGGAAACCGCTTTTCGTGGAAAGGGTGGTAGATACATGGATTGCCCTCCCCTGGGAGGTGTCGGAGATGAAAACGGTAATGGAATTCAAACATGCATGAGATAAACACAAAGGAATCCTGTTTAGAAGGAACGGATCCACGGAATCTTAGCGGAGATTGAGTGGCAACTCCGGTAATTGGGAAGTGAAACCAGTGCCGGGCAGACTTCTACGGTCTACGCCCTGATCGTAACTGAATAGATATGGATGGGCTGGAGTGTTTAAGGAGCTTCAACGTTAGCTTCAGAACTTTTAGTACAAGAAGAGTGCTGGGCACACTTCTGAGAATGTCAAGGACAAATCAAACTCCGGTATACCGCATACTTTCTTGTTGGGCAGACTGGATGTACCATACAGGTCTTTATCTGCCGTCATTTACTATGTTACTATGTTACTCTTTGGGGTTCTACATGGAATGTTGCTACTAATTGGGATTCCGGAATCTTGTAACTCTTTAGGATTCCAGAATCGTCAGAACTTTTAGTACAAGAACAGTCAGTGCTGGGCAGACTTCTACGGTCTATGCCCTGAGAATGGCAAGGACAAATCAAACTCGGGTATACATATAAAGTATCTTGTTGGGCAGACTGGATGGGCCGTACAGGTCTTTATCTGCCATCATTTACTATGTTACTATGTTGCTATATGCTACCTTTGCTATGTTTCTCCAGATACACCTAGAAAGATCCAAATGTTATCATTCAAAACATTTTCTCACGATTTTAAAAAAAGTATCATAAGGAACCACTTCTTATCAAAGCTGAGTGCAATAAGCACCATCAAGATGGCAGAAGAATCAGAAGACTCCATAAGTGCAGCAAAATCTAATGAGTCCACCCTCCCACCCCACCCCACCCCGAAAATGAGAGCTTCATCTCTTTGAGGGTAATTAAAAGATGGTAAATTATTTTTGGGACCCTTAAAATCTTCATTAAGCATTTCCTCAGCATATCTCTAGTGGGAACCAGGGTTGTTGAGGAAACTTCATAATCCAAAGGTTATAATTCCTGGATGAATTGCCAAAGGTTTCCACTTTGTCTTAATGAGGAATTGTCTTTAACAGTTGTTAGAAAAGCTTGAAGCACTTCCAGAGATGCCTTTGCTTTTCCCACATTTATCTCCACGGAGTACTGCTCTATCCTATTCTCTGAATATTGCACCTTCATGCAATATTAAAACTTCCAACTTTAGTTGTTAGTGAAATCTTGTTTCTTTGCTCTCTATTGAATTAGGGCCTTAAGACCTTGGTCAGTGGTTCCCAAACTTTCTCAGGTCAAGACACCCCTAGGCACCCTCTCAGGTCGTCCCCCCCAACAGCATTGAGTCCTACCTTTGCTGATGGAGATGTCCAAGCCCTGCCAGGTGAAGAGGTCCACTGTCCAAGGCCCGAGCGTCATGCTGATTGTGCAGTGGTCAAATCGATGGCATGCTTCAGCCACCGTTGCCTGCAGTCCCATGCATGCCTTCCTTCTTTTCCCCCTTTCCATCCAGCCTCTGACCTCCCTCTCTCCCCACTTTCATCCAACCTCTGCCCTACCTCTCTCCCCACTTCCATCCATCCTCTACCCCCTCTACCCCTTCCACCCAGCTTCTATCTTCTCTCTCTCCTCTCATCCAGCCCAATCCAGTGTCTGCCTCCTCTCTGTCCCCCCTCCCCCAACACAACCCCATCCCTGATGCTGCTAAATCTCTAGACCAGCAGCAGCGACAAAGAAAGATACAGCCACTGCGCGGCAGGACTCTTCATTCATGCGACTGCTGGCTCTGTCCTGGAACAGGAAGGACCATCAGTCATGTGTACGGGGAGTCCAGCCCCGCGGCCATCTAGAGCAGTAGTGGCTTGGGTAGCAGCAGGGGTGAGGTAAGGAAAATACGCCCGGCCTCCCTGAGATTTTGCTGTGGTGTCCCAGGATGCCACGGCACACGGTTTGGGATCCTCTGGACTAGATCATAGTGTATATCATTTTGTTAAACCTGATGCATCCAGACGGGTAAAACATGGCCATGTTGGGTATTTTATGAATGTAATATTGTAACAAAATTTGTTATCTGATTGACTTTTGGTGGCTTGCACCATGTCTTCTTGTCTGGACCGCCACTTTTGCCGGAGATAGTTCTAGAATTTGTGGCCTGCTGTTAGGAGAGGAGAAGCGAGGAAGCGTGAAAGTGAGCGAGACAAATACCTCAAAGGTGCAAACCTTTTTCAGAGGAAAGAGTGCTTTATAAAACGAGGTCACAGTATGAAGCTGAAGGCGGATTGTGAAGCAACTTGACAGCTGTATTTTGAATAAGCTGCAGGCGCTTAAGCGAGGTCAGCTTAAGACCGTTGTAAAGGGTGTTGCAATAAACAAGCTTGTTCAGGATGAATGCATGGATAAGCAGTCAAGTCTTTCAGGTTCAGATTTGATTGATTGAATTTGATTGACTCCGGAACAGCATCAGAAAAGATTTCTTCACATGAAATAGCCTCCCATTGGTACTGGCAGAGCAAAAACTGTCCAAGAAACAGAACAGAGGGTCCAGGGCACAAACCACAATCCAAAACACAAAAAGAAGTACCAAGAACCTTCAAAAATGGACAAGTCCTTTTATTCCACAATGCTGATTGGTTAAATATGTCAAAAAAACTCAATCTTGAACGTCAGTGACCCGGCACGGGCTGTATTTCGGTGCACAGCACCTGCGTGAGGGGTCGTTGAGAATCAAAAATTCAATGTTGAAATGCCCTGCATCCAATTAAAGGGCAAGAAGTAGGACTTTGTCCGTTACTTCACAGATAAACAGAATGGTGCGTTTTCCACAGTCTTCAGTTCAAGCACTATTCTGATCATTCCAGCGTAGCGTTGCTTAACGAAGAAACAAATCCCATAAAATACAGAATTCAAGACCATCTGGGACAAGCACACAGAGTCTCTAGTTGTGAAGAAGTGAAAGCCAAGGATTATTTGAGGCCTGTAATATCGTACCAGCAATGAATTTAGGCAAAGGTATACAGGTTTTTAATGACCATCATCCATTCTCCTACTCTTTGCTAGGGAGGTGCAATCAAAGCCAGTGCTAGACATGGTGGGACCCAGGGCATAAATAAGGGAGGGGGCCCAAAGCCCAATGGCAGGCTGTGCCTTCTTCAGCTTCAGGCAAGCTCAGGGGTCCCCTGTGGCATGGGTTACCTAAGCAATCACCCTCCTTGCACCCCTTCAAAGCCAGCCTTGGATCCTTCACTTTGAAATGACATGGAGGGGCATAATTGAACTGGGCGCCCACCTTTAAGGGCGCCCATCTCTAAGGACGCCCCGACGAAGGGGCGGGGCATCCCGTATTATCGAAAAAAGATGGGCGTCCATCTTTCGTTCCGATAATACGGTCGGGGACGCCCAAATCTTGACATTTAGGTTGACCATCTTGACATTTAGGTCAGCCTTAGAGATGGGCGACCTCGGTTTTCGCCGATAATGGAAACCGAGGACGCCCATCTCAAAAATGACCAAATCCAAGGCATTTGATTATGGGAGGAGCCAGCATTCATAGTGCACTGGTCCCCCTGACATGCCAGGACACCAACCGGGCACCCTAGGGGGCACTGCAGTGGACTTCATAAATTGTTTCCAGGTACATAACTCCCTTACCTTGTGTGCTGAGCCTCCAAAACCCACTACCCACAACTGTACACCACTACCATAGCCCTTCGGGATGAAGGGGGCACCTACATGTGGGTACAGTGAGTTTCTTGTGGTTGTTGTAATGTCATCCCCTTCAAATCGCAAACTGTACAGAATGCTGCCATCTATATACTCTCACAGGCACATCGCTATGATCATGAAACACCTTTTTCTGAAAGAGCATCATTGGCATCTCATAAAGTATCGGATCATTCACAAAATCCTGACTATTACTTTTAAAGCCTTACGTCTGGGTTGCCCTCCATTTTTAGTGAGTCTCATCACTCCTTATTGTCCAGCCCTTGATCTTTGCTCTGCATTGGACTGCTGCTTACCTGTACCTTCTGTTCACTGTTCCAGTCTCAGCTCTACATATGCTTCCGCATTCTTCAGTTTGGCTTCTTTTTTCTGGAACTCTTTACCTTCTTCTCTGACGTCTGAGCTCTCATTCCCCCATTTTCATTGTCTTCTTAAAGCACACTTGTTCTCTCAGGCGTTTCCTTAACCGTATCTTTTCTGGAGGCCAAGCTACTGACAGGCAATCGGTTGTCTCTGTTCCCCTACCCATTTTGATCTATTCTCTTCCTTTTCTGTTCTAACTTGAAGGCGGTAGACCGAGAGGACATGAAATGAGATTGAAGGGGGGGCAGACTCATGAAAAATGTCAGGAAGTATTTTTTCACGGAGAGAGTGGTGGATGCTTGGAATGCCCTCCCGCGGGAGGTGGTGGAGATGAAAACGGTAACGGAATTCAAACACGCGTGGGATAAACATAAAGGAATCCTGTTCAGAAGAAATGGATCCTCAGGAGCTTAGCCGAGATTGGATAACAGAGCCGGTAGTGGGAGGCGGGGCTGGTGGTTGGGAGGCGGGGATAGTGCTGGGCAGACTTATATGGTCTGTGCCAGAGCCGATGGTGGGAGGCGGGGATAGTGCTGGGCAGACTTATACGGTCTGTGCCCTGAAAAAGACAGGTACAAATCAAGGTAAGGTATGCACAAAAAAGTGGCACATTTCTTGGGCAGACTGGATGGACCGTGCAGGTCTTTTTCTGCCGTCATCTACTATGTTACTATGTTACTTGTTACTTCCTCTGTCCTATTTGATCCTGGCATTCCTTTTATATTTCTTATGCTTTCAGTTGTTTTGCTACACCACTTTGAGGGGTCCTTTTACTAAGGTGCAGCAAAAAAATGGTCTGCGCTGGCGTAGACGCATGTATTGAACGCGCGCAGGTCCATTTTTCAGTGCACTTGAAAAATAAAAGTCATTTTTTATGGCCGTAAATGGACGTGTAGCAAAATGAAAATTGCCGCGCGTCCATTTTGGGACTGAGATCTTACCGCCACCCATTGACTTAGCGGTAAGTTCTTACATGTTAACCGAGCAGTAATCATCAGTGAGCGTACAATGCCGATTACTGCCCGGTTAGTGCCGTGCGCAGGAAAAGTTTTCCAGCCTGCGTAGAGGATGCAGGTAAAAAAATGAAATTACCCCCGGGCCGCGCGGTAGCTGGTCAGTAGTTCAAAATTGACGCGCATCGGACTCGAGTATGTGCCTATGCAGCTTAGTAAAAAAAGCCCCTGATTGTTTTTGTGAAAGGCGGTATATCAAGTCTCCAATAAACATAAACTTTGATGGAAACAAGATTTAACGTTTTCTCTAGATAGATTAAGCAGTCAGCTCCGCTCCCTCCCTACTACCTGTGCCGTACACTGGAATAATAGCAATACTAATTTCAAGAGTTTCTTTTCTTCTGCCCTCCAAAGCTGTGCAATTAAAACACTTTGAATACCTTACCATACAATTAACTAGAGGATAATCTACAAGGATCAGTGCAAATGGCAAGAAAATCTGGCACTTAATAATATATATTAGCCTTTGAAATGTAGTTGATTCACAGAGGTTTCACTGGTGCCAAACTCGTACCACAGGTGCTGCATAATTTCCTGTACCAGCAAAAACGGGCTTTAAAAAAATGTTAAATCAATTCTGTAATATTTTACATGAAAGAATAGATATTAGCGTACCCAGTGCGATAATATGACCACGGCATTGAATAAGCGTAGTTTTCTGGGTGATCAAAAATTGTTTGACGCTTCAATGGTTTTTTTTTCCTGTTATTTTTCTTTCGTTTTTCCTATTACTGTGTTTGTTTTTGCTTTATGTTTATCTCTTGAGAGCCGTGTGGTGGGTATTGGCTTAGCCTACAGGTTTTCTGCGCCTCTGCAGATTACTGGGGAATGGAGAGTGAAGCCCCCAACTGTGAGGAGGCACAAGCAACGTGCAGAGCAATTTGGATCTAAAGAAAATTCTTTCCAGAATTCAGAACTACAGTAGAAGTCTATACAAAGGCTCTAAATGACATTTGTAAACTTTTATCCCCGTTTTCCCTGTCTGTCTCTATCAGTAACACAAATTTCTTTCTAAGATGTCTTCATGTCTCCTCTTGAGCTTTTTTTTTAATGCTCTTGAATGTTTTGAATGTGTGGAGGAGTGGCCTAGTGGTTAGGGTGGTGGACTTTGGTCCTGAGGAACTGAGGAACTGAGTTTGATTCCCACTTCAGGCACAGGCAGCTCCTTGTGACTCTGGGCAAGTCACTTAACCCTCCATTGCCCCATGTAAGCCGCATTGAGCCTGCCATGAGTGGGAAAGCGCAGGGTACAAATGTAACAAAAATAAAATAGATACTATTGGAGATTCTACATGGAATGTTGCTACTATTGGAGATTCTACATGGAATGTTGCTATTCCACTAGCAACATTCCATGTAGAAGGTGCAGGACGTCAGACTCACAGAAGCAGAAGCCTGCGCGGCCACATTGGTGATCTGCAAGGGCCAACTTCTACATGGAATGTTGCTAGTGGAATAGCAACATTCCATGTAGAATCCGAGTGGAGGAGTGGCCTAGTGGTTAGGGTGGTGGACTTTGGTCCTGGGAAACTGAGGAACTGAGTTCAATTCCCACTTCAGGCACAGGCAGCTCCTTGTGACTCTGGGCAAGTCACTTAACCCTCCATTGCCCCATGTAAGCCGCATTGAGTCTGCCATGAGTGGGAAAGCGCAGGGTACAAATGTAACAAAAATAAAATAGATACTATTGGAGATTCTACATGGAATGTTGCTATTCCACTAGCAACATTCCATGTAGAAGGCTGCGCAGGCTTCTGTTTCTGTGAGTCTGACGTCCTGCACGTACGTACGTGCAGGACGTCAGACTCACAGAAGCAGAAGCCTGCGCGGCCACATTGGTGATCTGCAAGGGCCGACTTCTACATGGAATGTTGCTAGTGGAATAGCAACATTCCATATAGAATCTCCAATAGTAGCAACAGTGGAGGAGTGGCCTAGTGGTTAGGGTGGTGGAATTTGGGTGGTGGACTGAGTTCGATTCTCACTTCAGGCACAGGCAGCTCCTTGTGACTCTGGGCAAGTCACTTAACCCTCCATTGCCCCATGTAAGCCGCATTGAGCCTGCCATGAGTGGGAAAGCACGGGGTACAAATGTAACAATATATATATATTTAGGGGCCCTTTTACTAAGCTGTGGCAACAAGACTGGAAGCGGTGCAAAGAAAAGCTACAAAAATGGTATGGGATTTACGTCGCAAACCGTACGAGGAGAGACTTGCTGACCTGAACATGTATACCTTAGAGGAAAGGAGAAACAGGGGTGACATGATACAGACATTCAGTGGCGTAGCCACAGGTGGGCTTGGGTGGGCCAGGGCCCACCCATTTATGGCTCAGGCCCACCCAACAGTAGCACATGTTTAGGGGTAACTGGTGGGAATCCCAAGCTCCGCCAGCTGAAGATTTCCCCCTGATGGTAACGAACATGCTACTCTCCACAACACCGGCACCTGTGCATGCTCAGTTTTCAGTGCATTCCTGCTGCCAAGGTGGAAAGAAGCGTTTTCCCACCAGCTGAGATCATTTTTTTTTTGGAGGGAGGGGGAGAACACTTGGTGCCCACCCAATTCTTGCCCAGGCCCACCCAAAATCTGTTGTCTGGCTACGCCCCTGCAGACATTCAAATATTTGAAAGGTATTAATCCGCAAATGAACCTTTTTTGTAGATGGGAAGGCGATAGAACTAGAGGACATGAAATGAGATTGAAGGGGGGGGGGCAGACTCAAGAAAAATGTCAGGAAGTATTTTTTTCACGGAGAGAGTGGTGGATACTGTTGGATTATTTGTAGTAAATAATTAGCAGATTTTAGTACACACAGCTTCAGCTTTAGAAATGTTAATTTCTTTCTTCATCTCTCTCTCATTCACCCCTGAATAATTCACTGCTGAGTCACTTTAAAGTTGAAGTAACAAAACATCTGTTTACTCACAGTTTGTAGTTAGATTATAATCAGACAGGCTTATATATACATATTACTATACATTTGTATTATCAGCTCCTTCCATGTGCTTAGATGGTAATGGATGCTCACAGCACCATGGATCCTCTCAGGTTAGGAGAGATCATGAGCTCCATGTGCTCCATGTGCTTCATGTGCTGTGTCTGACCCCCACAGGAAGTTGCATAGCAGTGTGACCTCTCTAAGTAATTCACATCAGAGGTCACAGAGTAATCACAGAGAAATAATAGGTGACAGGCAATGCATGTAAAATACAATTACATTCCAACAAACCCCTTCTCATGCATAACTGTCATGCAATTATTTATTCATACAAAGTCCAAGCTTTATACGCAGATTCACAAAATGTTCTCTGGGTAACGGTTTGGTCATGATGTCAGCTGTCATCTCACTGGTGTGACAATAGTGTAGACTGATGACCCCTTCTTTCGCCAACTCTCGCACGTTGTGGTATTTCGTTGCGATGTGCTTGGTGCGTGACTGAACCTTGTCATTCTGTGACAGTCGGATGCAGCTCTGATTATCTTCCATTATCTGGATTGGTCTCTTTTCAGCTATTCCGAAATCCAGCAAAAGTTTTTCAATCCACATCAGTTCTCTGCACGCTTCCGATACGGCCACGTATTCAGCTTCTGTAGAAGACAGACTCACAATACTTTGTTTATGACTGGCCCATGAAATTTGTACATTTCCATACATAAACACATATCCACTTGTGGATTTATAATCAGAATGATCCCCTGCCCAATCTGAATCACAGTAACATATTAGTTTTGGATTACTATTGGCTGAAATCTTTAATTTACAATCAATGGTACCCTTTAAATACCTTACCATCCTTTTAACTGCAGTCCAATCTGATTTGGTAGGTGAGCTGACCCTTCTGCTCAAAATTCCTACTGCATTTGCTATATCAGCCCTGTATGTGGTAGCTAGATATAAAAGCTTACCTATGGCTGATCTATATTGGATGTTATCTGGTAAAGGTTCTCTTACTGTTTCATCCTTCAGAAAATCAGTGATCATGGGAGTGCTTACAACTTGGGCATCTTGCATACCTAAACTTTCAATAAGCTCATTTATTTTCTGCTTCTGGCTTAGAAGATAAGAACCATCATTTTGTTTCTCAATTTCTATACCAAGATAGTATGACACATTACCAAGTTCTTTTATCTCAACATTGAGGTTTAAACACTTTACAATGTCCTTGTACTCTTGCTCACTTTTGCTTGCAATGAGCAGATCATCAACAAAAGCTAAAATGTATGCATATTGTCCATTTGTGCACCTAGTGTACAAGCATTTATCTGCTTCACCTTGCTTAAATCCTAAATTTGTCAATATTTCATGCAATTTTCATTCCAACATTTTGCACTTTGCTTTAATCCATAAAGACCTTTGTTTAATTTACACACTAGCTGTCTTTGTTTTGTATTTATGAAACCTGTTGGCTGTTCCATGTACAAGTCTTCAGTTATATCTCCGTGAAGAAACGCTGTTTTCACATCAATGTGGTTGACTTGCATGCCTTTTGAGACTACAATGCTCAGAAGTGTTCTGATTGTCGTGTGTTTCACTACAGGTGCAAACACTTCATCAAAATCTTCTCCATATTTTTGAAGATATCCCTTTGCCACTAATCTGGCTTTATACCTTTCCACTTTTCCTTGTGCATTCCTTTTTAACTTGAATACCCATTTGCATCCTATAGCTTTCTTGCCAGGAGGTAATTTTGTAAGAATCCAAGTATTATTTTTATCCAATGCATCAATTTCTTCTTGTGCAGCTTTATGCCATTCAGCAGCTTCTTCTGCTGGCATTTTCTCAATCTCATCCCATGTTAAGGGCTCTTGAGCTTCTGCTGACTTTGTTAGGTAAGACAGTCTTGGGGGTGGAACACCTTTGTTTTCCCTGGATGAGCGTCTGACAACAGGTTGGTCTGACCTTTCTGCATCCTCTATATCTGAGAGTACTTCTCCAATTGATTCCCCTTCTCCAACTGTACTGTCTTCTTCAATGTTCCTTTCTGTGTCTGCTTCCTCTGCCTGTTCCTCGTTAGATACAGGTGAGTTGCTTTCAGACATCTGCCTTGGTATGGCATTTATATACACTGGCATGTCTATTATGGTTCTAGTTTCATATTCTGGATGATAAGGCTCATCTGGGATAATCCAGCCTTTATCAACCCTCTTGTTTTCATCAAAATATGTAACATGTCTTATGCCAACAATGCCAGTTTTCAGATTCAAAATTCTATATCCTTTGTGTCCTGGAGCATAGCCAACTAAAATGCCCCTTTCTGTTGTGGAATCCAGCTTATGCCTTCTTTGCTTTGGTTCATGAGCATATGCTGTACTTCCAAATGTTCTTATGTGTGACAGGTTTGGCTTCCTACCATGCCATGTCTCATGTGGTGTGCGCTCAGCGCCTTTAGTTGGCATTCTGTTTTGTAGGTACACTGCTGTGAGAATGGCTTCCCCCCATAGTCTTTTAGGGAGATTGCTATCTGACAGCATACATCTGGTCATTTCCACAAGTGACCTAAATTTTCTCTCTGCAACAGAATTTTGCTCTGGTGTATAAGCTACTGTTGTGATATGTTGAATGCCTTCCTGTTCTAGAAATGTGCGCATGCTTTGTGAAGTGAACTCACCACCATTGTCGGTCTGAAGAACCTTTGGTTTTCTTTCAAATTTATTGCTCACCATGGCTACGTATTTCTTCAGCATGTCTGTGACTTGACTTTTTTCTTTCAGCAAATAGGCCACACAATATCTAGAGAAATCATCCAAGAATATTAGCACAAATCTGTTATTTCCCAATGATGGGATATTAAACGGTCCACATAAGTCACTGTGTATTAAGTCCAGCACTTTATTACTCCTATTTCCTGTGTATGCAGGAAATGAGGGTCTCACACCTTTTTGAGTAACACAGTCTATGCATTTCTCCATTTTACCAGCATCTGCACTTATCTGAATGCCAGTGGCTAGTTGCCCACTGTAAAGATCCTGGATCACCTTAGAATCACGATGTCCCAGGCGGCGGTGCCAGATTTCCAGACTACATTTACCATCATTCTTCCTTACTTGCACCATATGTGAGGCTTCACCTGAAATGCTCAGTTTATAAACATCATTATGCATAAAAGCTTCAGCATACACTTCATCATTTTTAGAGATTGTGCACTTACTGTTTTCAAAATGAATCACAAATCCCTTCTTATCTAATGTAGATACACTAAGCATATTGCAAACTGCTTGGGGAATATACAAGACATCACTTACAGGAATTTCTTTAACTTCATTAGACACTTTGCATTTTAAGAATCCAATACCCTTTGCTTGGATCTTAGCAGTCCCTGCGTTTGCAGTTTGAAGAATTCCTTCTTCTGGACACATTTCCTGAAAGAAATCTTTACAATTGGTTAAATGGCATGTGCTCCCTGAATCCAAAATCCAAGTACTTTCATTTGAATTATTATTTACCATAGTCAAAGATTTTTCTGCCATTAGAAAGCCCTTGTGTTTATCTTTGTCCTTCATACATTTCCTGGTTTGAAAATTCTTTAGTTCCATTGGCTTAGGTGAGCTAGAGGGAGTGTTTTGTGTTTCCTTACACCATTTAGATACATGTCCCTCCTTTCCACATGAGTAGCAAATCAGCTTGCCCTTGGGTGGAGTTTTCCCATAGCTCCGCCTTCCTCTGTTCTTTGCCAAGAAATTTGTTTCATTTCTCTCTGACTTGCTTTGAGAACACATCTCCTCAGAATCATTTATTATGCATTCCTGCCTTAGTTTTGATGTTGCCTGTTCAAAAGATTGCCCTTCAATGGCCTCATTTACAGACCTAAAAACATCAAACTTCTTTGATAGTGAGGTAAAAAGAAATGCTCTTTTCAATGCATCACACATGGGAATTCCAGAAAGTTCTAGCTTTTGAAATGAAGACATAAGATGCATAATGTGATCATTACATTTACTTTTATCCCTTAATTTGGTTTCATTCAATTCTGCCAACCAAATTGGTTGCTGCTTTGCATATGTAGTTGCATACATAGTTCTCAGTTTATATAAAATGTCCTTTGGTGTATCTTTTCCCTCCACTAATATGGCTTGTTTCTCTGAGAGAGCTTCCAAAAGCATGCACTTCACATAATAGTTTGCATTGTCCCATTCAGCCATATTTTCAGCTGTTCTGTCTTGATCTAAGCATATATTTAATCTTTTTGCTCGAAGGAGACATATGAATCTTAATTCCCACTGCCGATAATTAAACTCAGTTAATTTAGGCACCTTGAGAGAGTAGAACAATGGTGAATTTCTTCCCTCAGCCATTTTCTTAGCCTTCTGTCTGCTGTGTGGGGGGAGAGAGAGACAGACTGAATCTTTCCTTTAAAACTTAAGAGAAAAATGTGGCCTTTTTTTCTGCCTGGTAATATTTCTCTTCTTTTTCAATTCCTGGACCCTGGGCCCATAACCCTTTTGTTGGATTATTTGTAGTAAATAATTAGCAGATTTTAGTACACACAGCTTCAGCTTTAGAAATGTTAATTTCTTTCTTCATCTCTCTCTCATTCACCCCTGAATAATTCACTGCTGAGTCACTTTAAAGTTGAAGTAACAAAACATCTGTTTACTCACAGTTTGTAGTTAGATTATAATCAGACAGGCTTATATATACATATTACTATACATTTGTATTATCAGCTCCTTCCATGTGCTTAGATGGTAATGGATGCTCACACCACCATGGATCCTCTCAGGTTAGGAGAGATCATGAGCTCCATGTGCTCCATGTGCTTCATGTGCTGTGTCTGACCCCCACAGGAAGTTGCATAGCAGTGTGACCTCTCTAAGTAATTCACATCAGAGGTCACAGAGTAATCACAGAGAAATAATAGGTGACAGGCAATGCATGTAAAATACAATTACATTCCAACAGATACTTGGAATGCCCTCCTGCGGGAGGTGGTGGAGATGAAAACGGTAACGGAATTCAAAAAATGCGTGGGCTAAACATAAAGGAATCCTGTTCAGAAGGAATGGATCCTCAGAAGCTTAGCCGAGATTGGGCGGCAGAGCTGGTGGTGGAAGGCAGGGCTGGGCTAGTGCTGGGCAGACTTCTACGGTCTGTGCCCTGAAATGGCAGATACAAATCAAGGTCAGGTAATACACATAAAGTAGCACATATGAGTTTATCTTGTTGGGAAGACTGGATGGTCCGTGCAGGTCTTTATCTGCCGTCATCTACTATGTTACTATTTTGTAGGCTGTAAGTTATCATGCGCCAATCCTGTGCTATTTAATTAGCACACGGCGATATAGCTATGCAACTGATTAGCACAGAAATGCCTATTCTCTACCCCACCCCCCAGACACATCCCCTCTGCGAAAAGTAAAAACTTTTTAGCCTGTGATTTACACAGATTGGACTTTTACTGCAGGATGTCTCATGGAAGAAATTAGAAAGCAGAGTTGTTTCCACAGGGCCGTGCCTAGGGTCTCTGGCGCCCCCCTGCAGACCATCAGTTGGCGCCCCCCCCCCCCCCCCCCCCCCGGACCTGCCTGTCTCCAAGGCACATCTGGGGCCCGATGGAGGAAATGGCTGGGTTTGGCCTGAGCCTCCTCCGCTCCATCCCCGATTCCCCGGTGCTTTAAATTTACCTCTCTCCGCCTTCGGCTCCGACGTCTGTGCAGCGTCAGTGAAAGCGCTGCCTGTCTGACGTCTCTCCACCAGCCTTCCCTTCGCTCGTTCTTTCCCTCTGTGTCCTGCCTTCTTCTGATGTCATTTCCTTGAGGGCGGGACACAGAGGGAACAAACGAGCAAAGGGAAGGCTGGTGGAGAGACGTCAGACAGGCAGCGCTTTCACTGACGCTGCACAGACGTCGGAGGCGGAGCGAGGTAAATTTAAAGCGCCGGGGAATCGGGGATGGAGCGGAGGAGTAAGTTTTTTTTTTTAAAATACAGTTTGACGGCACGGCGCCCTTGAAGGCAGGCGCCCCCCTGCAGCGCTTACCGCGCTTACTGTGTTGGCACGGCCCTGTGTTTCCAACACCGAGTGAAAATAGTATCTTTCACTATTAATCAAAATATGTAACTCTGAAGAACTTAGCCGTTATTTTATTTATTTATTCTAAAATCAGGTCAGATTTCATTACAGAGGTTAATGAACATATTAAAATCAAATGTTCTGTCCTCTCTCCCTCCTGCAACTCGCTACACTCAAACACTCACTCACAACCCCACCACCACCACCACACACACTAAATGCTTAGGGAAGCAAAGCAAAAGTTAGGATCAAAAGAAAAGATTCTACATAACTACAGAAGTAATGCCACATTGGGACAGACCAAAGGTCCATCAAGCCCAGCATCCTGTCTCCAACAGTGGCCAATCCTTATCCAGGTCACAAATACCTGGCAAGATCCCAGAAAACTCAATACATATTATGCTGCTTATCCCAGAAATAAGCTGTGTGTTTTCCCCAAGTCAATTTGATAACGGTCTATGGACTTTTCCTTTAGGAAGCAATCCAGACCCTTTTTAAACCCCGCTAAGCTAACTGCTTTTACTACATTCTCTGGCAATGAATTCCAGAGTTTAATTACACGTTGAGGGAAGAAAATTTTTCTCCGATTCATATTAAATTTACTACTTTGTAGCTTCATCGCATGCCCCCTAGTCCTAGTAGAAGGATTTCAAGTTCTTGTACATGGGCAGAGTGGTTTCTGTTAATCCACTTAGGGGGGTCTGTTGTTTACTAATGTGTACTAAGCAGTTAGCATGTGAATTAGGGCATGGTAACTGTTAACACATAGTTGAGGTAATTGTCACTGTGCTGGAATGACAGAGAACTTTTCTATGCAGTAATGCACATGCTGGAAATATCCTCAACAGCACAAAGGCACTGCTGGTACCACTGTCAGCATGACACAATACTGTTCAGGTCAGAAATTAAGCCTAAGGAAGACTTCAGGGCCTATCCTGAGAGTTATCCTAACAAAGTCCTCTGGGAGGTATTGCAGGCAGCTTTGACCCTTGATCTGATTCCTAGTGACAGAAAGTCAGCCTGACCAAGGCTTCAGGGCCTACATAGATAGCCTGAGAAAAGCCTCTGGCAGATACTACTAGCAACTTTGACCCCTGCTCTGATTCCTGGTGACAGGAAGTTAGCCTTACCAACGTGCTTCAGAGCCTACCTAGAGAGTTAGCCTGACAAAGACCGCTGGGAAATATTGCAGACAGCTTTGACCCCTGATCTGATTTTTGGTGACAGAAAGTTAGCCTGACCAAGGCTTCAGGGCCTACTCAGAAGTTAGCCTAACAAAGACCTCTAGGAGATATTGCAGGCAGCTTTGACCCCTGATCTGATTCCTGGTGATGTTGTCAGTGTAAATATATAAGATGTCTCCTAACATTTTGGCTTATTTTGCTTGTTATAGGAGTTATGCTTAGGAATAACAAAAGATGTATGGTGTTACTTCTCAGGCTAACCTTCTGGATAGGCCCTGAAGTCTTGGTCAAGCTAGCTTTCTGGCTAGGATCTGAATGGCACAGTATCATGCTGACAACTATGTGTAAGTAAGTTTTGCATTTAAGGAGCAGTAAATGCAAAACTTTATCATACTTTAGTAATCAGGCCCTTTAGATATGTAGACATCTGTGTTAACAAATGTGTGGGATGATACCTTACTTTTGACCAAACAACACATTGGCAACTAGCTCAGAACATAAGAATAGCCATACAGGGTCAGAACAATGGTCCATCCAGCCCAGTATCCTGCTTCCAGCAGTGGCCGATCCAGGCCACAAGCACCTGGTAGAAACCCAATCTGTAGAACCATTCCATACCCACCAATCCCAGGGCAAGCAGTGGCTTCCCCCATGTCCATCTCTATAACAGACTATGGACTTTTCCTCCAGGAACTTGTCCAAACCTTTTTTAAACCCAGATTCTCTAACTGCTGTCACCACATCATCCGGCAATGAGTTCCAGAGCTTAACTATTCTTTGAGTGAAAAATATTTCCTCCTATTTCTTTTCAAAGTTTTTCCATGCAGTTTCATTGAGTGCCCCCTGGTCTTTCTAATTTTTTGAGTGACTGAAAAATCGATTCACCTCCACCCACTTCACACCACTCAGGAATGAGCTAATGATGATATTGCCAATATGTGTGAATAAATTAGAGGAAGGCTGAATAATTTTAATGTATTTTGTTAAAGGAAAATAATGAAGATCAGTTTTCAGCAGCAGCTGAGTACCAATTTTGAAACAGCTAGGTTTAGGTACATTTTCAGCGGAGCCTAGTGGTTAGATTTCCTATTGGAAATTTCCCAAGTGGTCAAAATCAGGTTGCCTAAGTTTGGGCCTGCTCTTTCAGCACTTCAGTTTGGTCGCTTAATACTGAAAATTCACGCAAGGCACGCACTTCTCTCCTTTACCACAATGTATTAGGAAAGGAATGGAGAACAAAAGTTAGGCCGTTACAATGCCTTTGTATCAGTCCATGGTGTGACCGCACCTCGAATATTGTGTTCAATTCTGGTCACTGCATCTCCAAAAAGATATAGTGGAATTAGAAAAGATGCAGAGAATGACGACGGAAATGATAAAGGGGGATGGGACGACTTCCCTATGAGGAAAAGCTGAAGCATCTAGGGATCTTCAGCTTGGAGAAAAGACGGGTGAAGGGAGATATGATAGAGGTCTATAAAATAATGAGTGGAGTGGAACGGGTAGACATGAATCGTTTGTTTACTCTTTCCAAAAATACTAGAACTAGGGGGCATGCGATGAAGCTACAAAGTAGTGCATTTAATACGAATTGGAGAAAATGTTTCTTCACCCAACGTGTGTGGAATTTGTTTCCAGAGAATGTGGTAAAGGCGGTTAGCTTAGCGGAGTTTTAAAAAGGTCTTGACGGCTTTCTTAAGGAAAAGTCCATAGACCATTATTAAATTGACTTGGGGAAAATCCACTGCTATTTCTGGGATAAGTAGCATAAAATGTATTGAACGTTTTCGGGATCTTGCCAGGTATTTGTGAGCTGGATTGGTCACTGTTGGAAACAAGATTCTGGGCTTGATGGACCTTTGGTCTGTCCCAGTGTGGCAATATTTATGTAATGTCCAGTTTTCTTCCATTGAGCTTTTATCAGTGAACCAGTGTGATCTTAACCTCTTCATTCTCCTCCTTAATTCTCTTCAGCACATGATCCCAGTGTTTTTTCTGGTACAGCACTGTTTAGAAAGTTTCCAGTGGATGAGACATGCCAACTTATTGTGTCTTTCACTACACACATTTTCTGTCATCAAAACGTCGTAGCCAGCTATGACATGAGCTTTTCCTTCCAGATCTCTCATTAGTACCATCTTTAGCTCTAGTGTGTAAGCTATGGGTGGGCACTTTTCTATCCTGGATGGTGTGAACCCAGTTTGAATCCTTTTTAATTTTTCTTACCGTACTTCCTCTGTAGTGTCGCCTTGCTGAGACCGGTATAGATTTTCTAGAACAATGTCATCGTGCGAAGGAGCACAGTGAGCTATTGTGCAGAAAAATGCATTATCTTCCCCTCGGAGAATCACTACAATTCACCAGCTGCTGCTGCTGAAATTTACGTTGTGCTCCCCTTCCACCCCTCTTTCCAGCTGTAGGAAGACTTTGGCGATGAGCGTGGAAATCAATTTCTCTTTCAAATCCTTTTGTGCTTCTTTCTGAGTAGTTCTGAAGTTGAATATTTTCAAATGGAACAACGGACTTTAGGATATCAGTTAATCCCGGGTAAGGGAACGGGGTTTTTATAGGTATAGTAAGTTTTAATAAATGATAATAAGATAAATGTAAAGCACTTTGGTACTACCACAGAAAGGCAGTACATCAAATTCATGACCCTTTAATATGGCATGAGCCCATTTAGTGTGTTATAGTTCAATTATTTAAGTTCACAAACTTTATTTACTCCATTCAGACTACTTTGCACAAATTTGCAACCTGCAAATCTTTCAGTCATGTTGGCTGCTGTCTCCATGTTCGAGTGGCACAGATTGCTTTGAGGTTGTATTATTTCTTTTTTAATTTTTTATTTATAACCATTTAAATTTTTACAAGCGATAAAACAACTTGCCGGAAATACAGAGAAAGTAATATATAGGAATTATTTCAGTCAGGTAATTCTATTCTCTTCCTTAGACCACTAAATAGGGAGAGTGAAGCAAGACAAGGAGATCAATTAGTAAACAGAAAAAAAAAGTGGTATTAACCTGATTATCCCCAGATATTACTCGTCTAATTCATTATTCCACATTGATCATCTGGTTGGCTTCTTCAAGGCCAATACGGTATATAGTCAAATCATTTCATTGAAAAACATACTTATTGTCCAATATTAGTTAGAAATAATACATCTGATTACCGTATTTTTTGGATTATAAGATGCACTTTTTTCCCCCAAATTTGGGAGAAAAATGGGGGGGTGCATCTTATAGTCCGAACGTAGAGTTTGACTTCCGGGTTCTCCAGCCCGCCTTCCCTCTGAGTTCCGAGATCGCCCGCCCTCTCTCCGAGATCCCCTTCCCTCCCACCCGCCCTCCCGAGTTCCGAGATCCCCTTCCCTACCTCTGAATTCTAAGTAATTTTACCTAGTCGGGGCAGCAGCAGAAGCGAAAACCATGCAGCCTCGGCATGTCATTCTTCCCTGTTCTGTTTTTCTCAGCTCTGGTCCCGCCCACTGAGGGACCACCAGCCTGCCCGTTTGTCCAGAAATCCGGACAAACGGTCAGATTGGCAAAACCTGCCCGGTTGCCCGGACATGTCCTCAAAAAGAGGACGTGTCCAGGTAAATCCGAACATATGGTAACCCCAGACAAAGGTAGTTTCTCAAGTAATGTCTATACGTATGACAGAAGGAGGGAGAAGTTGCAAAAGGTGCTAAGAGGAGCTGATATGGTAGTAATAAATTAATATAATCAGGAATGGGAGATTGTAGACCTTTATAAGCTTCACATGATCGAATTTTTGTGCGTTATGTAGAATTTTTTTCTTTACAACCTCCCATGGAAGGGCTGTACATATGTAAATCTGCATTTTCTGCTGGATTCTATATATCGCGCCTTAATTTCCGCATGCAAATTGAAGTGTATTCTATAACAATGTGCATAACTTAATTGGTTAACTAGCTAATTGGCGCTGTCAGTTGGATGTTAACAAGCAATTATCAGCACACTTAATTGGCATTAATTAAGATTTATATGCAGAACTCGCTAAGCATATTCTGTAATGTGCTGCGCGTAAATTCTAAGTAGCCTGGTTGAAAAGGGGAAGTAACCTGTTCCGGGGCAGAGGGAGCATGGAAACGAACGAAGCTGACCAGCGCGTGGCACCCCCCCAGCAGCGTGCCCCCGAGGGGGGTTTCTTTCGTCGGGGGGGGGGGGTGCGCTGCACCGGCGATCCGCCCCAGGTGTCAGCCCCACTAGGAACACCACTGGTGTGGCTATAGGTGGGGCGTGGGCATTTCTAAAATGTATGCATGTTATTATAGAATACACCCCCTCTGTGCCTAATTTAGGCGTTGGAATTGACACCAAGTAAAATGTGCCGTAAATGGCCGTGACTAAATTTGGTCACGTGGCGAGGTGCTGGGCGTATTCTATATACCACGCAAAAATTTAAGCCTATTCTATAAAATTTAGGCATACTTTACAGAATACGCCTAGGCTTTTTTTTTTCTATGCAGAATTTGCAGGTGCTACATTTATGTATTTATTTATTTTGTTGCATTTGTACCCCACATTTTCCCACCTATTTGCAGGCTCAATGTGGCTTACATAGTACCGAGAGGCGTAAGCCGCCTCTGGTGATGAAACAAATACAGAGTGATGTGGTAGAGAATGAGATGTATGTGTTACAGACACATAATAGAATCAAGATATAATGTTTATTTATTTATTTATTACATTTATACCCCGCACTTTCCCACAGAAGCAGGTACAGTGCGGCTTACATATTAAACAGAATTACAATTGTTAGATTCAGTGAGGAGAATATTACGAGCTGTAATGCAACATAGTAGTAAAAGGCTTGAGAATGTGTGATTTAACATGGGAAGGAGTAATGAAGATAAGATAAAGAAATAGGGATGGGTATGGGGAAGGGAAGACTAGGATAGTATGGAGTAGTTAGAGTGCCATGGTTAATATATAGGCATCATCAGAATAAGAGAAATGTGTAAGGGTTAGGTCGGGTCGTTTGGGTAAGCTTGTTTGAAGAGATGGGTTTTCAACATTTTCCTGAAAGGTAAATAGTCATTAATTGCTCTGATGGATCTTGGTATGTTCGCTGCAGGTTTTGGTTTCGTTGTGTTGCTGAGTCCAGGCACTTAGGTTGGATCAACAAGGTATGCCTTCTTGAACAGATCGGTCTTTAGTGATTTCCAGAAGTTGAGGTGGTCGTGCATTGTCTTTACGGCTTTCGGTAATACGTTGCACAGTTGCGTGCTTAACTGGATTGCTTAACTGTTCTTTGGCACTAATGAACTTTATCGTTATAGCACTCTACTTTTCATTCCAGAAACGAACTCTCTACACTTGATTGCTTAACTTTCCCTGTCACTCATGAACTCCATAGCAATATCGCTCCATCTCTCGTGCCAGAAATGAACTCGCCACACCCGACCTATAGAATCTAGTCCTTTACGCGTAAAAATGGTTTAGAAAATGACCCACATGTCTGTCTAGTAATGAGTAAAATTCACATAAATCCCAGACCTGAAATTATCCTCTGTTGAAATCAAGGATACAATATTTATGTTGAGGGCTAGCACTGAGATTGCTAAATATTAATACTTCCTTTAATAAAGCTTTCTCCACGTATTCATTCCTTCTGTTATGTTTGTTATTGCTGGCAATGAATGATAGATTCAAGATGAGTTTCCAATTTGTTTTCATGCTCCAGTTCTAAAATTCTCATGTTGGCACATTTTTCAGAACCAGTGATGTACACAGCCCGTGGGCTGCAATCATATTTCATTGCCATGAACGGAAGAACAGACTATGCCCTGGACGTTGGCATGCAGAAAAAATTGTAAGAAGTCTCTTTGAAAAAAATACATTCATTCCATGTGGAAACCTACTTTACTGAATCTTACTCATGTACGGGGAGTGTTTCAGCATGCAGGGGATGGATGGAGTTGACCACCCTATAGCAAGTTCATTAGCAACTGCAATGGAGGCCTGGAATACCTGAAACATTCGATCTGTTCTCAATTTGAGGCCAAAGGTCAAATGATCATCTGAGCTGTGCAAAGGCTTGTAGATGAAACAGATTTTCAAATGATACCTACTTTCAGACATGTACAACCAGCCCAGATTTGGAGATGCCATGGTTATAAATACTTTAAAATAGATATATAAATAAATTCATGACCTTTTGGCCTGTGAGTAGACACCAAGATGTAAATGGTAGGCTACTTACAAAACAAAATTGATGTGAAAAATAACTTAGAATTGATTTTCAGATTATTGGAGCAGTTTTAGATTCCCTGAACCAATTTACAGATATAAATGGGTTTTTATAACGTGGAGGGGCATAATCGAACTGGGCGCCCATCTCTGAGGACGTCCCCGTGAAGGGGCGGGGCATCCCGTATAATCAAAACAAGATGGGCGGCCATCTTTCGTTTCGATAATGTCAGGGACGCCCAAATCTTGCCATTTAGGTCGACCTTAGAGATGGGCGACCTCGGTTTTTGCCGATAATGGAAACCGAGGATGCCCATCTCAAAAACAACCAAATCCAAGGCATTTGGTCGTGGGAGAAGCCAGCATTGGTAGTGCACTGGTCCCCCTCACATGCCAGGACACCAACCGGGCACACTAGGGGGCACTGCAGTGGACATCACAAATTGCTTCCAGCTGCATAGCTCCCTTACCTTGTGTGCTGAGCCCCCCAAAACCCACTACCCACGACTCTACACCACTACCATAGCCCTTAGGGATGAAGGGGGGCACCCGCATGTGGGTACAGTGGGTTTTGGAGGGCTCCCATTTACCACCACAAGTGTAACAGGTAGGGGGGGATGGGCCTGGGTCCACCTGTCTGAAGTGCACTGCACCCACTAAAAACTGCTCCAGGGACCTGCATACTGCTGTGATGGAGCTGGGTATGAAATTTGAGGCTGGCATAGAGACTGGAAAAAATGTGTTTTAATGTTTTTTTTGGGTGGGAGGGGGTTGGTAACCACTGGGGGAGTAAGGGGAGGTCATCCCCGATTCCCTCCAGTGGTCATCTGGTCAGGTCGGGTACCTTTTCGAAGTTTGGTCGTGAAAACAAAGGGACCAAGTAAAGTCGGCCAAATGCTCGTCAGGGACGCCCTTCTTTTTTCCATTATCGGCCAAGGACGCCCATGTCTTAACCACGCCCCCGTTCCGCCTTTGGTACACTGCCGGCACGCCCCCTTGAACTTTGGTTGTCCCCGCGACGGAAAGCAGTTGAGGGCGCCCAAAATTGGCTTTCGATTATGCCGATTTGGGCGACCCTGGGAGAAGGATGCCCATCTCCCGATTTGTGTCAAAAGATGGGTGCCCTTCTCTTTCGAAAATGAGCAGGATAGTAACTGGCATAAAAGTATACACCACGACATGAGGACACGTACTTTGCCAGTAGGCATGTACAGAGGTGAAGTTGAGTGGTGCACGGGCAAAGTTTAGAGTTGCAGGTACAATTTAGAAAATGCACCAATGTGTGCAACTATTTCACAATTCAGGTGAGGACATTGAGACTTGCTTGAGAGCAGGTGCAGGTACAATTTCTGACACATAACACTAGTATTTATGAAGACACACAGGGGCCATTTTACTAAGGGAAATCTGGGCTTAGCGAATTCTAACGTGGGACTTTCCATGCTAAGCCAAGATTTACTGTGGCATTAAAGTTGCACATTCTCTCTTTTTTTTTTGCTTTTTATTTATTTTTTTGCAGGTTGTGCGCTAATGTTCCCGTTAACGCATGGCACCTGCAAAGAAAGTCTCCTATTTAAGGGGCACTAACTGCTCCCACGTTAACCCTGCATTGTCCAGTTAGCATGCGCTAATCAAAACGCACTAGCCAGATAGGCGCTCTCTGCCCATATACCCCCTCTAAAAATATATATTCTTTAAATAGTTAAAACACAGCACTCAAAAACAGGCAAAATACTACAAAACTCTTTAACAGGTTTCCTATGCTAAGCTGTGTTAAGGGCTTTCAGTCTGTATAAAATAGTGCCCATGGGTGTCTAATAGCCCTATTACACCAGAAGCCATATGGGAAGTCCCTCCTGCGTTTTCCTTTGAAAATCCAGTTGACAGGAAAACATCAGGTAATTAGGACCTGCCTACTTTTTCACCTTTTTCTACCCACATTTGTACCCTTGGAAGGTCCTCATCAGAGACCTTTCCCTTCCTTGACCTTTCTGCGTCAAAATGCTGTTGCCCTTTTTTCATGTAGGTCAGTGATTCCTGAACTTTTTTCTATGGCAGAATCCCTAAAATACTTCTTATACACCGAGGAACCCCGCTTCCTCCCTTCTCCTCGTCCCCCTGATACAAGGAGACCCCGTCTCCCAGAACCACACATAGGCCTCTCACCCACCCCCAAAGTCTACTGTATTGTTGGTGGTCTAGAGGGGCCAGGAGCAATCCCCAGTCACTCCTGCCCATGCCCCGGCTCCAGTGACAAAATGGCTGGTGGGATCTCCTGTGGCTATCTTGCGAGACTGCTGCTTGAGGTAACAGCAGCCATTTCGAGACTGGAGCCAGAATGGGCAGGAGTGATCCTCATTGCTCCTACCCATGTTGGCTCCAATCTCAAAATGGCTGCCAGGACATCCAGCGGCAGTCTCGCATTTTGTCTGCAGGGCCGGCATTGGCAGGAGTGACTGGGGATCGTTCCTGCCCTGACTGACGTGCAATCCATGAAGAGACTTCATGGAACCTTAGCGTTCAGTCGAAACCAGTTTGGGAATCACTGATGTGGGTAAAATGTGTGCATTCCCCTGGAATGTGGGTGCGATCCTGAGATGCACAACTTAATTGGTTAATGAGCCAATTAATGGCAATAATTTGGTGCTATCAATCAATTATTGATCTTAATTGGCACCAGTTAGGATTTGCGTGTGCATCTGGCTGTGTGCTACTCTTTAAGGCAGTACACCTAACTCCTATAACATTGGGCATGGCCATGGGAGGAGCAAGGGCGTGTCAGGGGTGTTCTGAAAATTTGCACGCATAGGTATAGAATACGAGGGAGCCCTTTTACTAAGCCACGCAGACGCGTGTATTGGACACGCGCAGGTCCATTTTTCAGCTCACCTGCAAAAAAAGGCCTGTTTTTGTAGCCAAAAAGGGACGTGCAACAAAATAAAAATTGACGCGCATCCATTTTGGGCCTGAGACCTTACTGCCACCCTAGTGGTACAGTCTCATGTGTTAACCGGGCGGTAATCGTCAGTGCACGTACAATGCTGATTACTGCCCGGTTAGCACCACGTGCCAGAAATTTTCCGGGGCGCGTAGTGGGCAAGCGTAGAAAATGAAATTATCGCCCGGGCCACACAGTAGCTGGGCAGTAGTTCAAAATTGACAAGCGTAGGACACACGTGCCTGCCTACGCGGCTTAATTAAAGGGTCCCCTAGACCTTAAAAACCTTTTCCAAAGCTTGTACATTTCAGGAGTGTATAATTTGCAGCCCTTCCACTGTTCTTTGTTAAAATGAATATCCTTTATCACTTTTAATGCAGCATCTCTGCATTATCTAATTAGGGCTAATGTACGGTCAAATGGATGCAAGTAAATGATAGGACAGCGTAAACACTATAAACTTCAACTTCTCCTTTTAAAAGTCTGCGTTTTAATGGAAGGGAAGGTTCCATTGCGTATTCCTAAGCACTTCTAACACTTTCCATTTGCTGCATAATTCATCGCCCAATATTTTACATATACAGACTCGTTTCAAAGCAAGCAATTTGCTTAAAGTATCTGAATATGTGATGTGGAGGTCATTAAATATATTTACAAAATAGCACAAGAATACCGAACAATTCAAATAAACATCTGCAGCTAAAATCATAATATAATTACATGGAAATAAATGTTTTGTTAGCTAGCAATTATGGTATAATTATAATCCTGTGTCTGATGGAGATGATGTATGCGAAGAAACCCAGATACTTCCCTCATTCTGAATTTGTGTTTTCCCATCGCTAGGCATTGTTCTACAATTAGAGGGTAACCAATGTTTAGCTGCCTCGTTCGTGGCAGAGAGTAGGGGCTGCACGACTGTGGGAAGGCACTTTTAAGGCAGAGTGAAGAATGCCTTTCAATATTAGGATTGATCCTACCAGACCTAGGGGTCCTTTTACTAAGGTGCCCTGAAAAATGGCTTGCGGTAGTGTAGGTGTGGGTTTTGGGCTTGCGCCAATCCATTTTTCAGTGCGCCTGTAAAAAAAGACCTTTTTAAAAAAATTTTGCTGAAAATGGACATGCAGCAAATATCAAAATTGCCGCGCGTCCATTTTCGGGCAGTAATGACCTATGCATGCCAAATGCCACTTGGCACCAAAACTGAAATGGAAGCGCAGCTATAATGTGAAGGGCAGTATATCAAGCCTTTGTAAATAAATAAAAATGGTGATGGAATTCGACTGCTTGGGATAAACACAAAACTGAAATTACTAGTTGTGTAGTTACTCCATTTTGGCGCACGGGCGCACATAGACGTTTACGCGGCTTAGTAAAAGGACCCCCTACTGAAGAATATTGGTTGAAGGGATGGGAAAGGGTGGTGGGGATGGGGGGGGGGGGGGAGGCGCTATTTCACCCTTGCTAGGTCACAAGTACCTGGCAAGATCTCAGAAGAGTAAAACAGATTTTTTGCTGCTTATCCCAGGAATAAGCAGTGGATTTTTCCGTTTTTGACATTGACGTCTTTGGTTTCGAAAATCGACAAAAGTCAGAAACGTCCATGTCTAGGAACGCCCATGTCTAGGGACATCCATATTTAAGGATTTGAACATCTCTAGCAGTATTTACGAAATGAAAGATGGACATACATCTTGTTTCAAAAATACGGGTTTTTCCGCCCCTGGCTTTCGCCGTTTTGTAAGGACATCCAAATCGCAATTTGGACATCCCCTCCACGTCTGTTAACAAGTGCTAAACTTTATTGTTCATAATTTTTATTAATTTTATATACTTATTACAGAGATTATCATACTGCAAAAGTGTAATACAGCCATTAAATAATAATACAGGAAAATTATAATTGAAAAACGTCCTAATAAAGACAAAGTTTGGCTTCCCTAGACCTCAATAATAGGGGGGTAGGAATTAGTGAAGATAACACAATCATAATATATAAATAAAAATTAATATGGTTCCGTCAGTCCCATATATATCTCAACTCTATCGTTGTTTATTGTCTAGGAAGGTCTGAAGCTGATCAGGCATATAATATATATATTTAACTTGATTTAACCTGATGACACATTTAAGTGCTAAACTTTAATAAAAATGAGCTACTGTTAAGTCAGGTTGTTTTACCACAAGTCAGGTTCGTTTAGCACATTTTATGTAATGAGACCTGTGCTAAAATAACCCAGCTTGCGGTGAAATGACCCATCTTAACAGTAGCCCACATTGATAACTTCCCCCCTTCCCCCCAAATTCTATATATGGCGCCTTAATTTCAGTGCGGAAATCGAAGTGTATTCTATAACGATGCACATAGCTTAATCGATTAACTAGCTAATCAGCACGGTCAATTGGATGTTAACAAGCAAATATCAGCACTAATTGGCATTAATTAGGATTCACGCTCACAACTTGCTAAGCGTATTCTGTAACTAAGCCGTGTAAGCGTCTACGCGCACCCAACGTGTGCCAAAATGGAGTTACTGCCCAGCCACCGCGTGGCTCTTGCGGTAATTTTATTTTATGTTTGGGTGCGCATATTGGGCGTGGGCCAAGTGGCATTTGATGCGCGTAGGTCATTACCACCCGGTTACCACATGAGACTTTACCGCACGTCTATTTTCGGCAAAAAATTTTAAAAGGCTTTTTCTTTTTACAGGTGTTCTAAAAAATGATTCTGTGCACGCCCAAACCATGTACCTACGCTACCGCAGGCCATTTTTCAGCACGTCTTTGTAAAAGGGCCCCTTAATGCATTAAGGGGATAATTCATACAACAGCAAGTAAAATACAAGTGGTTAAAAGGAGGAATGAATAACTCAAGAGATCAGTGAACAGGACTATTTGATTTTCATTTGCATATAAGAGGGGAGGGGGGGGGGGTCTTTTCGTAAATCCAATAAATAAAATAGGAGATAATCATCTGTACACACCGAAATCTTAAATGAAAGAGATTTGATAGCGGCTGTAAAAAAGCAAATGAAAAACTGACTCCATCCCTCCTTAGGTTAAAAGAACGCAGAAAGAAAGATTCAGCCTGTCAGATTCAAAGTCACATCAGCACTGCCACTGGATTATTTTCAAGGCAGGCAGGCCGTTTGTTCAAACTTTATAAAAATATTGTCAAGTTAACATTTGTTCTAGGATCGAATTGAATTCTTGGACGGCTGCTGAATAATTCATCTGCTGGAAACTTCAACTTATTTGCTTATCCCTGGAATATGACCTGATCTACTTTATCAAACCAGACCTCCTGTTAAGGGTGCCTGATACGTGATTGCGGCATTCATAGAGAAAGGCACT
The DNA here is from genome assembly GCF_901765095.1 of Microcaecilia unicolor. Classification (NCBI taxonomy): domain Eukaryota; kingdom Metazoa; phylum Chordata; class Amphibia; order Gymnophiona; family Siphonopidae; genus Microcaecilia; species Microcaecilia unicolor. The sequence goes on along the minus strand of NC_044039.1, from coordinate 10,525,823 downwards.
GAAGTACCCGCTTTATCATTAACCATGTCAGGATTCTGTCGGATAAACAAAAAAAAAAATACTCCCAGAGGCTCAGTAGTTAAAGGATTAAAGATACACTACAGAAGGACAGCTTCGATTTATTTTTTTTTCACACTTTCTCTTCCACCCCTGGGTCATTTTTTTCCCCAGTTCTTACAGAACATATGTGATCAACAGACTTCCATTTTCTGCAACATCAATCTCCCGGAATTGCTTTGGAAATGTTTGCCCTTAGTATTGGGTGAAAAGAACATGACAGCGGTCAGAGAAAGTAGAAAAACGCACTTGAAAAAAAAAAATCTAATCATTGTCAAATCTGAACTGAAGAATGGTCTACGAAATCTGAATGAAAGCCTAGGTCAAAGAGCTCGTTCTGTTTTATTTACTGGGCTGTGTTAGAAAGAGTTCTTAATATTTTCAACAGTTTTATTAACCAGCAAGTGGTACATCTTTGTTGCATTGCTTATGTTCAGCTCGAACACTCTAGACCCCAGTCCTCGGAAAACACACCTAGCCAGTCAGGTTTTCAGGATGCCCACAATGAATAAGCATGAAATAGATTTGCATACAATGGAGGCAGTGCATGCAAATGTAAGTGATGCACATTCATTTTGGATATGGTGAAAATCAGACTGACCCAGTATATCCCAAGGACTGAGTGGTGATCCTCTGACCTAAGTGAATCTTCAGACGTACATCTCCCTCATAGTTCAGTATCTTCCCTTTCATTCCCTTCCCTTCCCTACTCTACCCTACCCCTCCACCCCCGGGATTACTACTACTACTATTTATCATTTCTATAGCGCTACAAGGCATACGCAGCACTGTACACCGTACACAAAAAAGACAGTCCCTGCTCAAAGAGCTTACAATCTAGATAAGACAGGTGAACAGACAGAACAATTAAGGGTAAGGGAATAAAAGGTGAGGTTAAAGGGCAGGGCAAGAGAGTAGTGGTTAGGGGTCAAAAGCAGTGGTAAAGAGGTGGGCTTTAAGTTTGGACTTGAAAACGGCCAAAGGCGGGGCTAGACCCACAGGCTCGGGAAGTCTATTCCAGGCGTGAGGTGCTGCAAGACAAAAGGAACGGAGTCTAGAATTAGCAGTAGAGAAGAAGGGGACGGATAACAGAGATTTATCTACAGAATGGCGTACCCGAGGGGGGGCGTAGGAAGAGACAAGAGTGGAGAGGTACTGGGGAGCGGCAGAGTGAATACACTTATAGGTCAATAAGAGAAGCTTGAACTGAATACGGAAACGGATAGGGAGCCAATGAAGTGATTTAAGGAAGGGGCTAATGTGAGCATAGCGACTTTGGCGGAAAATGAGTCGCGCAGCAGAGTTTTGGACTGATTGAAGAGGAGAGAGATGACTAAGAGGGAGGCCGGTGAGAAGCAGGTTACAATATGTCCAGTTTTATCTGGACATGTCCTCTTTTTGAGAACACTGTGGGACGTCCAGGCGTGTTTTTCCAGCCTGCCCAATTGTCTGGGATTGTGGACAAACGGGCAGGCTGGAATCTCCCACCCGGATGTCCCTCAATGTTCTCTAAGGAGGACAAGTAAGACTCCCACTTGCTACCAGCACCACTTCAAAATGGCTGCTGAGACTTCAAGTTGCAGCCTCGTGAGACTTCCAGAAGTCTTGCTAGGTCACCGCTTGAAGTATCGGCAGCCATTTTGATGCGGCGCCGGCAGTGAGCGGGCAGCAGCATCGCCGGGCAGGAAAGAGTGAGGTCATTTCCTGCCTTGAAGAGGCCACTAGTCCACCAGGGCACAATAAAGTAGGGGAGGGGATGTGGAATGTATGTAGAGGGTAGGAGGGTGAGGGAGCTGTAAGAAAAGGTGGGTGGAGGGAGGCTGGAAAAAGATTTGGGGGCGGGAAACATATAGAAGGGGATGGCTTTCTTTGGTGGGGTCAAGATGAGTGCGTGGCATGGGGGGGGAGGGGGCATGACACTTGCTGAGTCAGAAAACTTTATAAGCCAGACTACAGGTGACGTGGACAGCTATAATATTTTAGAGGGGTACGGTCCATCTTTTATTTGCTGAGAAATTGACTCCTGATGAAGGCGTATAGGCCGAAACAAGCACCGTGTTGAGTCCCATCTCCAAGCAAGTGGTCTTTAGTATTCAATTGATGTGTTGTCTTCAAGCAAGCGCCACTGTATATGTTTGATAAAGGGACTCGTGCTTTTATCCTGGCCTACTGCATTGGTCATTCCCACCCTTTTTTTATTTGCCTCGAACAGATACAAAATTTCCAGTAAGTTGGACACGTATAGGTACACCTATGTCTTTTTAAAGCTTCTAGACATTTTTCTACCGTTAACACTTGAATTATTCAGAAATGCTTTCCCTTCAAGCAAGTTCCAACGGCTGTCAGTATGATTTAAAGCTTTCTACAGGATCTCAAATGTTGGGTATAGTTGCCTAAATTACTTTGGACCTAATTTTAGATAAAGTGCCATGAGCAACTGCTGAATAAATGCATGAGTAAACAAACTGAAGCAAAAAGGATATTTAACATTTGTAACTGGTGTTATCTTTCTGTCATGCTGGAACAGAAGTACTTTAAGTTTATTAACTGGTTTTTGCCATAAAAATAAAAATAAAAACAAATGAAAATAAATAAGAGATAATGTTTGCAGGCACTACATGTATCATATTTCCAGAAGTCGTGTCTCTTTAATTCATTTATCATTGCCTAAACAATAGCTTTAACACAGATAATTCCAAATGTGTTCTTACACGAGAGCAATTTATTGTCCACGATACAAAAAAAATAAAATAAAATAAAATAAATCCAGAGGATCTCAATCCTAAGATACATTGAGGCCAACACTCTATTATTTTGGAAAATTGTGTTCTCAATGATGTGAAAGATGTTGTGTCTCTAAAACTTAATTTCCCTTTCAGGATTTGCATTTGGACTGGACATGATACACATAATTTATTCCTTTGTTATTTTTTTTTTTCAATGGAAAATGCAGGATTCAGTAAAGAAAGTTTTATTAAATGACATTTAGGGGCCTTTTTATACTAAAGTTACTCTGTCACAATTGAACCTTAACGCGTTACCATTTTATTTCTCATCACGGAAATGAATTCTTTTTACTTGATTGCCTAATCTACTCTGTCATCTACGAACCTTAATGCAAAATTGTTATACCCACACTAGCCCACTCCTCAAGTCACTTCACTGGCTCCCTGTCCACTTCCGCATACAGTTCAAACTTCTCTCACTGACCTTTAAATGCATCCATTCTGCTGCCCCCCATTACCTCTCCGCTGTCATCTCTCCCTACATTCCTCCCCTTGAGCTCCGCTCACTGGACAAATCTTTCTTGTCGTCCCCCTTCTTCTCCACTGCTAACTCCAGGCTTCGTTCCTTTTCCCTTGCGGCACCATATGCCTGGAATAGACTTTCTGAGCCTGTACGTCTAGCTCCATCTCTACCTGTTTTCAAATCTATGCTGAAAACCCACCTTTTCACTGCTGCTTTTGGCTCCTAGCCATTACTCATTTGCCTCCCCCTTTGTTCCTTCTCACCCAGTACTTCCCTCGCCCTGTCTGTGTTATTTTAGATTGTAAGCTCTATTGAGAAGGGACTGTCTCTCTGTGTCAGGTGTTCAACGCTGCGTGCGTCTGGTAGCGCTATACAAATGCTAATAATAATAATAATAATATTTCTCCTTCCGGAAATGGCGATCGCCATTACGGAACGATGCAAGCCACATTGAGCCTGCAAATAGGTGGGAAAATGTGGGATACAAATGCAACAAATAAATAAAGTACAGTATGTTTTTGCACTTAACCGACTATTAATTGATGTATTTAACATACAGTAACCTATAAATGTACTCACTCTGCTGCTCCCCAGTATCTCTCCACACTCGTCCTTCCCTACACCCCTTCCCGTGCACTCCGCTCCATGGATAAATCCTTCTTATCTGTTCCCTTCTCCACTACTTCCAACTCCAGACTTCGCGTCTTCTGTCTCGCTGCACCCTACGCCTGGAATAAACTTCCCGAGCCCCTACGTCTTGCCCCATCCTTGGCCACCTTTAAATCTAGATTGAAAGCCCACCTCTTTAACATTGCTTTTGACTTGTAACCACTCGCCTCCACCTACCCTCCTCTCCTCTCCCCTCTACACATTAATTGATCTGCTTGATTTATTTTTTGTCTACTAGATTGTAAGGTCTTTGAGCAGGGACTGTCTTTCTTCTATGTTTGTGCAGCGCTGCGTACGCCTTGTAGCGCTATAGAAATGCTAAATAGTAGTAGTAGTAGTCTCTTGTAACCAGAGCTAATATTGTGATGTCATAATGCCTCAGGCCACCAATAAGAGCCAACCTCATCAGTGATGTCACAATGGCTTGATTGTCCTATACTTGGCTCACTTTTATTACATAGCTCTTTGAGCAGGGACTGTCTTTCTTCCATGTTTGTGCAGCGCTGCGTACGCCTTGTAGCGCTATAGAAATGCTAAATAGTAGTAGTAGTAGTAGTAGAAGGGCTGTGTTGCAGCTGTTGAAGGCATCCACAGCAGGACCCCTGCAGTTACCACATGGAAAAGTGCTTTGGCTACTCATGTTCTAGCGATTGGCACAGACCCACTTAAAGCTTCTTCCTGAGGAGGCAGTAAGGGTGGAATTCAGTTACTGGCACTCAAAGTTAGGTACTGGAAAGATTTGCGCTAAGATAGTTTTCTGTAAATGGCGCTCTGTGCAACTTTGAAGACGCACTTATGCAATGTAAATGCTGGCACGCAACTAATGGCAGTCGGATGCCTTAAATGACTCTATTCTATAACATTGTGGCTAATTTCTGGGAATTCCTTGACACACTTGTGCCCCTCCCGTGGCCACACCCCCTTTTGAATTTCATACTGTCCCCTCAGTATATAGCTGGCGTTGATTCCAGATATTCTAGTGACCAGCATTGAATATCAGGGTATTTTTTGGCCGGCTGTAAATATAACCGGCTATCCTGCTTATTTTCGAACGAGAAGGTCGGCCATCTTCCGACACAAATTGGGAGATGGCCGGCCATCTCCTGAAGCCGGCGAAATCGGTATAATCGAAAGCCGATTTTCCCCAGCTTCAACTGCTTTCTGTCGCAGGGCCGGCCAAACTTCAAGAGGGCGTTTTGGCAGGGTATGGAAGGCGGGACGGGGGCATGGTTACGAGATGGCCGACAATGGAAAAAAGAAGGCCGGCTCTGACGAGCACTTCGCCGGCTTCACTTGGTCCACAAGTGTAACAGGTAGGGGGGGGGGATGGGCCTGGGTCCACCTGCCTGAAGTGCACTGCAGTACCCACTAAAAACTGCTCCAGGGACCTGCATAGTGCTGGCATGGAGCTGGGTATGACATTTGAGGCTGGCAAAAAAATGTGTTTTAATTTTTTTTTGGGTGGGAGGGGGTTGGTGACCACTGGGGGAGTAAGGGGAGGTGATCCCGGATTCCCTCCGGTGGTCATCTGGCCAGTTTGGGCACCTTTTCGAGGCTTGGTCGTGAACAAAAAGGGACCAAGTAAAGTTGGCCAAATGCTCGTCAGGGCCGGCCTTTTTTCCATTATCGGCCGAGGCCGGCCATCTCTTAACCATGCCCTCATCCCTCCTTCAGTACACTGATGACACGCTCCCTTGAACTTTGACTGGCCCTGCGACAGAAAGCAGTTGAATCCGGCCAAAATTGGCTTTCGATTATACCGATTTGGCCGGCCTTAGGAGAAGACCGGCCATCTCCCGATTTGTGTCAGAAGATGGCCGGCCTTCTCCTTCGAAATAAGTAGGATAGTTACCTTTTACAGGGATGGTGCCAGCACAGAGTACTGCTATTTATATACTGCCACCAGAAGTCTAAAGAGAGGGCAATCAATTTCATCTTGGAATGACAGGAAATTCTGCTTTGCAGCAAGATACTGTCCTTTTCTTAGTCAAGTTTTCTATGGATTATTAATACTTTTTTCATTACCATCTATCAGGTTTTTGCTGCTGCATGGTAGTGAGTTGGTGCACAGCAGAAAGGAGAGAGTCAGTGAGACAGAGTGCCATCATTTATTCAAATCAATCCATGACATCTATTAACTGTCAGAAATTTTATTATTATTATTATTACTGCTGTTAGATGCTGTGTGCAAAGATTTTGCAACTCTGAAAATACACATCATAATTTTTCAGTTCTGACATTACAATTTATGGATACAATGCAAATTATACTTTTTATAATAGCCAGCCACATTTTTAAGGATTATTGATAACAATATGCTGTACTAACTCATTGATTTCAATTTGTAGGGCAATTTTCAAAGCCAGTTACTCTGGAAAATAATTGACTTACTTGGGTAAATTGGTTTCTTTGAAAATTGCCCTCACTCAGAGGCCGATGTAGCCAGAAAACAATAGGGTTTTTTTTTTCATGGTACTGGTTCACTTAAATAATATTTTATTAGCTTTGTGGAATCAAATGTCAAAACATCTTGGGTGAAATAGTAGTTTTTCATGAAAAGAGAATTATACCTTCCAGAGCTGAATCATATTTTGCAGAAAATGTGGCTTTTACTACACTTGTTGGAGGGTACATGATAGAGCAGTCGTCAATGTGTGAAGGACATATGTAAGTTTTATAATGCACCAGTTACATGGAAGCAGAACTTGGGCAAGACATGGCTCTGTCTTCTTTTTACATGTGGAACTCACAGAATATGGTTGCATTTAGGCACATAAGCACATAAATACATAAGCATCGCCATGCTGAGACAGACCAAGGGTCCATCGAACCCAGCACCCTGTCACCGACAGCGGCCAAAAGAACAAGCAATTTGTCCCGCCCATCCTAGAAATATTGTATTATTCCCTCATCCATTCAATAACATTCTATGGCTCTTTCCTCCAAGAAGCCGTCCAACCCTTTTTTGAAGTCCACTAAGCTAACCGCCTTAACCACCTTTTCCGGCAGCGAATTCCAGAGTTTAACTACGCGTTGAGTGAAGAAAAATTTCCTCCGATTCGTTTTAAATTTACCACCCTGCAGCTTCATCGCATGCCCCCTTGTCCTAGTATTTTTGGAAAGCGTAAATAGATGCTCCACATCGACCCGTTCGATTCCACTCATTATCTTTTAGACCTCTATCATATCTCCCCTCAGCCGCCTTTTCTCCAAGCTGAAGAGCCCCAGCCTCTTCAGCCTATCCTGATAGGGAAGCCGTCCCATCCCCTGTATCATCTTTGTCGCCCTTCTCTGCACCTTTTCCAATTCCACTATGTCTTTTTTGAGGTGCGGCGACCAGAATTGAACACAATGCTCGAGGTGCGGTCACACCATGGAGCGATACAACGGCAGAATAATATCCTTATTTTTGTTTTCCATCCCTTTCCTAATGATACCCAACATTCTATTTGCTTTCCTAGACACAGCAGCACATTGAGCAGAAGTTTTCAACGTATCATCAACGAAGACACCTAGATCCCTTTCTCGGTCCATGACTCCCAACGCTGAACCTTGCATGACGTAGTTATAGTTTGGGTTTCTCTTTCCCACATGCATCACTTTGCACTTGTTCACATTAAAACGTCATCTGCCATTTAGACGCCCAGTTTCCCAGTCTCGTAAGGTCCTCTTGTAGTTTTTCACAATCTTCCCGCGATTTGACTACTTTGAATAACTTTGTGTCATCGGCAAATTTGATTACCTCACTAGTTACCCCCTTTTACTAAGGTGCGCTGAAAAATGAAATTACCGCCCGGCAATCATCATGATTAAAATAACAGCATATGGCGCGCAACTGAAGGAAATATATGAAACAAAGTTTAGACAGGTAGGAAATCTCAGGTAGAAAGGACAGAGAAGTATCTAGGAGAACCCCCAAATAATGAAAGCGTAAGACTGGTGTTGTGGAGATACCAAAAAGGGTAATAAGAGAGGATGGAGGGGAAGTAGAGCCAGAAAACCAACAGGAAATGGCCTTGTCAGTGTTCAGAATACGTTGGTGCTCTCATAACCAGCATACAATGGAGTCAAGGCAGGTCTGTAGTGGGGCAATAGAAGGGCAAAATGGATTAGTAGAATAGAGAAGAAGAATGTCATCCTCATAAAAGTAAGTCGAGATACCAAAAGATTGAATAGGGCTGCCAGAGGACTCAAGAATAAAGTAAGTAGAAGTGGAGAGAGGATTGACCCTTGGGGAACACCACGGTGAAGCAGAAATGGGGGTAATGATCTCAAAAGAACTATTAGATAAGGAGGAAAACCAAGATAGAACAGTTCCTAAGATTCCAAGAGTTGACAGATGGGTAAGAAGCCTCAAGTGCAAACATAGGGGTCAATATTCAACTGGACATCTGGGTCGGAGAGGCTTCTACCCGGGAAAGTCCCACTGATTGGGCCACACCTGGATTTTCAGCAGCACTTAACTAGATAGTGCCATTAAATATCTGGTCAGACTGTTTTGGTGGCCTAGGGTAGAGCAGGGGCGTAGCCAGACTTTGGCGGGGGGGGTCCAGAACCCAAGGTGAGGGGGCACATTTTAGCCCCCCCCCCCGGCACCACCGACCCCCCCCCCGCCACTGCCGACATCTCCCGCTGCCGCCACCACCAACAACAACTTTGACCCCCCCTGCCAACGACCCTCTCGACCCCCCCTCCCACCGCCGACCCTCCCCCGCCGTCGTCGCCTACCTTTGCTGGCAGGGGCCCCCAACCCCCGCCAGCCGAGGTCCTCTTCTTCCTTCGTTCTGTTTCTGAGTCTGACGTCCTGCAGAAGAGGACCTCGGCTGGCGGGAGTTGGGGTCCCCCGCCAGCAAAGGTAAGCGACGGCGGGTTGGCGGCAGGAGGGGGGGTCGAGAGGGTCATCGGCAGGGGGGGACAAGGGCCAAATCTTAGCTATGCCACTGGGGTAGAGTCTGGATAGAGCTGGAAGCACTGTTCCTTCTGAACTGAGCGGGAGTCTTCCTCCTACAGTCCTATCAGTGGGGGGGGGGGGGGGGGGGAGGTGCTATTTCACTATTAATTTTCAATAGTGAAGGATAGGTGAGCTCTGCAGGACTGCAAGGAACCTGCCTGGCTCTAGTGACTGAAATCACAAAATTGAAGCACCCCCCCTCCTCTGGCAGCAATGCAGTTGGACGACAGTATGTTTGTACAGCGCTGCGTATGCCTTGTAGCGCTATAGAAATGCTAAATAGTAGTAATAGTAGTAGTAGCTTAGTCCAGGTGCAGAATGAGCATATAAGTACATAAGTATTGCCATACTGGGAAAGAACAAAGGTCCATCGAGCCCAGCATCCTCTTTCCAACAGTGGCCAATCCAGGTCACAGATACCCGGCAAGATCCCCAAAATCTACAAAACATTTTATACTGCTTAACCCAGAAATAGTGGATTTTCCCCAAGTCCATTTAATAACGGTCTATGGACTTTTCCTTTAGGAAGCTGTTCAAATCTTTTTAAAACTCCGCTAAGCTAACCGCCTTTACCACATTCTCTGGCAACGAATTCCAGAGTTCAATTACACGTTGAGTGAAGAAACATTTTCTCAGATTCATTTTAAATTTACTACATTGTAGCTTCATCGCATGCCCCCTAGTCCTAGTATTTTTGGAAAGCGTAAACAGACGCTTCACATCTACCTGTTCATCTCCACTCATTATTTTATAGACCTCTATCATATCTCCCCTCAGCCGCCTTTTCTCCAAGCTGAAGAGCCTTAGCCGCTTTAGTCAGTCACCCTATGTATTAAAGGTTTGAGAGAAGAGCCAGGCTTCCTGAAGCAGAGGTAGTCTCGAGTGTCAGATCATACAATTTCTTTTGATGAGGGAACAGATAGTGAAGATCCTTGAGAGGATCTTAGAGGTCTCAAAGGTCTTTAAAGGGTTAACTTATTCTTTAAGTACTCTGGCCCATTTTGTCTGAGGGCCCTGAAAATCAAACACAGGGGCCCTTTTACTAAGGTGCGCAGGCTCCTTCGCGCATCCAATGCGTGCCGAATTGGAACTGCCCGGCTATCACGTGCCCCGGGCAGTAATTCCAATTTTTGACACACGCTCAAAACACGCAGTAGAAAATATTTTCTATTTTCTACCGCGTGACGCTTGCTCGGCGGTAATCAGCAGTTTACACGCGCTGGCCGCTTACCACCCGATTAGTGCGTGAGACCTTACCACTAAGTCAATGGGTGGCGGTAAAGTCTCAGGCCAAAAATGGACGCGCGCTAGTTTTAATTTTGCCGCACGTCCATTTTCGGCCACAAATAAAACATGCCTTTTTTTCCAGGCACACTGAAAAAAATCGACCTGTGCGCATCCGAAACGCACGCCTGCACCAGCGCAGGCCACTTCTCGGCGCGCCTTAGTAAAATGGCCCTGTAGAGTTTTAAATTGAACCCAAGTTATGTGTGTAAGTGGGAGCCCCACCCCTATCCCACTCATTCTCTGCCCATGTACACGCCCCTTGCATTTACCTGCTATACCACTTACACACACTGTTACAGAAGACGACTTAAGCACCCTACTAGGACGAAACTTGTACGTGAAATTTAGGCCACAGAAACAGCAGGCCTAGCATGTGCTTATAAGAGGTCGTGTTTGCTGCTGAACGTGGGCACTTACATGTATTTTCGGTGCCATTAGTGAAACGGGTAGCTCCGCTGAATATAGTGATACTGTTAAGCACTGGCACCATTAGACAGATATATTGGTTTGCTTAGAGTGGTTAGTTGATGTGTTAGGCACATTGCACAGCAGGATAAACTTGTCTGTTCTCTGTCCAATGTGCTTATCCAGTGATGTAGGATCCAGCGATAGCAAAAGCCCCAGACAGTTGAAGTGCACAGATCTGACATTTAATATCTTATCTCTAATGAGTTCATTATTTGATATGCAAACGCTGGTTCCTCGTGCTTCACCATCTCCCTCTGAAGAAATGGGTTTCTCCTGCTGCATTTTGCAACGTTCGGCTTCTGTTCCTGGGCTGCGCTCAGGCTCTGATCATCCTGGATCTGCCGCACTGTCATTTGCATACATCAGTACTTTGACACCAAAGGAAACATTTCTCTTTCATTTCAAGCTGTCCCTTGTGTTCCGTAACAAAGAAGAAACATGAAGAGGGTACCAGAAAAGTGATCACAGCCTTCAGGGGGAGGCACAGGTGAATCCATAAGAACATAAGAATAGACATACTGGGTCAGACAAATGGTCCATCTAGCCCAGTATCCTGCTTCCAACAGTGACCAATCCAGGTCACAAGTAATTGGCAAAAAACCAACATTCCGGAATCACACACTGTAGCAACATTCCATGCTACCAATCCCGGGGCAAGCAGTGGCATCCCCATGTCTATCTCCATAGCAGACTATGGACTTTTCCTCCAGGAACTTGTCCAAACCTTTTTTTAAACCCAGATACGCTAACCACTATTATCACATCCTCCGACAGTGAGATCCAGAGCTTAACTATTCGCTGAGTGAAAAAATGTTTCCTCTAATTTGTTTTAAAACTATTTCCATGTAATTTCATTGAGTGTCCCCTGGTCTTTGTACTTTTTGAAACAGTGAAAAATAGGTTCACTCCTACCCGTTCTACATCCAAATCATATTTCAGCCATTTCAGCAACTGAAGTGGAAGTAGAGCTCTGTAGGAGAGCTACAGGGTTAGACCACCTCCAGTTACGAGTTTCTTGTCTTAAAGGAGAAGGGATTGATATAACCTAGGGCCCCATGTACTAAGCCGCATAAGCGTCTACGCACGCCGAAATGGAGTTACCGCCCAACTACCGCATGGCTCTTGCGGTAATTTCATTTTTGGCTCACCCAGATCCTTTACCGCTAGGTCTATGGCGGCGGTAAGGTCTCAGACCCAAAATGGACATGCGTCAATTTTGATTTTGCTGCACAGCCATTTTCGGCAAAAAAAGAAGCCTTTTTTACAGGTGCGCTGGAAAAGGGATCGGCGCACGCCCAAAACCTGCACCTGCACTACCGCAAGCCATTTTTCAAAGCGCCTTTGTAAAAGGACCCCCTAGCGCACAAGTACAACCCATCACTGACCACCTTTGCTCAGGTTTTGGGTGGGCCTAGGCAAGAAGTGAGTGGGCACCACGTGCTCTCCCCCACCAGCACCAAAAAGAAATATCTCAGCTGGCGAGAAAACTCTTCATTCCATCTTGGCTTACCATCAGGGGGAAGTCTTCAGCTGATAGAGCTTGGGATCTCCATCAGCTACCACTAAACGTATGCTACTGTTGGCTGAGCCCAGTGGCGTACCAAGGGGGGGGCGGTGAGGGCAGTCCACCCCGGGTGCACGCCGCTGGGGGCTGCCGCGGCACGCGCCTGTGGGCTTTGACTTCGCGAACTTCGCTCGTTCGCTGCAGCTCCCTCTGCCCCGGAACAGGAAGTAACCTGTTCCGGGGCAGAGGGAGCTGCAGCGAACGAACGAAGTTCGCAAAGTCGGAGCCCACAGGCGCGTGCCGCAGCACCCCCCCCCCCCCCAGCGGTGTGCACCCGGGGGGGGTGCCATTTCGCCGGGGAGGGGGGGAAGGTGTCATTTCGCAGGTGGGGGGGCGTGCATCGGCGATCCGCCCCGGGTGCCATCCACGCTAGGAATGCCACTGGGTGGGCCTGAACCCTAAGTGGGTGGGCCCTTGTCCACCCAGGCCCACCCGTGGCTATGCCACTGGCTCAAGCCATCTATTCTAACCTCCTTGTTATCCTGCCTTTAATTATGGTCGGGCTAAGTACGTCTTACTCAACAGCCTTTTCTTCTGTTTCCTGAACTCTGTGGAACCCCTTTGTCAGTAGATCTTCATTCAGAGGCGTTTGAGCAAAAATTTAAGTCTGCCTTAAGGACCTGGATGTATTCCCAGGCATTAACTTTATTGATGTGTAGTATTTTTTTTTTTATCTGTTTTAGACATCCCTCTGTATGACAATTGTCTGTTGGGCTGAGGTATATTTTGTTTGTGCTATTCATTCCCCTCCTTCTATTTAAATGATTTCATCTGTATGTTTTGTCCTGTCGCTCTGATATATTTTGGGGGGTTGAAATTGTATATTTTTTTTTATTTTTGTTACATTTGTATCCCGCGCTTTCCCACTCATGGCAGGCTCAATGCGGCTTACATGGGGCAATGGAGGGTTAAGTGACTTGCCCAGAGTCACAAGGAGCTGCCTGTGCCTGAAGTGGGAATCGAACTCAGTTCCTCAGTTCCCCAGGACCAAAGTCCACCACCCTAACCACTAGGCCACTCCTCGGCCCTTGCAGATCACCAGTGTGGCCGCGCAGGCTTCTGCTTCTGTGAGTCTGACGTCCTGCACATACGTGCAGGACGTCGGACTCACAGAAACAGAAGCCTGCACAGCCTTCTACATGGAATGTTGCTAGTGGAATAGCAACATTCCACGTAGAATCTCCAATAGTAGCAACATTCCACGTAGAATCTCCAATAGTATCTATTTTATTTTTGTTACATTTGTACCCCGCGCTTTCCCAATCATGGCAGGCTCAATGCGGCTTACATGGGGCAATGGAGGGTTAAGTGACTTGCCCAGAGTCACAAGGAGCTGCCTGTGCCTGAAGTGGGAATCGAACTCAGTTCCTCAGGACCAAAGTCCACCACCCTAACCACTAGGCCACTCCTTCACTCACCTCGAAGCAAACGTGTGGTGGCAGTATATCAAATTCTGCAACAATAAATACAGGATAAATATTCAGCTGGTGGAAGGGAGCATTTTTTTTGGCCGCAGCTGGTATTATCCTCAGATATTCAATGCCACATTCGGGCACCCAGGTTGTCTAACATTTATGAGGTTAAAATGATAAAGGAGATGGGACGACTTCCCTATGAGGAAAGGCTAAAGCGGCTAGGGCTCTTCAGCTTGGAGAAAAGGCGGCTGAGGGGAAGACATGATAGAGGTCTATAAAATAATGAGCGGAGTCGAATGGGTAGATGTGAAGCGTCTGTTCACGCTTTCCAAAAATACTAGGACCAGGGGGCATGCGATGAAGCTACAACATAGTAAATTTAAAACGAATCGGAGAAACTTTTTCTTCACTCAACGTGTAATTAAACTCTGGAATTCGTTGCCAGAGAATGCGGTAAAGGCGGTTAGCTTGGCGGAGTTTAAAAAAGCTTTGGTCGGCTTCCTAAAGGAAAAGTCCATAGACCGTTATTAATTGGACTTGGGGAAAATCCACTATTTCTGGGATAAGCAGTATAAAATGTTTTGCACATTTTTGGGATCTTGCCGGGTATTTGTGACATGGATTGGCCACTGTTGGAAACAGGATGCTGGGCTTGATGGACCTTTGGTGTTTCTCAATATGGCAATACTTATGTACTTATGACCTCCTTTTCCTTATATAATGCTATATATAATGTTTATCCCAGGAGAGCTTTGAATTCCTTCACCTCCTTTGGGAAGGCACTTCAGGCTATAACAAAATAATGTAAATCTTAAATCTTTTGCTTATTCAAGCCACTGACTGTATGTTTTTTAATGGTGATATTTTGTTTCTAAGACAATAGCACAATGTGGTAACATGGTGAAAATTTAGCTATTGGAAGAGAGAATGTGTAACCTTGTCAGCAGCTATCACCTCTTGAATGAAGGCTTAATTGTAATATTATGTTAAAGCGATAATTCCAGCTATCTTGCAATGCTTTGCTGGGGGAACAGTACTATGATGTATACATATATAACCCACAGGAGATAAATAACTTATCAGTCTTAAAAACTCTAGCTGCCCATTGCACCTAGGTTTGAGAGAATCACTTCTTTGCTGGTGATATTGCATTGGCTTCCTGTGGAGGCCTGGTCTATACTCAAGTTCTGTTCTTTGAGCCAACAGATTCGAGGCTCCAGGACATATACTTGACATGATTGATTTAACTAAATGGAATGTGGTTTTTTTAATTCATGAGAGTATTTAATTTTACATTATCCGGTGTGTAAGAGCCTGGAAGAGGAGGAAAACCCTAACCACGTTCCTGTAGAGCTTCCAACTTACCCAGTTCCAGGAGGTAGATTGTAGGCCAGTCCTGGCTTTCTGACAACCTGATGCATTATGTGACCCAAAACACTGAATTCAATGGGTAGAATTTGGGGACTACAAAACCCACAATGCTTTGGGCCATATGTTCAAAACCAGAACTGGCCAAAAAGTCTCCCTGCTGGAACTGGATAACTCGGCAGCTTTGCTACCGTGCATATTTTCTCTAACATTTCCACAACTGGAGCATTCGGCATACACTCTAATATCCCCCCTCTGTGAACCCAATAAGACCCAAATGCCATTTTCTTTGAACTAGATTTGGAATTTATTAAGGCCGCAGCCAGGCACTTTAACATTCTATTTCACATAAAGCAACTTAACATGTTGCAGTAATAAACAACTTCATGTAACTCATCAAACCATTCAACCCTGTGGTACACAGCTTTTCTTCCACATTGCGCCGCAATACGCTTCCGGTCGTGCCGTCTAAGCACACCCACCTCCTATCTGTGCTTTTCTTATAGCGCCCGATGATTATGGTGTATCCCATTTAAAGATACACCCTGGATAAGTTCTTGGTCTCCTGGCCGTCCAAGCTACTACTGCTACTACTTAACATTTCTAGAGTGCTACTAGGGTTACGCAGTGCTGTACAAAATAAACAAGGAAGGACGGTCCCTGCTCAAATGAGCTTACAATCTAAAGAACGAAATGTCAAGTTGGGCAGTCTAGATTTCCTGAGTAGAGGTGTAGAGGTTAGGTGCCGAAGGCGACATTGAAGAGGTGGGCTTTAAGCAGAGATTTGAAGATGGGGAGGGAGGGGGCCTGACATATGGGCTCAGGGAGTTTGTTCCACGCGTGGGGTGAGGCGAGGCAGAAAGGGCGGAGCCTGGAGTTGGTGGTGGTGGAGAAGGGTACTGAAAGGAGGGATTTGTCTTGAGAGCGGAGGTTACGGGTAGGAACGTAAAGGGAGATGAGGGTTGAGAGGTAAGGAGGGGCTGCAGATCGAGTACATTTGTAGATTAGTAGCAGAAGCTTGAACTGAATGCAGTACCTGATTGGAAGCCAATGAAGTGACTTGAGGAGAGGGGTGATGTGAGTGTATCGGTTCAGGCGGAAGACAAGCCATATCCCCACTGAATTCACTGCAAACCTGCCCACATACATGCATAACATTATACTTCATGTTGAAATTAACATTTGGGCAATTATTCACCAATAATACAGCACTCTTATGTGCTCACTTGCTGTGTACCTGCCAGAGTCTTTGGATAATCACCGCCACTGCCCACGGTAACGACACCTCATTGCCGTGGGCTCCCCACCCTTCCCCCAACCTGGCTGTAGGCTGGAACCCCCATTAGTGGCCCCTACACCCTTAACATGAATGAAACCCATTAGTGGCATCAATATAATCTTGAAAATCTGAATTCAGGATGTCGAGCCCAATATCCGATAAATGAACCCCATCAGGCCTGTACAAACCTTCACAGGACTCCGTAATAAGGTTATGGGGAATGACATGACCCCTCAAAGTGGGCATAAACGTGGCCACATATTTTCTCTAACATTTCCATTTAACACAGCAAAATGTTGGAATAAGTTACCAGCTAATATTAGATTTCAAGTCCATTATATAAAATGTTGAAAATGATTGAAAACTTTTTCTAATTCAGAAATATCTATTAGCTAGATGATTAATGGGGAAGGCTGCAATCTTGTCAGATTGTTTCGGTTATTTTCTCTCTCACTTTTGGCGAATTGTTTTTTTTTATTTCAGAAATATGTATTAGTTTGAGAATTAACGAGGAACTTTGTAATTCATCGATTTTGTTCACTTATCTTTTGTTCTCACGTTGGTGTCTTGTTAGTCACACTGAACTCCTGAGGCTAGTGTGGGATATATTGTACTGTTTGGGGATCTTGCCTAGTACTTGTGACCTGGATTGGCCACTGTTGGAAACAGGATGTTGGACTTGATGGACCTTTGGTCTTTCCCAGTATGGCAATACTTTTTTTTTTTTGTTACATTTGTACCCCGCGCTTTCCCACTCATGGTAGGCTCAATGCGGCGGGCAATGGAGGGTTAAGTGACTTGCCCAGAGTCACAAGGAGCTGCCTGTGCCGGGAATCGAACTCAGTTCCTTATGTACACGGAATGTTGCTACTCTTTGATTCTAGATGGAATGTTGCTACTCGTTGAGATTCTACATGGAATGTTGACACTTTTTGAGATTCTACATGGAATGTTGCTACTATTTGGGTTTCTAAGAGAATCCGCAAAAGCGGAGAACTCAAAAGTCCCACGGGAAAGTGCAGAAGATATTGAAAAGATGGGGAATTCACCACGGGTACCAGAGACTGGAGACACTCGTCCTTGAGTAAAAATGTTTATTGATAAAAAGGAGTTGACACAACCTTGTGTTTCAGCTGCTAGGCCTGCAACAGGAGTCTGTATTGCGTAGAGGAACAGCTAATATCTTGGTATGGTAAAATACTGAATGGTCTTAAAGAAGACCTTTTGTAGAGTGGCCTAGTGGTTAGGGTGGTGGACTTTGGTCCTGGGGAACTGGGGAACTGAGTTTGATTCCACTTCAGGCACAGGCAGCTCCTTGTGACTCTGGGCAAGTCACTTAACCCTCCATTGCCCCATGTAAGCCGCATTGAGCCTGCCATGAGTGGGAAAGCGCGGGGTACAAATGTAACAAAAAAAAAACTGCCAAGTACTTGTGCCCTGGATTGGCCACTGTTGGAAACAGGATGCTGGGCTTGATGGACCTTCAGTCTGTCCCAGTATGGCAATACTTATGTGCTTATATAAGTACTTTAATGTAGTATAATGTAATATGTGGCTTTGAATAGAGACCTTTGTAGTTTTAATGGCTGCAGTAGGGGTTAAAGTAACAGAGATAAAGGCTATAAAAGTTTGGAGGGGCAGCTTTCATATCTGAAAGTTTTGTGTACTGTGGGGTTAGTAGAATGAAACTGTGGAGCTCATTTGCAAAAGAGAAAAACGTCCAAAAAGTGGCTTAAATCTGCATATGGACGTTTTTCTCACAAAAACGTCAAAATTGGTATTTTTCAAAACCAGTCTTTAGATGTTCTTCTAGGAAGTCTGTCAGAAGTACGTTCAAATCACAAGGGGGCGTGTCAGGGGTGTGCTGAGGGCGGGATCTGGGCATTCCTAACACTTGGATACTTTTCAGCCATAATGGAACGAAATAAAACTGTCCAGGACTAAAACTAAGACATTTTGAGCTAAAATGATGATCACTGGAGGGAATCAGGGGTGACCTCCCTTTACTCCCCCAGTGGTTACTAACCCCCTCCCACACCTAAAAAATGTGTAATAACATTACTTGCCAGCCTCTATACCAGCTTCAGATGTTATACTCAGGTTCATTAGAACAGCATGCAGGTTCCTGGAATAGTCTAGTGGTGGGTGCAGTGCACTGCAGACAGGTGGACCCAGGCTCCTACCTCCCCCCCTACCTGTTACACTTGTGGAGGAAACTGTGAGCTCTCCAAAACTCACCAGAAACCCACTGTAGCTACATATAGGTGCCCCCTTCACCCGTAAGGGCTATGGTATTGGTGTACAGTTGGGGGTAGTGGGTTTTGGGGGGCTCAGCAGACAAGATCTGTGTACCTGGGTGCATTTTATGAAGTCCACTGCAGTGCCCTCTAGGGTACCCTATTGCTTTCCTGGGATGTCTGGGGGACCAGTCTACTAAAAATGCTGGCTCCTCCTACATCTCAATGGCTTGAGTTTGTGTGTTTTGCACTTGGACGTTTTTTTGTTTGGTAATGGTCCAAAAAATCTAAACGTCCAAACCAGAAAACCTTGTTCAAAACAATATTTTCAAAAAAAAAAGTTAGATGTTTTTCTTTTTTGAAAATGACCTTCTTTCCTATTCAGATTTTGGACGTTAGTTGCAAAACGTCCAAAGTCGGACTTAGACATCATATCGAAAATGCCCCTCCACGCATTTTTTTTCCACAACTTTGATATTTTTATATTCTACAGCCTAAAATCTGCAGGTACCTAAAGGGGGTATGTGATTTCTGGCGTTAATTATTTATTTTTTTTATTGATAAACATTTCTCATTTTTTTAAAGATGGAATTAGTCCATACCTGAGGCTGAAATTTGGCAGGGTTATGCAGTTGATATCCCTCTATCTTCTGATATAAATAAGTCACATATCTCACTTTTGGTACCTTTTTACTCAGTGGGTCACAATTTTAATGATGGCTATTGTTCCTTTTAAGTGTTAAAAGTTACTGACGATTGTCAAACTAGGAAACTGTGTTTATTTAATAGCTTTGAATTGTTAATTGCCTTGAGCATTGTGTGAAGATGATCGATAAGTGTAACTAGATTAATTCAATAAAACCCATGAAATTAGCCATTATTGTATAATTCAGAGCATTTGATCTGCTTTTCCATGTGAAGCTCCACTTATGAAAAAATGTAGCACCTTTGTATATCAGCGTCTTAATAGCGTAGTAATTAATCAAAGAGCAATCAGCCCAACCAGTCTGCCCATTTATTCTGATCTACCCTTGCTAAGAATATGCAGCATGTCAACTGCCAGCTGCAGAATCTTTAATCAAGGAAGCTATGACTCTGCTCATAAGTTCATAAGTATTGCCATACTGGGACAGACCAAAGGTCCATCAAACCCAGTTTCCAACAGTGGCCAATCCAGGTCACAAATACCCGGCAAGATCCCAAAAAAGTACAAAACATTTTATACTGCTTATACCAGAAATAGTGGATTTTCCCCAAGTCCATTTAATAATGGTCTGTGGACTTTTCCTTTAGGAAACCATCTTTAAGGGCGCCCCGGCGAAGGGGTGGGGCATCCCGTATTATTGAAACAAGATGGGCGTCCATCTTTCCTTTCGATAATACGGTCGGGGCTGCCCAAATCTCAACATTTTGGTCGACGTTAGAGATGGCCGACCTCGGTTTTCACCGATAATGGAAACCGAGGATGCTCATCTCAAAAACAACCAAATCCAAGGCATTTGATCGTGGGAGGAGCCAGCATTCATAGTGCACTGGTCCCCTCTCACATGCCAGGATACCAACCGGGCACCCTAGGGGGCACTGCAGTGGACTTCACAAATTGCCCCCAGGTGCATAGCTCCCTTACCTTGGGTGCTGAGCCCCCCACCCCCCCCCCCCCAAAACCCACTACCCACAACTGTACAACACTACCATAGCCCTTAAAGGGTAACGGGGGGCACCTACATGTGGGTACAGTGGGTTTCAGGTGGGTTTTGGAGGGCTCCCATTTACCACCACAAGTGTAACAGGTCGGGGGGATGGGCCTGGGTCCGCCTGCCTGAAGTGCACTGCTGTACCCACTAAAAACTGCTCCAGGGACCTGCATACTGCTGTGATGGAGCTGGGTATGACATTTGAGGCTGGCATAAAGGCTGGAAAAAAATGTTTTTTAATGTGTTTTTTTGGGTGGGAGGGGTTGCTGACCACTGGGGGAGTAAGGGGAGGTCATCCCCGATTCCCTCCGGTGGTCATCTGGTCAGTTCGGCTACCTTCTCGAGGCTTGGTCGTGAATAAAAAGGGACCAAGAAACATCGGCCAAATGCTCATCAGGGACGCCCTTCTTTTTTCCATTATCAGCCGAGGGCACCCATCTCTTAACCACGCCCCCGTCCCGCCTTCGTTACACTGCCGACACGCCCCCTTGAACTTTGGTCGTCCCTGCGACGGAAAGCAGTTGAGGACTGCCAAAATCGGCTTTTGATTATGCCGATTTGGCCGCCCATCTCCCGATTTGTGTCGGAAGATGGGCGCCCCTTCTCCTTCGAAAATAAGCAGGTTGGTCATCTAGGTCACCTTTCTGTGAGTTAGTCGTGATTGAAACAGATCTAGACCAAACTCTCTATGTTTTAGCTCCGGACATTTTTGTTTTGTTCTATTATGGCAGAAAAAGTCCTAGTTTTGGGAACGCCCAAATCCCACCCCAACACGCCCCCTTGTGGTTTGAATGCACTGCATAGGACATCAACTTAAAAATGGGTCTTGAAAATAGCAATTTGGACATTTTGTCAAACAAAACGTCCATCTGCCGCTTGGTGCCGCTTTTTGGACGTGTTTCTGTTACGAAAATAAGCCCCAGTATCTCTTAGGTGTAGTTTTCTAGCTGCAACTGAAAGCGATTCTGTTCCTTTAAATCTGGCAAAACTGCCTTCCAACCTGCAAGCAATACTTTGCAATTGATGTCCTTTTTCTCGGTAAGCTTTCTCTGAGTCTCGTATCCTGAGTGTCATGAATAAGTACACAGGAAAAAAAAGTCTCTTTAAATTTTTCTTAGCTACCTTTCAACTGTCAAGTGCACCTACACAGCTGATGCCTTTTATGAAGCAAAAAGAGTCTCCAAGCCCTTTGTAGAGCAGAAAGGAAATTTTTTTTTCGGTGCGATACAATTACTACAGCAAACAACAGTACATTTAAGATACTGAGATCATAGGGCCACGTATCCTGACTAAGGACTGAGGTTTATTAATAACTAACCTATTTGAAGACATTGCTCTTTAAGAGGGGAAGTTATCAATATGGGCTACCGTTAAGATGGGTTATTTTCCCACGAGCCATGCTATGTTAGTGCAGGATCTCATTGCATAAAATATGCTAAAAGAGCAAAACTTGTGGGGAAATAACCTGTTTATTTATTTACAACATTTATATCCCACAATGTTCCCGCCCATGGGCAGGCTCAATGTGGCGTACAATAGTTAATAAACAAACCATAACACAATAGCGCAAAGTACAGTGGACAGGGTCACAGGAGGGGGAGAGAGAAGTCTGATGAGGAAATGGAAGAGAGGGTGGGTGATTGGGTATCACAGAGTGAGCTGTGGGCTAAAAGGCTGCAGCTCCTGCAGGACTCGTGGTAAACGCTCTGCCAAAAAGGAAGGTCTTGCAGTAGTCAAGATGGCTAATCATCAGAAACTGGACCAGATTGCGGAAAACACCCCGAGGGAAGTAAGGCTTGATACGCTTAAGACTCCAGAGAGAGTAGAACATTTGCTGGACTGTAGAGTTCACATGCTGCTCCAACGTCAGGGTTCGATCAACCAAGACACCCAGAATTTTTAGGGATAACGAGATAGGTAGGGTGAGCTCAGGAGTAATTAATACAGGAGGCCAGAGTTTGCAATAAGGAGAGGAGAGGACCAAGCAGTGCGTTTTCTCGGCGCTGAACTTGAATCGAAAAGAATTGGCCCAGTCAAGCATGGTGTTAAAGCCGTGACGAATCCGACTGGTAATTTCATTTTTTATCTTAATGGTAGCCCATATTTTTATTTATTTATTTGTTGCATTTGTATGCCACATTTTCCCACCTATTTGCAGGCTCAATGTGGCTTACATTGTTACGTCATGGCGATCGCCATTTCCGGAGTGAGAGATACAAGTGGTATTACATTAAAGATAATGATTGGCTTAGTAGATTAAACAGTCAAGCAAAAAGAGTTTATATTTAGACTAAGAGGAAAAAGTGGTATTACGTTAAAGTTCATTCGTGGTAGAGTAGACCTTGGTAGTCGAGTATTGAAAGTTAGGTTTTATCCAGTTCTGGTTTGAGTTTCGTTGTTTGGTAATTAGGATGGATCATTGTGATATGCCATGTTGAACAGGCTGGCCTTCAGTGATCTCCGAAAGTTAGTTAGGTGACGCATTTTTTTTCACGGCGAGTGGTAATGTATTCCATAGCTGCGTGCTTATATAGGAGAAGCTGGATGCATATGTTAATTTGTATTTTAGTCCTTTGCAGCTGGGGTAGTGGAGGTTCAGGAATTTGCGTGTTCCTGGGTGGTAAGTCTATGAGGTCTGACATGTAGGCCGGGGCTTCTCCGTAAATGTTTTTATGAACCAGAGTGCAGATTTTGAATGTAATACGTTCTTTAAGTGGGAGCCAGTGTAGTTTTTCTCTTAGGGGTTTGGCACTTTCGTATTTCGTTTTTCCAAATATGATATTGATAACTTCCCCTCTAAGGCGTAGATTGAAGAGAACCAGGATGATGTGTGCTAAGTACAAATTCTATAACAGCAGTTCCACGTGGAACTGACATTATAGAATATCCCCCTATATGTGGGATATAAATGAGATAAATAAATAAATAATACATAGCTAATTATGACATCAAGTCATATTCATAGACATCAAAAACTATCGCGTCAGTTATGAGCTGGACAGTAAAGCAGAAAAAGTGGCAACGGATCCCCAGGCAGCAAGAGTAGTGGGACTGCCTAGGGCTACATTGAGGGTCAGATACTGTTGCTGTATTTCTGGATTCAATGCTGATTTTATAGTTTACCTGCAATGCATGGGCAAGTGACCTACAAACTCCCATTTTGCACATATGATAAAGAAGGAAATCCAGTATCTATGGGGTATGTTCCAGTTTTTTGCTCTACATGAGTCACCAACCTGCAAGAGCAGGAACAAAGATGTATCACTAGGAAAGCACATTGGGTAGAAAGGGTTGTTTATCTTTCACAACTGATATTTTTGACAAACTGATGACTTCTCACAGAAGCTGCTTAATTCCACTGACAAATTGTCGCATGAGCAACAGGCAGAGTGAGTGACAGCTGCATTCAGGTACGGCAGAGTCGGAGAGGGAACAAAACAGAGAAATAGGAATAAAACATTACAAGAAAAAACAACAGACCTGGGATTCTGAAATTGAGGGTCAAAGAAACAATAAAATGGAACAAAACAATTTTTGTCCTGCATTTTGAGCACAGGAAAACAGTTTTTAACAAATCTCATATAAAACAAAAACTGGTGGGATAAACATAAAGGAATCCTGTGCAGTAGGAATGGATCCTCAGAAGCTTAGCCGAGATTGGGAGGCGGGGCTGGTGTTTGGGTGGTGGGGCTAGTCCTGGGCAAGACTTCTACGGTCTGTGTCCTGAAAATGGGGCTAGTTCTGGGCAAGACTTCTACGGTCTGTGTCCTGAAAATGGCAGATACAAATCAAGGTAAGGTATACACAAGAAGTAGCACATATGAGTTTATCTTGTTGGGCAGACTGGATGGACCATGCAGGTCTTTTTCTGCCGTCATCTACTATGGTACTATGTTACTATGGTGGAATAAAAATGTAAATGTCGATAAAACCTGAAACTGAGCAGAAACAAATATGAAACTGTATGTTTTTTACAAAATTTGCTGATAATAGTGCACATTATGGACTAGATTCTATATATGGCACGTGAAAAATCTGTGTTGAAAAAATACGTCTAGGTGTAATCTATAAAGTACACCTAAATTTAGGCGTACTTGATAGAATAAGTCTAAATTTCCATGTGGATTATAGAATATGCCGAGCACCCATCTGCATGACTAAATTTAGTCGCAGGCAGTTACGCCAAGTAAAACTTGGTGTAAATGCCGATCCCTAAGGTGTAGACCGGGTATATTCTATAACATCATGCATAGATTTTAGAAATGCCCATGACCTGCCCATTCCACACCCATGGCCCTGCCCCCTTTTCAACTCTTCAACTTAGAATTTACGCGCATCATATTACAGAATATGCTTAGACAGTTGTGCATATAAATTCTAATTAATGCCAATTAGTGTCAATAATTGCTTAATTGTCTATTATCAGCACTGATTGGCTTGTTAACTAATTAAGTTTTTTTTTTGTTACATTTGTACCCCACGCTTTCCCACTCATGGCAGGCTCAATGCAGCTTACATGGGGCAATGGAGGGTTAAGTGACTTGCCCAGAGTCACAAGGAGCTGCCTGTGCCTGAAGTGGGAATCGAACTCAGTTCCTCAGTTCCCCAGGACCAAAGTCCACCACCCTAACCACTAGGCCACTCCTCCACTGTTGCTACTATTTGAGATTCTAAATGGAATGTTGCTATTCCACTAGCAACATTCCATGTAGAAGTCGGCCCTTGCAGATCACCAATGTGGCCGCGCAGGCTTCTGCTTCTTTGAGTCTGACGTCCTGCACGTACGTGCAGGACGTCAGACTCACAGAAACAGAAGCCTGCGCAGCCTCCTACATGGAATGTTGCTAGTGGAATAGCAACATTCCATGTAGAATCTCCAATAGTATCCATTTTATTTTTGTTACATTTGTACCCCGCGCTTTCCCACTCATGGCAGGCTCAATGCGGCTTACATGGGGCAATGGAGGGTTAAGTGACTTGCCCAGAGTCACAAGGAGCTGCCTGTGCCTGAAATGGGAATCGAACTCAGTTCCTCAGGACCAAAGTCCACCACTCTAACCACTAGGCCACTCCTCCACTGTTGCTACTATTGGAGATTCTACATGGAATGTTGCTATTCCACTAGCAACAATCCATGTAGAAGTCGGCCCTTGCAGATCACCAATGTGGCCGCGCAGGCTTCTGCTTCTGTGAGTCTGACGTCCTGCGCAGCCTTCTACATGGAATGTTGCAAGTGGAATGGCAACATTCCATGTAGAATCTCAATAGTATCTATTTTATTTTTGTTACATTTGTACCCTGCGCTTTCCCACTCATGGCAGGCTCAATGCAGCTTACATGGGGCAATGGAGGGTTAAGTGACTTGCCCAGAGTCACAAGGAGCTGCCTGTGCCTGAAGTGGGAATCGAACTCAGTTCCTCAGTTCCCCGGGACCAAAGTCCACCACCCTAACCAGTAGGCTATGCGCAAATCCAGAATACGAGCGGATTGACGTGCAACTTAAGTTGCACTATATAAAATCTGAGGGTATTTGGTTTGTGAACTTTCCTTCTAGGATCTTGTCCAAAACCTTTTTAAACTCAGTTATGCTAGATGCCTTGATTGCATCCTCTGACAACAAATTCCACAACGCGATTGAATGAAAAAAATAACTTTCTCCAATTTGTTTTAAATCTGCTACCTGTAAGTTTCATGGAGTAAATAACCTTTCCTTATTAACCCATTCTATCCCCCCCCCCCTCATGATTTTATAATCCTCTAATTTATCTTTTCTTAGTTATCTCCTCTCTAAGCTGAAAAGCCCTAATCTGTTCATCTTTTCTTCATGAAGGCAGTGGCGTAGCCACAGGTGGGCTTGGGTGGGCCGGGGCCCACCCATTTATGACTCAGGCCCACCCAACAGTAGCACATGTTTAGTGGTAACTGGTGGGAATGTCAAGCTCCGCCAGCTGAAGATTTCCCCCCCGATGGTAACAAAAACGCTACTCTCCACGACACTGGCACCTGCGCATGCTCAGTTTTCAGTGCATTCCTGCTGCCAAGGTGGAAAGAAGCGTTTTCCCACCAGCTGAGATTTTTTTTTTTGGAGGGGGAAACACTTGGTGCCCACCCAATTCTTGCCTAGGCCCACCCAAAATCTGTTGTCTGGCTACTCCCCTGCATGAAGGAGCTATTTTTCCCCTTTTTGCCCTTCTGTACCTTTGATAGTTTAGATTTTTTTTTTGAGGTGGAGCAACCAGAGCTGCAGACAATACTGCAGGTAAGGATGCAAATGGTGGTATTACAACATTCTCGGTTTTATTCCCCATTCCTTTCCAAACAATTTCTTACATTGTGTAAGTAATGTGATTTGATGATGCATGATGCAGGTTTGCAATTATCATTGCTATAGTCAACGTTTAGCCAACCGGGGGCCCCTTTCACTAAGCCGCGTAGACGCCTACGCGTGCCCAACGCTTGCCAAAATGGACTTACCGCTTGACTACCGCGTGGCTCTTGTGGTAATTTCATTTTTGGCATGTGTCTGAAAAATCATTTTTATTTTCGGATGCTGGTAGCAGACGCGCGCAGGTCTTTACTGCCCAAATTCTTTACCGCTAGGTCTGTGGCTGGCGGTAAAGTCAGAGACCCAAAATGGATGCACGGCAATTTTGATTTTGCCGCACGTCCGTTTTCAGGGGAAAAAAAGAAGACTTTTTTTTTTTTACAGGCGCGCAGAAAAATGATTCTGCACGCATCCAAAACCCGCGCCTCTATTACCACAAGCCACTTTCCAGCGCGCCTTTGTAAAAGGATCCCTAAGTTCTTAAGGGATCCCCCTGATTCTATAACTTTAGCTCCTAAATATAAGCATCATTTGGGCACTAAGATGTTAGACCACTGGCACATACGCAGGTCAGGATAAACTTACATGCATAAGTGTTTTGGGCTAGATTGCATATATGGCGCCTGAAAAACCCACATAAGTACATAAGTATTGCCATACTGGGAAAGACCAAAGGTCCATCGAGCCCAGCATCCTGTTTCCAACAGTGGCCAATCCAGGTCACAAATACCTGGCGAGATCCCAAAAAAGTACAAAACATTTTATACTGCTTATCACAGAAATAGTGGATTTTCCCCAAGTCCAATTTAATATCGGTCTATGGACTTTTCCTTTAGGAAGCCATCCAAACCTTTTTTAAACTCCGCTTAGCTAACCTCCTTTACCACATTCTCTGCCAACGAATTCCAGAGTTTAATTACACGTTGAGTGAAGAAACATTTTCTCCGATTCGTTTTAAATGTACTACATTGTAGCTTCATCGCATGCCCCCTAGTCCTAGTATTTTTGCCTAAGCATATTCTATAAGCGGTGCCTAGATTTAGGTGTGGTATGTAGAATGCGCTTAGTTGACAGCACTTAGTTTAAAATCCTGCTTCGGGTCTTTAAAATCTTGATGAGAATGGTTTCAGAGACATTAACGGCTAATTTGCATGCCTACCACCCATCAAGAAGTTTGAGACCGTACTCAACAAACGTATTCAGAAGTTCCCTCATGACCAACCAGCAGCTGTGGGACGTCTCTTCTTCCAAATGGGACATGCAGTGATCATTCTCATTGCACTTTATTTCCTCTGTAAGAGGGCCCTGGTAGGTACAAAATGAGAAGTCAATTAATTTACTTGTTGTCTAACCTGATTTTTAAAAATCTGTTTTTAATAATGCCACAAATAGATTGTTTTTTTCAGTTTCTAATCTAAAAAATGCAGGGACAGACTAGCGAAAAGGAAATGTCTTATGCTCAAGCCAACAAGCAACCAAATGAAATAGTTACTTCAAATGTCACCAAGCTTTCCCGCTAACCAGTATATAAAACCTACAACTGTGAAAGCACTAAATGAGATAGAAAGTGGGAAATATATCCCCAAGCTTTGCCTGTAGTGGTTACATGTAGTAAAGTCCATTAACCTGCTTCCTCTGCCTCAAATGACATATCATACCGCACTGTAAATCCACTGAATAGACATTTTAAAAATTGAAAAAGTGTATGCTACATTTCCCAAGAGATACAGGGGTCCTATTACTAAGCTGCAGGGGGGGGAAGGGCCCTGCGGAAACGGCGGGGGGCCATTTTCCTGCATGCCAGGGCCCTTTTTACTGCAGTCAATAAAAAGCCCCCGAACTACATTGCCTGGTTTGGAGGTGGTGGTCCGCAAACTGGAGCGCATTCATTTGACGTCTAAATTGACAGCTAAGCGAAGTGGTCATCTTATCAGAAAATAGGGGACACATTTGTGACATGGTCCTCTGGTCCAGATCCCGTTCTTGGACTTCTATAAAGGCGGGGGGAACTGGGGTTTTGGGGAGGGGGGGTTCATTGAGGTTCGTTGCCTATGTTTAATGGCTACAGAGATCTGAAATGTCGATATTGGATGTTCAGTTATCATATGTGAACCATATGAAAATTGAAAAAAAAAAAAATAATAATAAAAAGCCCCCGAAAACAAAATAGGCCATAAGGTAAGAATTACACTTAGCCATGGCCACACCCACGATAAACCGGCAGTAACCTGGCAGCATGTGGCAATGCCCGATTACCGCTGCGCTATTTCCGGGGTCCCCCCCCCCCCAGAAATGACGCACGCTCAACCCAGCTCCCATTTTATTTCCCAATTATTTATTTATTTATTTGTTGCATTTGTATCCCACATTTTCCCACCTATTTGCAGGCCCAATGTGGCTTACACAGTGCAGTAGTGGCAGTCGCCAATACCGGCAAGAACAGATACAAAGTGAGGTTAAGACTGGCTAATGATCAGATTTGATAGACATATTGGGGGTCAAAGGGAAGAGTAGGTTAGGTTATGTCCAACATGAACATTTAAATTGATGTATTGATGTATTGCGGGGTTGGGCATTTAGGTTGGGTCATTGGAGTGTGCCTTTTTGAAGAAGTAAGTCTTTAGGAGTTTCCAGAAGATTAGGTGGTAGTATGTTGTTTTCACAGCGGTCGGAAGCGCGTTCCATAGTTGTGCGCTTATATAAGAGAAGCTGGCGTCGCCACCCAATCTCCGGTAAGATTCCATGGAACCATTCCTTCTAAACAGGATTCCTTTGTGTTTATCCCACGCACGTTTGAATTCCATTACCGTTTTCATCTCTGCCACCTTTTACTAAGCTGCAGTAAAAGGAGCCCTGCGCTAGCATTAGCGCGTCTTTTTGACGCACGCTGACGACCCCTTTTACTGCAGCGGGTAAAAGGCTGACTTTTTTTCCTGGTAAAGAAATGGCCATGTGGTAAGTGAACCACTTGCCGTGCAACCGTTTCAGGGGGGGGAGCACTTAACCCTACCCATTGAGGTGGCGGTAAGGGCCCCCGCGCTATCCCAGCGCAGGGGCCCTTACCGGAAATGACTTTCCTGTTCCCGCACACCAACCCTTTAATAAAAGAGCCCCTCAACGACTTAGTTCAAGCCAAATAAATATGGGCTAACAGATAAAAATTCAGTGTTTGTGGCAAACTCAGAGAGATGGACTTGCTCAATAACACAAAACTCCAAGCAGACCTTGCCTGACCAGGTACGTTGTTTGCCAACCACTCAATGTTAACCTGCAGCATCGTTTCAAGACTATTACCACTTGTACAGGAATAATAACTTATTACTGTAGTCTGCCTTTTCCTAACAATGAATGCAATTTCTAATTTACATAATAATCACTATAATTAAGTAATATTAAAGAAATAGATGTCAAAAAATGTGTTTTGCTTGAATAGAATGTCACAATTCCATATTTGGTCTGAAACTTAGTCAGAGAAATACAAAATGGAAAGTTCAGGAAATAAATATGCTTTAAAGTTTTTTTTTTTTTTTTTTTAAAAGCCCTTTTCTTATTGGATCTGGGTTTTATAATCATTTTGAAATCCTTATTTCCAAGAAGGCTTTTCTGATCGTTCCTTCTCCCCTAATGAATTTCAAACTGGCAGTTGAATCCTGACAGATGCTGTATAATAACCCCTCTCCCCCCCCCCCCCCCCAATATCTTTAAGGAATTAGTCTTTGAAAAAGCCAGAGGCAAAAGCACCACAATCCCGTTCTCTCAGATTTGTCTCATTAACTATTTCAGTCATGAACAGATGAAATTCTCAATGCAATGCAACTGTTGGTATTCTGAAATTGAACTGATGGAACAGAGATTTCCAAGTGGACAATGACAGACAAATGGAATTGTACCGACAAAGAAAAATACACAGGAGGCAACTTTAGAAAATTTGCATGTGTAAAATGCAAACTAAGACTCAGAAACTGGAATATATATATTAGCACAAGAAAATATATTTTTAAAAATCTCTCTCTTTACACACACACACACACACACACACACACAGAGTACAGACCTGTGGTGAAGAGGTGCTGAAAGGAGAGCTGCTGTACCCTGTGGCTGCTGAACAATGCAGAGGGGAGGGGGCCCCCCTGCAGGAGGGCCCCAGGCTGAAAGGCCTAGCACACTTGGAGCTGAGAAACACTATGAAGGGGAGGCTTCCTCCACCCAAGCCCCAAGCATGCAACCAGGAGAACCAGGAGAGCCCAGGCCTGTGGACGGAGGAAGGACCAGAGCCCAGCAGCGCTTGCTGAGGAGCCAGCTCACCCTGACTGTAAGTCCTGGCCATAACATTCCTAAGCTGGGTGAAGAACAGGGGGCAAGAAGGCAGGGCCCGGGTTCCAGAGCAGGGTTCTCTGCATCCAGTATCAGAGGAGAGGTGGTGGAAGAGAATAGCGGAGAGTCTGAAGAGGACGTTAGTGAGGAAGAAGAGGAGGAGAAGGAATCCAGGCCTAGGGCCTGGCAGAAGAAAGAGGCCCAGCATATGACTCCTGAAGAGGTTATTAGATCAGTGAAGAAAATGAATCGAGTAGAAGGTGAAATAGAGGTACTGAGGAAGCGGCTGAAGCTAGCAAAAACTATGTGTAACCTGGCTTCCACTGGCCCACGAGACAAGTATGTTAAGGGAGTTGAAGCACTCCAGAAGCGGCTTACAGCAAAACAAAGGCAGCTGCAAAAACTAAAGAACTGCAGAGATAATCCCCTTCGTGAGGTTTTCCTGAACAGGGAACGCATGCAGCAGACCCAGACGCAGTCCCAGATCCAGCAGGAAGCAGAACCCAGAGACACACAGGACTCCGTGGTTCCAGACACCCCAGAGGCTATGCTGGAAGGGACAGCAGGGGAAGAGAAACAGCAGCAGCCAGAAGGAGGGAAAGACAAGACTGACACAAATAATTCCCAGTTATCACCAGTATTTTATTTCCTACAGGATTCCCAAGAGCTAGGTGCTCCATCCACTTACCAGCCTTGTAGAACAGAGGCTCCTAGTCCAGTTGTGGCAGGTACTGTGGATAAGGAGGGGCTCCAGCACTGCATGCAGCAAGAGAGCCTGGCAAGTTTGGAACACAAAAGAGCTATGAAACTGAAAAAAAATTCAAAAACGTCCCTTATACTTAGAGAGCTGGCAGGGCATAGCCGAACCCACAGAGAAGAGCTCAGGTTTGCTGGGAGAGACAGAGAAGAAAGACAGCCTGGAGAATCAGAACAGTTTGAATGCTGAGGAGAATCAGAACAGTTTGAATGCTGAGGTAGGAGAAGAATCACTACACACTGAGCAAGTACAGAAGTTACCAGGAACAACGGGAGGGAAAGTAGAGCAAAAACAAGGGGTTTTGCAGATGGAGACAGAGACTAAAGAGGATGGGAAAGTACAGGAATGGAGTAGTGGAGTACTACAAGAGATGGAAGAAGCTGAGAGCAAATATGGTGGACAGAGGGCGGGAACATCGTGGGAACACCACAGTCACTCATGGACAGAATTGATAGGGCAGACCTCTGAGCAGGGCTGTCCAAGAGCTGCCATCCAATCTCAATCAGAAGTGCTGATGACATCATGGGGGAAGCTCAGTGACAGGCAGGGGCTCCCAATAGATTCTGCCACTCAGAAACAAGAAGAAAGAGCAGAAGGGAGCTTCTCAGAAACTCATGCCCATCAAAGCAGGAGTCCCAGAAAGGAGAGAGAGAATTGTGGAGAGTGTCAGCTGCACCAGGAGGCGGAGCCAAGACCCAGATCGAGTGAGACAGGGCATGGAGGAGAGTGTCAGCTGCACCAGGAGGTGGAGCCAAGACCCAGACTGAGTAAGACATTGCCAGATACAGAGAGAGTACATGAAGGAGAGTGTCAGTTGCACCAGGGGGCGGAGCCAAGTCCCAGACCCAGTAAGACAGAGCATGGAGGAGAGTGGCAGCTGCACCAGGAGGCAGAGCCAAGACCCAGACTGAGTAAGACAGTGCCAGATACAGAGAGAGTACATGAAGGAGAGTGTCAGCTGCACCAGGAGGCGGAGCCAAGACTCAGACTGAGTATGACAGTGTCAGAAACAGAGAAAGTGCATGGAGGAGAGTGTCAGCTACAAGAGGAGACAGATCCCAGACCTGGTCTGAGTGGGACAGTTGCAGAGCAAGGGAACGAGTGCTGGTTGGGAACAGCAGCAACTGGCAAAGGACTGGAAGTAGAATATTGCAGAGGGGGAAGAGACAGAAACAGCACAAGTGAACTGAACATAGTGGGGTTAGTGGACATGGGAGAGGAGGGAGGGGAAGAGAGGGGGAGGGGAGGAAGGCAGGAAGGGAGTGGGGAAGGGGGGAGCATACTGGTATCAGCCCCTTTATCCTTTGCAGCAGTAGTACGGGGAGGAGGGGCAGAGACAGGGAAGGAGGAGGGGAGGCAGGAGTCAGACATGGAGACAAGGGGAAATCCATTTTCTGGTCCGTTGCGGGGTCCCGGGAGCGGTGTTACCCCAAAACGTCGAAATGTTGTCCAGCTGCGTTGGGTGGGCACAGGGGTAGCACCACCTAGAGAGGTTGTTTAAGAATGGTATTCTCCCTTGGCTTTATCCCTGAAGATTTGTATGCATGCATACACCCTGTGGGAATCCCTGAATATGATATTAGTTTCTTAACAGGGCGAGGTTTGGACCTGTTTTGGGAAAAGTACACAGAGGTGCAGCATCAGGGTAGATGGGTGGATTTTAAGGCTGTCCCCATCAGTAGACAGGACGCAGTCCAGATTACCATTTTGGTACGTAATGAATCTCTTATGGCTGCAGACCTGTCATACTGGTTGGGACGGTATGCCGAAATTAGGACCCCATTAAGCAAAATACCAGACCAGAGTCGTGTGTGGGCGGGGGGGGTGGAGTGCCCTTGTAAAATTAAAACAGGCAGGCTATGTCACCCAACATATACCTTCAGCCGCATACATTGGAAGGGATCGAATTCAATGCTTTTATGCAGGACAACCCAGACAGTGCTACAGGTGCGGATCTTTCCGTCACTTAAGCATGTCATGTACAGTGTTAAAGTGCTCGCGATGTGGTAGTACAGATCATGACACCAGCGACTGCACTACCATACGCTGTAACCTGTGTGGAGGCTTGGGGCACCCTTTTAGCAAGTGCCCACAAGCATCGCACAATCAGGTAGAGGAAGAGAGGAGGGGGGAGGAAGGGGCACAAGCAGAAACTACAAGGATACAAGGACAGAAGCGGGAAGCATTAAAGGGATTAATGGATAAATCAAATACCACTATTCATACAGAGGCAGGCACTAAGGGAAAGGGAAAGGGGGAGAAAAGGGCATCAGGTTTGGATCACATTCAAAGAAGGGGTATTTGTGAAAGGATGGAAGAAGGAGGTGGGGAGAAGGGGGGAGAAGAAGGGGAAGCATGGACCCTGGTAGGGAAACATGGAGGGAAGGGGGGTCGGAGGAAGGAGGGGAGGGGGCTAGCCCGAGCGGGGAGAACAGATATTCTGGAGAAGAGCCAGAGTAATCGATATGCAGTGTTTCAGGTTTCAGGTGAAGGAGAGGGTGATCTTGAGATGAATCCACCCCAAAGGGAGGTTTTGGAGGAGAAGAGGAGGGAGGGGAGGGGAGCAAGGAATGAATCATCTGAAAGACTTAACAGAGAGGAGCCAGCAGTGTTACCCCCAAGTCTAACATCACATCCTACTAGTTTAACGAAGGGCCTCATGCAGGAAATAGAGGAGGGTAAGGAAGGGATGAAAGGGGAAAGGGCTGGTCCAGAGGAAACCAAGAAAAAAAAAGGGTAGAAAGAAAGCCGGGGAAGATGACTCAGAGTGGGAGGATTTGGAATTAGAAGAAATTATAGAGGATCCTGAAGAAATGATGGGGGCAGGAATATCTGTGAAGAGGGATTGCGGTGAAGAGATGAGGAGGGGTAAGAAATTTAAGAAATAAACCATGGCTGCCTTGTCCTTAATCTTTGCAACTCTGAATGTAGCCAGCATAAAGGCAGAGAGAACTAGATTTGTCGCCTTTAGCGATTTGACCCAGTGCAAGGTAGACTGCATCCTGTTGCAGGAGACTCATTTGGATTCTTTGCAGCTCCTGCACCGGGCCAAGAGAGATTGGAAAGGGGGGCCCTCATTCTGGTCTCTGGCCAAAGAAAGATGCGCAGGGGTGGCTATTCTTTTTGCCACCCGAGAAGTGGAGATTACGAGGGAAATAGAGGTGGAGATAGGGAGGTGTGTTGTCTTAGACGTTTTCATTAGAGGGGTAGCAGTGCGAATCATTAACTTTTATGGGCCCCAGATTAGTTGGGAACGCAAGCAGCTGTTGCTCCGGGTGAAACCGTATTTATATACAAGCAAATTGGTGGTATTTGGAGGAGACTTTAATATGGTCTTACAGC
Source organism: Microcaecilia unicolor (assembly GCF_901765095.1). NCBI lineage: Eukaryota > Metazoa > Chordata > Amphibia > Gymnophiona > Siphonopidae > Microcaecilia > Microcaecilia unicolor. The sequence continues at coordinate 10,490,847 of NC_044039.1, read as the reverse complement.
AAGCAGATAGAAAGGGGTCCAGGCGTCAGGTGGGTTATGACAGCCTCCAGCTGGCAGCAATTGTAAAACAGGCAAGACTGGAGGTGGCGGGAGGGAAGGGGTTCACTTTTAGAAGGGGAGACACGGAGAGCCGTATTGACTGGCTCTTTGTAGGCGGGTTGGCTAAGTTTCAGGGGCAGCCGAATAGATGGACGGAATATTCAGATCATGCCTTAGTTTCCACAGTCTTAACAATATGCGAAGGGGCGCAGAAAGGCCCAGGATTTTGGAAACTGAGTGCAAAGTTATTAGAAGTAGAGGAAAACAGACAAATATTTGAGGGTTTTTAGCAGACCAAGAAACACTATGGGAGGTGATGGATGATAAGGGAGCCTGGTGGGACATGGTAAAGGGGCGAGTCAAGGCCCTTTTCCGGTCCCTAGCCAGGAAGCAGAGTCTGGGGTTACAGGCACAGTGCTGTCGTCTTCGTAAGCAATTGGACCACGCGGTCTCCAACCATCTAGAGAAGGGAGAGATAGAAGCTTTGCAGGCCCAGTTGAGGCTGTTGCAATATGATCGATACGCTGCTTTGCTTCTGGAAAGGGAATATGGGCATCGGTATTCCCCGGATCCTTTCCAGAATTGCAAGGTAGCAGTAGGACACAAGGTCATTTATGCTATGAGAGATGAAGCAGGGCAGCGATTGACGAACCAACGTTCAATCGAGGCCAGGGTCATTCGGTTTTACACCCAATTGTGGGGGAAAGAGAGCTTGGTTTCTAACTTCATGCTATCATACGTGCAGAGTGCCCCAGGCTTGGAAAAGGTTTCGGAGGGGGAGATGGAACAACTGCTTAGGCCCATTACCACAGGAGAGGTAGATGATGCTATTGATACGCTATCAGCACGTACAACTCCGGGTCCCGATGGGCTGACCCCAGAGTTCTACAAAAAATTCCGTGTGGTCCTGATTCCAGTGTTAGCTGCAATTTTTAATAATTGTTTGCAGAACGGGCGTTTGGCCCCTTCACAGCAGTGTTCTATTTTGGTTCTCCTCGCAAAGAAGGGAAATCTGGAACTTATCGAGAACTGGAGACCCATAAGTCTTCTGAATGTAGATAGGAAAATAATGGCCAGGATTATTTACAACCGCCTGGCTGGGGCAGTGGGTGGTCTCTTGTCCTCAGCACAGTTTTGCTCGGTGAAGGGGAAAGGGGCAGTGGAAGCAGTTTGTACCATCCGTGAAATAGTGGAAAGGAGTCAAGGTGGGACAAAGGGAAAGTATTTGCTGACCCTTGATCAGTCTAAGGCTTTTGACAGGGTGTCCCAGGAGTACCTATGGCTAGTGCTTCGGTGCTATGGGATACCCGACCAGTTTATAGGGTGGATCCAGACTTTGTATCGCAATGCAAGGAGTAGCACTCTAATAAATGGTTGGGTGGGCAAGAGCTTTGCAGTGAGGTCAGGGGTACGGCAGGGGTGTCCCCTCAGCCCCTTGCTGTACGTCCTTTCCTTAGATCCTTTCCTCAGAAGGTTGAGTGGAGGGTTTAGCGGTCAACTAGAGGGCATCTCTTTGGGTTCACACACATGGCGATGTGTCGCCTACGCAGATGATGTCACAGTAGTAATCAGTAGCAAGGAGGAAGCCGAGCGAGTTCAGACCTGGATGGCAGAATACACACAGGCTGCGGGGGCCCAGATAAACCAGGATAAGAGCTCCGCAATTTGGGTAGGACAGGGCAGACCAGCTTTCAAACTTCCCAGTCAGTACCCAGTAGCAAGGGATGAAGTACGGATCCTGGGTCTCTGGGTAGGCAGACAGGACTATGATACGATCAACTGGGAGAAGGGGCTGGGGAGAGTCGAGGAAAGGGTGGCCCAGTGGAAATCATATAAGTTGCGGTTTGTGGAAAAACTGCATGTCATTAAGACCTATCTGATACCCCTTCTCCTGTTCATATCCAAGGTCTGTTTACTGCCTATATCGTTACATGCCAGAGTATACAGCTTGTTTTTCCAACAGCTATGGGGGAACAGGATGAATATTATCCGGAGGGAGGTGACCTATTTGCCCAAAAGGGAGGGGGGGTTGGGAATGGTCAACCCTGTGGTACATTTTAGTTGTTTCTTTTTCCAACAAAATCTGGGAGGGGTCTTGCGGGAAGGGAGGCCGGCTTGGGCAGACTGCATGGCCTCCTGGCTTCAGCGGTACTTGAGGGATTGGGTGAGGGGAGGTCAGGCAATGCCCCTGCGAGGGAAGGCGGGATACTTGCCACAGTACATCTCACCTCTGTTGAGATTGGTGAAGAGATGGGGTATCACAGTACAGGAAATCCAGAAGGAGGACAGGAGGCAGCTACAACACCGCATTATTCAGACACACTTTTCAACACGTCTAGCCTTGAGGGACTGCCCAGGTCCAATACAGGAGGAAGGTCTGGCTTTCCTCAATTCATCACGCCTCCCCCGGAAGATTGCGGACATGGCCTGGCTGACTTTCCACAGCCGGCTTTATGTTCGAGCTAACATGAAAAATAGAAACAGCAATGATCGTAAGTGCCCGAGGGGGGAGTGCGTGACGGAGGATGAAACAATGGACCACTTCCTCCTCAAGTGCCCGTTCAATCAACAAGTCTGTCAGGCAGTAGCCCGCCAATTAGGGATTCCTTTCTTCCACCAGCTATCTTATGCAGAATGGGCCTATGGAGGGTTTCCAAAAGGAAAGGGGTGGTGTAGGGAGACACTGTATATCATCGCTGCAGCCCTTTGTTACTTCCTGTGGCAGGCACGCTGCCAAGCTTCATTATATCGGAAGTGGCTGTCTGTACAGGAGGTGGCAGGGGATGTGGTACATTTTGTCCAGCAGCTGGCAGTGAGGGAGAAGGAGCATTGTTCTGGACTACAGTGGGCAAGGCATTGGAGGGGTTTTTCGTTTCAGCCTCCCTGAGTGGGAGGGTTTGTTGAGGGGCGGGGGTATTGGCCAGTAAGGTTTTATTTATGTATTAGTTAGCGGGTTTTATTGCTTGTTTTATCGCTTGTTTGTATGCTTGGTTTGTCTTGTTGCAAGTTTCAATAAAGACAATATGACACACATATACAGTGGGGGAAATAAGTATTTGATCCCTTGCTGATTTTGTAAGTTTGCCCACTGACAAAGACATGAGCAGCCCATAATTGAAGGGTAGGTTATTGGTAACAGTGAGAGATAGCACATCACAAATTAAATCCGGAAAATCACATTGTGGAAATTATATGAATTTATTTGCATTCTGCAGAGGGAAATAAGTATTTAATCCCTCTGGCAAACAAGACCTAATACTTGGTGGCAAAACCCTTGTTGGCAAGCACAGCGGTCAGACGTCTTCTGTAGTTGATGATGAGGTTTGCACACATGTCAGGAGGAATTTTGGTCCACTCCTCTTTGCAGATCATCTCTAAATCATTAAGAGTTCTGGGCTGTCGCTTGGCAACTCGCAGCTTCAGCTCCCTCCATAAGTTTTCAATGGGATTAAGGTCTGGTGACTGGCTAGGCCACTCCATGACCCTAATGTGCTTCTTCCTGAGCCACTCCTTTGTTGCCTTGGCTGTATGTTTTGGGTCATTGTCGTGCTGGAAGACCCAGCCACGACCCATTTTTAAGGCCCTGGCGGAGGGAAGGAGGTTGTCACTCAGAATTGTACGGTACATGGCCCCATCCATTCTCCCATTGATGCGGTGAAGTAGTCCTGTGCCCTTAGCAGAGAAACACCCCCAAAACATAACATTTCCACCTCCATGCTTGACAGTGGGGACGGTGTTCTTTGGGTCATAGGCAGCATTTCTCTTCCTCCAAACACGGAGAGTTGAGTTCATGCCAAAGAGCTCAATTTTTGTCTCATCTGACCACAGCACCTTCTCCCAATCACTCTCGGCATCATCCAGGTGTTCACTGGCAAACTTCAGACGGGCCGTCACATGTGCCTTCTGGAGCAGGGGGACCTTGCGGGCACTGCAGGATTGCAATCCGTTATGTCGTAATGTGTTACCAATGGTTTTCGTGGTGACAGTGGTCCCAGCTGCCTTGAGATCATTGACAAGTTCCCCCCTTGTAGTTGTAGGCTGATTTCTAACCTTCCTCATGATCAAGGATACCCCACGAGGTGAGATTTTGCGTGGAGCCCCAGATCTTTGTCGATTGACAGTCATTTTGTACTTCTTCCATTTTCTTACTATGGCACCAACAGTTGTCTCCTTCTCGCCCAGCGTCTTACTGATGGTTTTGTAGCCCATTCCAGCCTTGTGCAGGTGTATGATCTTGTCCCTGACATCCTTAGACAGCTCCTTGCTCTTGGCCATTTTGTAGAGGTTAGAGTCTGACTGATTCACTGAGTCTGTGGACAGGTGTCTTTCATACAGGTGACCATTGCCGACAGCTGTCTGTCATGCAGGTAACGAGTTGATTTGGAGCATCTACCTGGTCTGTAGGGGCCAGATCTCTTACTGGTTGGTGGGGGATCAAATACTTATTTCCCTCTGCAGAATGCAAATAAATTCATATACTTTCCACAATGTGATTTTCCGGATTTAATTTGTGATGTGCTATCTCTCACTGTTACCAGTAACCTACCCTTCAATTATGGGCTGCTCATGTCTTTGTCAGTGGGCAAACTTACAAAATCAGCAAGGGATCAAATACTTATTTCCCCCACTGTATATATATATATACTAGTAAAACATGCCCGTTTCAGGCGCAAATGAAACGGGCGCTAGCAAGGTTTTCGTCCCGACCCCTCCCTCCCTGCTCACCCCTTCGGCGTTGTGAAGGCACTGACCGCCATTGTTGTGGACCTCGTCAACGCACGCCAACGCCACCTTCAATGTGCTGAGTCGTTGGTTCTGAAGCCACTGACGTCATTGCTCCGCCCTCGATGTCATCACGTTTGACGCGAGGGCGGGGCCCCAACACAGTGATTTTGGTGGCTTCACCACCACGAACCCTTCGAACTGGAAGGAAGTACCCAGAGGAACTGACAGTGACGTCAGTGTCCTCAGAACGTTGAGGGTGAGTTTTATTATATAGGATATATATATACATACATAAACATGCAGAGATTTCAGGGAGGTGTGTACATTCTCCTCCCGATATTCAGCGCTATTTGACCGCAGTTGGGAGTCCTTTTAGTAAGGTGCGCCGAAAAGTGGTCTGTGCAGGTGTAGATGCATGTATTGGGCGCGCACATGTCCATTTTTCAACGCACCTGCAAAAAAAGGCCTTTTATTTTAGCCGAAAATGGATGTGCGGCAAAATGAAAATTGGCGTGCGTCCATTTTGGGCCTGAGACCTTACTGCCACCCATTCATCTAGCACTGTTGGACTGGCAATCAGCGCGTCAGCAATGCCGATTACCATCCTGGTAGCACCACATGTCGGAAATTTTCCTGCGCACGTAGTGGCTGCACGTAAAAAATTAAATTACCGGCTGTGCCACGCGGTAGCTGGGCGATAGTTCTGAACTGGCACGCGTTGGGTTCACATAGGTGCCTACGTGGCTTAGTAAAAGGGCCCCCTAACCGGCTATCCTCGAATATTCAGTGGGAGATTGCCAGTCCAACAGTGTCATTAGTAACATTGTAAATGACGGCAGATAAAGGACCTGTACGGTCCATCCAGTCTGCCCAACAACATAAACTCATTTTACATGGTATGTGTTACTTTATATGTATACCCGAGTTTGATTTGTCCTTGCCTTTCTCAGGGCACAGACCGTAGAAGTCTGCCCAGCACTGTTCTTGCACTAAAAGTTCTGAAGATTCTGGAATCCTAAAGAGTTACAAGATTCCGGAATCCCAGTTAGTAGCAACATTCCATGTAGAACCCCAAAGAGTAACATAGTAAATGACGGCAGATAGACCTGTACGGTCCATCCAGTCTGCCCAACAACATAAACTCATTTTACATGGTATGTGTTACTTTATATGTACACCCGAGTTTGATTTGTCCTTGCCTTTCTCAGGGCACAGACCGTAAAAGTCTGCCCAGCACTCTTCTTGTACTAAGTTCTGAAGCTAACATCGAGGTCCCTGTAACAAATTCTGTTGCATGTGCTGTACACTGGCTACCATGTAGAAGGGCCACCATTGTACCATTTGTGATCCTAGTGTACAGTAAATCAGAAAGCCCTTCCTATCAGAGCATGTTACGAAGATAAATATCCTTTCAATTGCCCCCTATTAGGTATATGATTTATAGCAGGGAGGGTGACAGAATGGTACTGGCACTCAAAGATTAACCTGAACCTCCTGCCAGTTCTGACACTCAGCAGGTAAATGCCCAGGAGAAAAAGAACGCTGCCTAACTGAAGACTAGCTGAGCCTTTCTTGATATTTCATAAGGTGACATAGCAAAGGAACAGTGACTAATGGAGAGGCAGTGATCCAGCGGTTACTGTTCCTTCTAGATGACTTGAAGGTTTGTGGCACAGCTGAATGACAGTAATCCACAAGAGAATGAATATATCAGGACCATCCAAAAACCAAAGAACCTTACCAGTAATAGAACTAATTTGAGTGATGTTTATAATCTAAAATGATCGTTTTTGTAAATTTCCTTCAAAACATGAAATCTTACAGGGGCTTGCATTAGCAATGTAACAAAGGAATTACTTTGCTAACAGTTAACAGTGCTAAACATTTAACCTTCCTCTTTACTGTGAGTGGGGGCTGGAGGTCCACTCTTCAGAAGTCACCAAACAGGGGAAGGCAGATGTGTCTAGGTCTTCGGATTCTGATCTCAACTGGAATAAAAAAAACACTCCACACTTAAAAACTTGATCCACACAAGGGGATACTTTTCTTTAAAAGCACCTTTATTAGGTGTGATTCCCCCAAAAGAAGGTATTTACAAAATCAAACAGTAAAATACAAAGTGGAAGAAATCAAACAGTCATCATTCAGCCGGCAACAGCATGAATTTTTTGGAATGCTCACAGTCACCGGCTAAGTTAGACCCACATATCCAATATCAAGCCATGTGTAAGCACTGGCATGGACTATCCAGGAGTGACCAGATAGGAAGCAGCATCTGGGACATTTACAGATATTTCAGTCAGACACACACATACAACACTTACGCAGGTCTTGACTGAATATCAGCTGGAACCTGTATAAGGGAAAAGGAAATGGGGCTAGATATACCGCCTTTCTGAAGTTTTTGCAACTACATTCAAAGCGGTTTACATATATTCAGGGACTTATTTTGTACTAGGGGCAATGGAGAGTTAAGTGACTTGCCCAGAGTCACAAGGAGCTGCAGTGGGAATTGAACTCAGTTCCCCAGGATCAAAGTCCACTGCACTAACCGCTAGGCTACTCCTCCACTCATTCCACCAATAAGAGCCAACCTCATCAGTGATGTCACAATGGCTAAGGAAAGGGGAAAAGGGACTTGATATACCGCCTTTCTGAGGTTTTTGCAACTACATTCAAAGCGGTTTACATATATTCAGGTACTTATTTTGTACCAGAGGCCATGGAGGGTTAAGTGACTTGCCCAGAGTCACAATAAGGAAGTTTTGATTCCATATTGTTCCAATCTAAGCTGTACTGAACAGCTTTAGCGAGTTTGGCCTCTGTCCACTGAGAACTGGACTGAGATACCAACTCATTTCAACCATGACTGAAAAGCATTATAGTAACAGCTGCTGTCACAACTCATCTGAGTCAGACATGATTGCCCGAATTAACTTCTCCTGAGCACAAGCTTCTAGTCGTTTGGCTTACCCTCTAAGCCCCAATTTAGTTGATGTATTCATGTGTTGCTTTCTTTGTGCCATAAAGTTGCACAAAGTTTTCAGTGCTGAAAAATGTTTCCAAAAACCATTGAAATAACAAATAAATACATTAACTCTGAACGTCATATCCTTAGTGGCCCCAGCTGTCTCTCAAGCAGGGCCAGCTCAAGATGTTATGGTGCCCTGAGTCAAATTTTACACCCAGTTGAGCAGCATAAGTGGGGCAAATTGTCAGAACAGTCAGTGCTTATAAATACTGTCACTGGAGTTTAATCCATATATTCTGCACCAGTATAGGGACGCGAAATATACTGATGGTACCAGCATGGTCACCGCAATATCTGTTTAATTTAGGCCTGCTATTTGGCAGTCCTGAACTAAATGCATAATTTTTCCAAATAACAGTTGAAATTTGTCATTAGCTATTTAATTGTTTGGCCTACTCTCCCTCCTCCCCTACTGAAATGGCCCAATTTTATCCACATAGTTTTTTGAATATACATGGGTAGGCTAATTATGCATTTGCCAGCAAATACACAGTTGCTTTGAATATCATAATGAAACAATAATTATCACTGAAATGGAACATTACCAGACCAACCAATAAAACTCCCCTAACAACAGGTGCAGAGCAGAGGTAGAATGCTTCATCACAGCTCAAATTCTGGTGTCACATCAGTGATAGCAACAAACTCCCTCTAAAGCCAGACACTGTGTGAAATGCAAATAGACTTCAAGCAGACATTCCGAAGCTTACCATACCGACACTCAAGTCCAAGTACTCAAACTGTACCACCCTTAGCCATGAAAAGAAAGCACTGTACATAAGTGTTCCCATACTAGGACAGACCAACTGTCCATCAAGCCCAGTATCCTGTTTCCAACAGTGGCCAATCCAGGTCACAAATACCTGGCAGAAACCCAAATAGTAGAAATGCTCCATATAGAACCCCAAAGAGTAGCAAGATTCTAGAATTCTAAAGAATAACAAGATTCCAGGCAGAATTTCAAAGTCTAGCAACATTCCATGAAGAACCCCAAAGAGTAGCAAGATTCCATTTAGAATCCCAAGTGCATAAGTACATACTGTAAGTGTTGCCATACTGGGACAGACCAAGGGTCCATCAAGCCCAACATCATGTTTCCAACAGTGGCCAATCCAGGTCACAAGTACCTGCAGAAACCCAAACAGTAGCAACGTTCCATGTAGAATCAAAGAGTAGCAACATTCCGTGTACATAAGTATTGCCATGCCGGGACAGACCAAAGGTCCATCAGGCCCAGTCTCCTGTTTCCGACAGTGGCCAATCCAGGTCACAAGTACCTGGCAAGATCCCAAAACAAGTTTGGCAAGTTTTCTAGAAAACTAATACACTTCCAGATGGAAAAGGAGAACAAGCCAAACTGCTACAGATTCCTATACAGAATCCTTCACCTCAGTTATGCATAGAAAACAGCCCATCACATACTAGAATAAGAAACTACAAATTAGAAACAAATATGCAGAAAAAAAATGAAATGGAAACCCCAAATAAACAGACCATGTGAGCAGTGAAACACTGACATACATTTCCTCCTCTACTGAACAAAATATATAGAAATCTCTAGAAACTGACAATAATGTTTTTGTTTCTTTGTTGTCTGATCATTTTCACTTTTCCAGTTGGGTTGATCCTTGTCTCTCTTTGTTTGCCACTTCCTCTTCTTGGTTTTCTTCTCTCCCCCCCCCCCCCCCCCCCCCCCCAGAATCCATTTTCCGTTTCTTCACTCTCCATGTCTTCTTCTCTTCTATCCTTATATCTAACTATGACATGGATCCTTCTGTTTCATCTTTTCCCCCATTTCTCCCATCTGCCTTTGTATCTGTTTATAGATAGATTTCATTCTTCATCTCCCTTTCCAGCCTTGATTCTCCCTCTTTTCATCTTTCACCTACTTGCCAGCTTTCCATTTCCTACTCTCTTCCCTAATTCTCCCATTGCCCATCTCTACCTCATTCTTTCCCAGGTTTCTATTCCCCACATCCACATCTTTCAGCCACTTTCTAGTTCCCCGTTTCCTTCCCTGTCATTTACCCTTTCTCCAGCCTCTCCTTTTCTTATGTCTTTCCCCCTCAAAGACCTAGCCTTTTCCTTCTTCTCTTACCTTTCCAGCCCTCTGTTCCTTTCAACTGCCTACCAAACTCTTCAGATCTTTCAAATCATCTCCCATCCCCATATTTCTGCACTCAGTTCAGTCTCACAGCCCTATTCTTACCCCTTGCCAATTTCCCATTGTGCTCCTACTTTCTGCTCAGTGCCCATTATCCCCCTCTAATCCAGGTCACCAGTCTTTCACCCTACTAAAGCCTGGGTCATCGCTCACAATTCTACCCACATCCTGAATCCCCACTAACACTCCCCAGTACCCAATCTCTCTTCTCCTGGTCTCCCAATAATTCCTAGAGTCTCTGCCTAAGTCGGTGTCCCTGTACTTCTCTATCACCATTTCCTCTCTTTCTCCCCTTCCCCAACATTCATTGCCCTGTCGCTCCCCATACTGCTTTTTCTCCCTCCCGAGCATCTGCCCATCTACCTCTTTCTTCAGTATTCATTCGCTCTGCCTCTGCTCATCCATATCCCAGCATCCATTCATCTACTTCTCCCTTTCTACCTCCCTCAGCATATGACCGCCTCCTATCAGCATCTCCCCCCTTCTCCTAGCCCTCAGCACTACATCAGCCCCACGATCAGGCCCCCAGCCACTAGCATTAGTATCAGTATCAGCCCTCTCTCTCTCCCAGTCTTCAACATCATTAGCCCCTCTCTACTACTTTCCAACATTAGCATCAGCCTACCTTTCTCCCAGTCCCAGCATTGTCTCCTCCTTTTCTCCCTCTTTTCCAAACATTAGCATCAGATTCCCCCCCCCCCCCCCCGTCCACCCGCCAAAACATAGAAATAAGGAGCATAGCAGGGTGAGCTTGCTCTTTTGCTCCCGCTGATCTGTGCACCTTTCTTTTGGCAATGCCAACACCATGTGAGACTTTAAAATTTGAGATTAGATACTTCCTGAGGAAATGCCTGTTCTTGTACTTTAAAAATCTCCTGTAGTGTTAAAAGAAGATGCACTGAGTGGCAGGAGAAGGTGCAAGGACCTGCAGCTTTGAAAAACAAGGCAGGGCCAGTGAGGCAAGCTTTCAACACCCTAAAGCTTAAGTGCCCTGTGCAGGGCCATGCCAACACGGTAAGCAAGGTAAGCATGGTAGGAGGGCGCCATCCTCTGGGGGGCGCCCCGCCGCACCATGCTTACCTCGCCCTCTTCTCCCCAGATCCTTTTCCTTTTTTTTTTTTGTTTAAATTTACCTCTGTCTGGCGGCAGCGTAGCATTAGTGAGAAGGAGGCGGCGCTCCCCTGCCCCGACGTGTCAGTCTTTCCTTCACTCAGTTCCGCCTTCTTCTGACATCAGAAATGACGTCAGAAGAAGGCGGGACACTGAGCGAAGGGAAGACTGACACGTCGGGGCGGGGGAGCGCCGCCTCCTTCTCACTAACGCTACGCTGCCGCCGGACAGAGGTAAATTTAAACCAAAAAAAAAAAGGAAAAGGATCTGGGAAGAAGAGGGCGGGTAGTGTAGCGATTGTTTTCAGGGGGGGGCAGGTCGGGTAGTGTAGCGATCGTTTTCGGGGGGGCGGGGCCAACTGCAGGGGGGCACCGGAGACCCTAGGCACGGCCCTGGCCCTGAGCCAGTGCTTCACTCACTCACCTGTAAACCTGCTCTGCTCCCAAGCATTCCTTAGCTCTTCCATGCTGAAGTCTTAACCTTTTATTTATTTATTTTATTTTATTTTATTTGTTACATTTGTATCCCACATTTTCCCACCTTTTTGTAGGCTCAATGTGGCTTACCGGCGTTTTCCGGTTCCGGTCTGAACAAATACAATTTATGAATGAATACAAGGTGATATTATGGTGGGTAAGATACATGTATGGTTGGTAGAATTGGGGGGAACTTAAAGAGGAAGAGGGGGAAGAAGAGTCAGGTAATGTCCATTATATTCAGAAGAGCAGTCTAAGGGGTCCTTTTACTAAGGTGCGCCAAAAAATTGCCTGCGCTGTTGTAGACGCCTGTATTGGACAAGTGCAGGTCCACTTTTCAGCACGCCTGCAAAAAAAGGCCTCTTTTCTTTGGCTGAAAATGGACATGCAACAAAATAAAAATCAGCATGTGTCCATTTTGGGCCTGAGACCTTACCACCACCCATTGACCTAGCAGTAAGGTCTCGCGCGTTAACCGGGCGGTAATGGTCTACGCGCGTACAATGCCAATTACCATCGGATAGCACTGTGAGCCAAACATTTCCGGCGTGCTTAGTGGGCGTGCAGAAAAAAATGAAATTACTGCCCGGGCCACGCGGTAGCCGGGCGGGAGTTCAAAATTGACATGTGTAGGACACATTTACGCGCCTACGCGGCTTAGTGAAAGGGTCTCCAAAACAATAGACATCCGCTGTGTTTCTATCCCTTCTTCATCTTCCTAGAAGTCATAGGAATAAGAACATACCGATTCAGACGGCGTTTGAACCCTATCAGAACACTAACGCACCTTAGTAAAAGGACCCCTAGGGCTGTTATATAAAATCCGGGGGATTCTAATGGAATTGATTTCATCATGTGCAGTCAACATGTGCTTTGCAGCTGTAGTTTAAGGCATTTTTCTTTTTTAGTTAAATGTTGTCTCCAAAATTTTACATGCATTTTCCCAGGGATCTGTTTTCTCTGTGATGTGCAAATTACTGTCAGTACACATCGGTGGAAAGGATGTTATTATCTTCAATTTGGAAATCAAATTAAAGTATGTCTGAGCTTTTGGCTGTTTTTTTTTTTAACTATGTATTTTCTTTCAGTGCCTTGTGTCCTCACTTTTACTCCTTTGCCTTCCATTGTGGGACTGTTCGTTCTTCGTTAGAATTCAGAAGAATTCTGGTTTCCCTGCTTCTTCTAGACCAGGGATTGGCAAAATATCAAAAATCCCTATAACCCTGGGAGTATATCATAGCTGGACTGCAAAATTCAAAAGTAATTGGTGATCGGGGTGTCAGTATTGGAGAGGTAATAACATACAAGAGGAAGATCTTTATATGCCGCCATGAAAAATGTGTTCTAGGTGTTTCTAACGCATGCCATAGGAATTATCTAGTCATTTTATTTATTTATTTATTTATTTATTACGTTTGTACCCCGCACTTTCCCCACACATGGCAGGCTCAATGCGGCTTACATAGTAACAATAAAAAGAATTACAAAGTCGGAAGAAGAATATATAGTTTGTGGTAAACGCAAAATTAATGGGGTTATCGGAATAAGTAAGTTGAAACATAAGAGGAATTGGGTTCAGAAGGAAATGAGCGTTGGGAGGTAGGCGTAGAAAGATGGAAAGGAATAGATATGAGGTAGCAATAAGGATAATGGGAAACATGGTCAATGTATAAGCAATCGTCAATAAGAATCATTTGGGCAAGCTTTGGTTAGGTTGAATCGTTAGGGTAGGCTATCTTGAAGAGATGAGTCTTCAGTGCTTTTCTGAAAGGCATAAGGCCATTGATGGTACAGATAGGTCTTGGTAGAGCATTCCAAAGCTGGCTACCTAAAAAGGAAAAATTGGATGCGTAGAGGGATTTGTACTTAATACCTTTGCAGTTGGGGATGTAATGGATTGTTACATCTTTTCCAAAAGTTTTGACAGAATTTGACAGCCCACATAAAAATTACTTGGTGGCAAAAATGTTCACAGAAATGCAAACCCTATCATGGGATTTCAGTTGCTACACATTTTAAACCTCAATTCAAGAGTCATCAAATTCAACGATATTGAAACACAAGCTAAAAAACATATCATATTAGTTGAAAACTGAGAAATGAACTTTTAATGCATCATTAATCATTAACACCAGTGGCCTGGAGCAATCACCTTAGTAATTTTTGATTGGCCTGGATAATCAAACAGGTTGCTGACCTGCACACAGTTTTCATGAGGTATGGCGTTCACTGGATTATAATAAAATTCTTAACATCTATTCAATATTTATAGATTTCAAGTTCAACAAGCAGTTTAATGTGAATTTATAATAGGAAGATGTGAATAATGTGAAAAGTTATTACACTTAATTCATTGATCTGCGTACCATTTTCCCCTAATTTCCTTTTTAATACTGTAGTTTCTATTTTCTTTCTTGTGTAATAACTGCTAGAATGATTTGTTTTCAGTTACATTTGAAAAATTTGAATGTTTTTGGCTTTGCGTATATGTTTGCTTTCAAAATAGAAACCCTTGTTTAATTTTTTCAAATTTTTTCACATGCTCTTCAAGTGCTTCTAACTCACATACATAATCAATATACTGATGAATAATACAGTGCTCAGTTGTGCGTATTAGCCATCACTCCGCATAATTGAGTTTAGTACGTTAATCACTCAAACATCACTGCACTGTGTCCCTACCTGCCTCCAAGATTGAACATGAAAAGTTTTTTTTCAAAAAATGTTGACACATGTACAACAGTCAGTTCTGAATTTTCAAAATACTTATCTGGAGACGGTTCACTGGGGCACTACTTGTGACAGCGCGTTGTAGTCCGTATGCTAGCTATAGTCCATATACCGGAGTGAAAAAGAAAAAATGTGAAAGTGCACTCGTGTATTCATAAAATAGTCCTTCCCTCTTCAAATTTCTCCTCAACCACTTTCATGATTGTCTTAATGATCTTCCCAGGAACTTAGTATCCCAACTGAAGTGAAGGAGACAAACTGCCAGCAGACTGAAGGAGTAGAAGACCTCAATCCCATTGAATTTATGGAATTAAGTGTGACACTAAGAACGAAAAGTTGACAGTTTCGGCTCCTGAAGAAGCACACTGTGAAACAGAGGCGCTCTGTTGAGCAAACGGGAAAAACAAAAAGAAGTATCTTTCATTAAAAAAGACGTGTCCCTTAATTCTCAGTTGATTTAATAACATAAAATAATGAAAAGCAAAGAATGTATACACATTTAAAAAATCGAAGAAACGAGGAGGCTTTTTTTTCAGACCAGTGAGCACGTTCGCATGGCATTTTTATTGCTAAACAAGCCGAGCATCTGAGGTCTTTTTCATAAGTACATAAGTACATAAGTAATACCACACTGGAAAAAGACCAAGGGTCTATCGAGCCCAGCATCCTATCCACGGCAGCGGCCAATCCAGGCCAAGGGCACCTGGCGAGCTTCCCAAACGTACAAACATTCTATACGTGTTATTCCTGGAATTGGGGATTTTTCCCATTTAGTAGTGGTTTATGGACTTGTCCTTTAGGAAACCGTCTAACCCATTTTTAAACTCTGCCAAGCTAACCGCCTTCACCACGTTCTCCGGCAACGAATTCCAGAGTTTAATTACACGTTGGGTGAAGAAAAATGTTCTCCGGTTTGTTTTAAATTTACTACACTGTAGTTTCATCGCATGCCCCCTAGTCCTAGTATTTTTGGAAAGCGTGAACAGACGCTTCACGTTCACCTGTTCCACTCCCCTCATTATTTTATATACCTCTATCATGTCTCCCCTCAGCCGTCTCTTCTCCAAGCTGAAAAGCCCTAGCCTCCTTAGTCTTTCTTCATAGGGAAGTCGTCCCATCCCCGCTATCATTTTAGTCGCCCTTCGCTGCACCTTTTCCAATTCCACTATATCTTTCTTGAGATGCGGCGACCAGAATGGAACACAATACTCAAGGTGCGGTCGCACCATGGAGCGATGCAACGGCATTATAACATCCTCACACCTGTTTTCCATACCTTTCCTAATAATACCCAACATTCTATTCGCTTTCCGAGCCGCAACAGCACTCTAAGCAGAAGGTTTCTTCCTCTAGAAAATTAGACCATAGGATTATTTGGATTAACAACTAAGTAAAATCAAATGAAGTTGCTATTCTTTATATGTTCAGTAACTTAGTATGCAAGAAGGAAGGGGAACTCTTCCAACAGATGGTACACACCATATGTATAAAACATAATAAGTGCGTTAACGCTCTACAAGTCATGACAAGTTGTTTTCCATCTAGTTAAGTGGGGTACTATACCATGTGTTTGTTTATTACCTTCTGTACAATGTTGTCAGTTGCCTTTTAGATTGATAAAGAGAAGCACATGTTCAGAGCAAAGACATTATCACAGTTGGACAGAGAAGCCTATTATTAAAGACACAAAAAAAAGGACAAAAGAGAATCGTCTTTGCTCATCAAAAAGTTTCCATGTGGTTGATTTTCCTTTAACTTCTGTTTTTTTTTGTTCATTGTCGAAAAGAGAAGCCAAACAACCTCGATGTGGATTGCAAGCCTGAAGAAAAGTGAAATGGAACAGCATGGGCATCCAGGCCAGAGGTTGCAATCATTGTTCTTCATACTTAGACTCAATTGAAAAGTGCCGCAGAGGAACTCAGTGGAAAGCAATAACGGCTAGTCACCGGTTTTTAAACGAAGCTCCCCGCTTTATTCTAAATGTTTTTGCTTGGGGAATAATAATATCAAATATAAAGAGAATTGACTGTGACAAATTAGTCCTTTCTCTAGTACCAGAGTGGCTCAGGATACTGGAAATAAAGGATGTGGAAACATCTGTAGCTCCAGTACAAATACAGAATCAGATGTGCAATTGTAGGAGTCACTCAGTTTTGATCTCTTTCAGAAGTGACTATGATTTTCGTTTTATCTTTTTTTTTTACATTTGGATTCACTCATTTATTTTATTTATTTCACTTGATTACTCACCTCCATTATCATTCTAAGGGGTATGTTTACTAATGTATACATTACGCGATGAATGGTAAAAACATTTTACAACACATTTTTCAGCACACCTAACAGCCAATTGCTGTGATTCCTGAACTCTCACTTTTTGGAAACAAGTACACAGGTTAGTAAAAGCCTTTTGTAGATTCAATATCTCCATGCCATACACACACAAATGTCCAACATGAACCTTATTTTTCTATTACATAATCATTCCAGTTCACATTTCATGATCATTTTAATGCAAAATCAGTTTAGTACATCATTTTAACACATTCGAAATGGAGAGTATTTCACTGTATGTGATTAGCATTTTTGTGTTGTAAACTGTTTTTTACTATTCATCATATAATGTATACATTTTGATTGTATATCATTTTTTAATTCTGTATGTCTACAAGTTTTATTTTGTTTGATCTTTATTTTAATTTTTAGACTCCTGATGCAGGCCTTCTGGCCGAAACACAGCGTTGTGTTGAGTCATTTTGATTTTCAATAAACACTGTTTCATTCAAGATCTTTTGTGGTCCTCTCTCTGGCAACCCTGGTTTCCATTCTCACTCTCCTCCTTGACTTTAACACATGGATATAGTGGAATTAGAAAAGGTGCAGAGAAGGGCGACGAAAATGATAAAGGGGATGGGACGACTTCCCTATGAGGAAAGGCTAAAGCGGCTAGGGCTCTTCAGCTTGGAGAAAAGGCGGCTGAGGGGAGATATGATAGAGGTCTATACAATAATGAGTGGCGTGGAATGGGTAGACGTGAATCGTTTACTCTTTCCAAAAATACTAGGACTAGGGGGCATGCGATGAAGCTACAATGTAGTACATTTTTTTTTTTGTTGTTCAATCATTTTTATTAATTTGGATATAACAATAAAAAAGGAAATTAAGTACCATTGACTTAATAACAGTTTAACAAGTTAGAACATGTACACTGACTTATAGAAAAATTATGGACCGTGTTTACATCATCTCTAGAATCCCTGATGCTGTTACATTACAGGTAATTATAACTATAGGAGTAAACATATTATTAAATGTTAGAGGTGAAGAAAAGAAATTATTCTTATATTTGTAATTAGTACCCATTTATAGATGCTTGAATTATAATAATTAATGTTGATTGGATGAGTAATTGAGTATGGGAGACCAGGTTTTATTAAATGCTACAAAGGAACCGCATTTCTCAGCAGCAGCTTTTTCATATTTAGCGTATAGACATACTGTATTCCACCACATATCATAAGATAACTTCGTAAAGTCCTTCCAGTTTTGACATATCAGTTTTAAAGCAACTTGAATCAATATACGAAGTAATCTGGCTATGTGTGGTTGTAGTATCGTGTCTAAACCAAATTCTCCCGTGATTATGATTTTGTATGTTAATGAGATCTTAAAATCTAGAATTTGAGAAATAGTTTCCTCAATATGAGACCAATACTCATCCAGTATATGGCAATGGTAAATTAAATGGTCTAATGTGCCTACATGGCTGTTACAAGACCAACATCTATTTGAAATTTCTTTACATATTTTGGAAAGTTTGTAAGGTGTCCACATAGCTCTATGCAAGATGTAGAATGATGATTGGGTAAGAGCAGATGATTTTGAAGATTTATATAATAATGTCCAGATTTTTTCCCATTGTTCTTCAGTAATTTGAGAATTGAGTTCTTTGTTCCAAATGTTTTGTAAAGCTGAAGGATAATGAGAAGAGTGTAGTAAATTTTAAATGAATCGGAGAAAATGTTTCTTCACTCAACGTGTAACTGGAATTCGTTGCTAGAGAATGTGGTAAAGGTGGTTAGCTTAGCGGAGTTTTAAAAAGGTTTGGACGGCTTCCTAAAGGAAAAGTGCATAGACCATTATTAAATGGACTTGGGGAAAATCCACTATTTCTGGGATAAGCAGTATAAAATGTTTTGTACATATTTGGGATCTTGCCGGGTATTTGTGACCTGGATTGGCCACTGTTGGAAACAGGATGCTGGGCTCGATGGACCTTTGGTCTTTCCCAGTATGGCAATACTTATGTACTTATGTACGTGCGTTAACAGTGTACACGCCTACAATATCCTTATAGACGCCTACACAGCTAACAAATACGCTAATTGTAAGCGCGTTAAAAATGCTAACGCTCCTTAGTAAACAGGGCCCTTAATGTTGACTTTTGTTTCCACCTAGCTGAAGTGAACTAACATGGCTGATGCATTAATTTATTCAGCTTGGCAATAGAAAACAGCTGGTCATTTAATCAAGCAAAATAAATCAAGAAACACAAAAGAGAAAACCAAAGAAAGAACAGAAAGGTCCTGGAAATCAGTAATAAAAATAATTCATTTCACTGTCACTGGCACCTTTGATACAGCGAGCGGAACTCGATCAGAGCCTCTTCTCCCGGCTTTTAATTGATTGTTTTTGTCATGAAATTGAAACATTTTTTTCCAAGGCAATTCTGTAGTTTTGATCAACTAAATATAAACGGCTTTGGTCTAAATGCGTAGGCGTGTATTCTTAGGTTTGCAAGCATTAATTAAGATATTTGGAAAGTAAATCTGACATTGTAGGACTCATTGATAAATTCGTTCCAACATAGTTATGACACCTTAATTCATTTGTTGTGGCTGTGGAATACTTCTGGAACAGCTAAATGACTTCTTTAATATGATGTGCCCGAGCCTAAAGAAATGCTATTAGGGCTGTCTTAATACTTCCTAATTAAAGTCCATAATCTCCTAATTACAATTGCAGCAAGATATTCACAAGGGTTTAAAGTCTTGTACACAACCCCTTGACAGTCTAAATCGAAAAAGCTTGCAAGGTCTGTGCCAGTCACCCACTAGGCTGCCAGAGAAAATCTGATAAATACAAAGAATTATGGGCAAGGCAACGACATACAGAAGTCTAAAGCAGTTAGGGAGAATGAGAGGAGGTACAGTGAGCCACTCGAAAATCATTGCCTTCCTATCTGCCACTGTATAACGAGAGCTTGTATTTACTCATCTATTTTTCCAATGTAATTGAGAATAATACCACAAAACATTGAAGTAGAAAGGAAAGCCCATCTAACAATTTTAGGGGTCCATTTACTAAGCTACGTAAGTGTTAGAATGTGCTTACCACAACTTAAAATGGCTTACTTCAGGATAATTACATAAGTATTGCCACACTGGGAAAGACCAAAGGTCCATCAAGCCCAGCATCCTGTTTCCAACAGTGGCCAATCCAGGTCACAAATACCTGGCAAGATCCCAGAAAAGCTTAATACATTTTATGATGCTTATCCCCGAAATAAGCAGTGGATTTTCCCAAGTCAATTTAATAATGGTCTATGGTCTTTTCCTTTAGGAAGCTGTCCAGACCCTTTTTAAACCTCGCTAAGCTAACCGCCTTTACCACATTGTCTGGCAATGAATTCCAGAGTTTAATTACACGTTGAATGAAGAAATATTTTCTCCAATTCGTATTATGGTATTAATTTTAGTTTAATTCTAAAAACAGTGACAATCTGAGGTTGATAATATTGTCATAAGTACATAAGTATTGCCACACTGGGACAGACCAAAGATCTATCAAGCCCAGCATCCTGTTTCCACCAGTGGCCAATCCAGGTCACAAATGCCTGGCAAGAATCCGAAAAAGTTCAATAAATTTTATGCTGCTTATCCCAGAAATAGCAGTGGATTTTCCCAAGTCAATTTAATAATGGTCTATGGACTTTTCCTTTAGGAAGCCGTCCAGACCTATTTTTAAACCCCTGTTGGGGTTCTAGAGTCTGGAATAAGTTTTTAACTACACTAAAGTTTTCTGGCTGACATTGGTATAACATTATTCATCCAGCTAGAAAACCATTTGTTTTTTCTATCACAGCACTTTCAAAACTATTAATTTTTTCCAGATTAAAAAAAAAACAATTACATGGAAGGGTTATCAAGTAAAACCTCCCCATCCCTATTGCCCCTCTTCTGGGCTATCACCTTCCTCTGCAAACTCCCCCTCCCCAATCATAGCACTGAATCAACTATAAAATGTTTACAAAAATGTGTTTTCCATATGCACATAAGCTGATTTTCAGTGAGGGTTAGGCACCTAAATTGTGGAGCTCGGCTTTCTAAAAATATTCACCTCCGTCTGCCTAGTTTATTTTATGCTCATTAGGCTCGTAATATATCGCCTTTCACAACAAATCAAAGCAGTGTACAGCAGTTAAATAAGAAATAATAAAGGAGCACCATTTGTAATAGGAAAACAAATATTTTATTTATTTATTTATTTATTTGTTGCATTTGTATCCCACGTTTTCCCACCTCTTTGCAGGCTCAATGTGGCTTACAATACATCACGGATACTGGAAATGAGAGGAGGATATACATTTGGTTTTACAGAGGATTTTGGGTTACATGGTCATGAAATGTTAGATAGTGGTATTACAGAACACATTAACATACATTAGGGGTCATCTTTGACTCTTCTCTCTCCTTCTCTGCCCATATCCAGCAGATTGCCAAGACCTGTCATTTCTTTCTTTACAACATCCGTAAAATCCGCCCCTTTCTTTCCGAGCACTCTACCAAAACCCTCATCCACACCCTTGTCACCTCTCGTTTAGACTACTGCAATCTGCTTCTTGCTGGCCTCCCACTTAGTCACCTCTCCCCTCTCCAGTCGGTTCAAAACTCTGCTGCCCATCTCATCTTCCACCAGGGTCGCTTTACTCATACTACCCCTCTCCTCAAGACCCTTCACTGGCTCCCTATCCATTTTCGCATCCTGTTCAAACTTCTTCTACTAACCTATAAATGTACTCACTCTGCTGCTCCCCAGTATCTCTCCACACTCGTCCTTCCCAACACCCCTTCCCGTGCACTCCGCTCCATGGATAAATCCTTCTTATCTGTTCCCTTCTCCACTACTGCCAACTCCAGACTTCGCGCCTTCTGTCTCGCTGCACCCTACGCCTGGAATAAACTTCCTGAGCCCCTACGTCTTGCCCCATCCTTGGCCACCTTTAAATCTAGACTGAAAGCCCACCTCTTTAACATTGCTTTTGACTCGTAACCACTTGTAACCACTCACCTCCACCTACCCTCCTCTCTTCCTTCCCGTCCACATTAATTGATTTGATTTGCTTACTTTATTTATTTTTTTGTCTATTAGATTGACCAGGGACTGTTTTTCTTCTATGTTTGTGCAGCGCTGCGTATGCCTTGTAGCGCTATAGAAATGCTAAATAGTAGTAGTAGTAGTAGTAGGAATACAGATAGTGGTATAGCAGAATACATTATAAGACATTAGACGCGTTACGAAGTTTCTGGGTATATTTGGAGATGTTTTACATGTTTTGATCTTTGTGGTATATCTTTTCAAAGAGATGAGTCTTTAGTAATTTACGGAAGTTGGCCAGTTCATTGGTCGCTTTCAGATTGCATGGCAGCGCGTTCCAGAGTTGCGTGCTCAAATAGAAGAAGGTAGAGGCGTGCATTAATTTGTATTTCAGACCTTTGCAGTTGGGAAAGTGAAGATTAAGGAATGTTCAAGAGGATTTTTTTGCAATATAGCAAAGGTTGGAGAGGAGGGACATTAGCGGAAGGGAGAGGAGAAAGAGAACTCGCTGTTCATTAGGTCATTAGTCCATTGAGGCACCTGGGAAGGCCTGGGGAAGAAAGGTCCTTGTACTGTGCCGTGGTAAAAAGTGGCCTGAGGTAGTGTGAGCGCATCTTTTCAGCGTACGCTGGGCCATTTTTTTTTACTGCGGATAGGAAAAGGGCCTTTAAGAGGCCAGAAAATGGACGCGCACAAAAATTGAAACCAGCGTGTGTCCATTTTCGTCCCGAGACCTTACCACCATCCATTGACCTAGCGGTAGGGTCTTATGCGCTACCCAAGTGGTAAGCATGCAGTGTGTCCCAACTACCGTTTACTGCCAGGTAAGCGGCCCACTCTAGAAAATAGAAAATTATTTTCTTCCATGGGATTCGGCACGTGCCAAATTTGTAAATACGGCCTGGCTCATGCGCTAACCGGGCGGTAGTGGCGATTGGGCGTGCACTGTACATGTGTAGGTCCTTACGCAGATTAGTTAAAGGGCCCCTCAACTTTTTGTGAGATATCTCCGATCTAAGGGAAATAGGCGGAGAATTTCATGAAAAGAGCGCCGTGCAGAAAAACGCAGGGTCTCGTAACCTCAAGATGGGAACAAAAGATTGGAGGAATTACAAGACAATGCTCAGTGTCGTTTAAAATAGACCATATGCCGTGCAAATTCATTCTCAAAACTATTGAGAGCTTTAGGTGAAAATCACCAGAAGGTAAATTAAGAGTGGAAAATGTAGCCTACAAGAAATCAGTCCTTAGGGTTAAAAGGCACAGGCAGCTCCTTGTGACTCTGGGCAAGTCACTCAACCCTCCATTGCCCCATGTAAGCCGCATTGAGCCTGCCATGAGTGGGAAAGCGCGGGGTACAAATGTAACAAAAATAAAATAAATAAAAATCTCACTTTACCTTTCAGAAGGGAGATTGGACAACTGAGCAACTACTGTACGAGTATATGTGACCTCAAAAATGAACTTACAATTGGTAGGCTAGGTTATTTGGCAAATGAATCAGTGGATTCATCATGGTTTTTCCTCTCTTTCAGATCATCAATTGTCTAAAATTTCCACGTCACCCAAAATCTCCTGTGATTTTAGTAGAATTCAAGGAGAGGCGCTGGACAGACCAATAGATTATTTCTGGGATAAGCAGCATAAATGTATTGAACTTTTTCGTTATCTTGCCAGGTATTTGTGATCTGGATTGGCTACCGTTGGAAACAGGATACTGGGCTTGATGGACCTCCGGTCTGTCCCAGTATGGCAATACTTATGTACACGGAATGTTGCTACTCTTTGATTCTACATGGAACGTTACTACTATTTGGGTTTTTGCCAGATACTTGTGACCTGGATTGGCCACTGTTGGAAACAGGATACTGGGCTTGATAGACCTTCGGTCTGTCCCAGTATGGCAATACTTATGTATACGGAATGTTGCTACTCTGATTCTACATGGAATGTTGCTACTCTTTGAGATCCTACATGGAACGTTACTACTATTTGGGTTTATTCCAGATACTTGTGACCTGGATTGGCCACTGTTGGAAACAGGATGCTGGGCTTGATAGACCTTCGGTCTGTCCCAGTATGGCAATACTTATGTATACGGAATGTTGCTACTCTGATTCTACATGGAATGTTGCTACTCTTTGAGATCCTACATGGAACGTTACTACTATTTGGGTTTATTCCAGATACTTGTGACCTGGATTGGCCACTGTTGGAAACAGGATGCTGGGCTTGATGGACCTTTCGTTCTGTCCCAGTGTGGCAATACTTATGTACTTAGATTTGTGGTGTGGAAACTTTCAGTCAATGTTCTAAGCCAACCGTCACTGGATGGTACCCTCTTCCTTTTAGTCCTGATAGAATATTAGAGCAATTGCTGCAAATACCTGAGGAATATTTGTATCAGTGCTAACACAAGCCCTCTAATGCATTTTTCTTTTGTGTGTAGCTCTCTCCCTGTGCATTTTCACTCCTGTGATCTTCCATTTCTCTTGCAGTGTCATAGGAAGTACCTCTGTTGTCTAGCATTGATTTCCTCCATTGTGAACAGACAGAGAGCCCAGATGACTGGCTGTACATGAAAGAGGCTCTCAACATTTGTAAACAGGGGGGGGGGGGGGGAGGGAAATAACCTTTAAAGAAGAAAAGTTCTAGAAATTCTTCTCTGTTCCCATTTGTCTACAGTCCATGTCTTACAGATAAAAAGTAACAAATGCACGGTTTTCTTTTAATTTACTGTTAAGAAGTCCTGAGAGAGGGATGTTTCTAACCAAAAGGCACCTCTTTTCCACACAATTACAGAGAAGCTAGAGAGCTATTTACGTTCCCAGCCTTTTATTTTAACAATATGCAGTGTGAAAGCTCAAAAAACAGAAGAGAAGCAAAGCTAATGCTCTTGTTCATTTCATCCGAGGCTAATGGAGGAAGTTGTTCGGTATAATATTAGCTTCATTTTTAAATTTACTGTAAATCTCACCGAGGAGTACGGTTTTATAGCATTTTGCATTCCTTCCACTGCAATCATTTATGCATTTGTGAAGCTTTTCTATTCTCTTGGTCCTCAAGCCTACTGCTTAACAAGTGGTAATAGTAACATAGTAGATGACGGCAGAAAAAGACCTGCACGGTCCATCCAGTCTGCCCAAGATAAACTCATGTGTATACCTTACCTTGAATTTGTACCTGTCTTTCTCAGGGCACAGACCGTATAAGTCTGCCCAGCAGTTTTTCCCGCCTCCCAACCACCTGTCCCGCCTCCCATCACCGGCTCTGGCACAGACCATATAAGTCTGCCCTCCCCTATTCTCGCCTCCGAACCCCAACCCCCCACCTGCAAAATAAGATGTGGTGTTCTGTGGCATATTTTTTTTTCCTTCATGTTTGCTTTGTTTGGATACAACCATGGATCCCCTAATCTTTCATTCCCTGGATCAAACGAGAAAACAATTAAATTTGTCTGATGTGCAATGATAAGCAGAAATTAAGCAAGGTATTGTGCACGAACTGGGAAAATATGTCTGCTAGCAGCAGCCGACACCCAGTGAAATTTCCTTTTATGACTGTTAGAATTCATACCATACTACATTTTGTAGGAATTTCACAGTGGTGTACGGACGTGAGGCTAAATTCAGAAAGACAAAAGACAGAAGAACAAGCCAAAGAAGAAAAGCTCAGAAAGACTCGCAACAGAACCCCCTCCCATCTGCTACACTCATAGCCATCAGTCCCCAAAGGCTTCATAAAAGAAAAAATGGCTTACGGCCCACTTCAAATTGGGTGAGGATGACTCAGCTCAGAGATACTTTGGGACTGAATTCCAAAGTAACAAGGCCAAAATATAGAATACCAAATCACAAGCAGAATCCAGTCGGGAGGTAAGAATAGCCAAATGTTCATCATCTCATGAATACAATAAGGGGGTCTTTTACAAAGCCACGCTAGCGTTTGTAGCTCGCGGTAAAAATCAGCCGGTTGTAAACGCTGAGACACCCATGGGCGTCTCGGCATTTACCACTAGCTGATTTTTACCACGTACTAAAAATGTTAGCTCAGTTTTGTAAAAGTCCCCCTGTATGCAGCGGAGCATGTAGAATAAGGGTATCAAATAGACCAATACACATATTATTTATTTGTTGCATTTGTACCCCACATTTTCCCACCTATTTGCAGGCTCAATGTGGCTTACATAGTACTGTCAAAGGCGTTTGCCCAGTCGGTGAATAACAAATACAAAGTTGTATAGTGATTGTATGAGGTATAAGTGGAGGGTCGGAATGGATATATAGCTTTAAACGCCAAAACCAAGAACTTGAACATAGGATATTTGGAGCCAGTGAGATTGCTTGAACAGAGGGGAGATGTGATCATTAAGTTTAGCATGATATAAAAGTCTAATAGAAGTATTATGCGCAATGTAACGTCTTTTAAGACCAAGCTGGTACATCCCATTTTAAACAGCATTGCAACAATATAGGCGAATGGTAATTAAGGCATGGTTGAGAATGAGAATTGTATCTTTGTCCAAAGCTTGCTCTATAGATCTGATTGATGAAGTGCATGAAAAGGAAAGCTCAGAATCAATAATGACTCCCAGCACTGAAACTGAAGAACTAATTTCTTTCCTATTTAGGAGGGTGCAAGAATTGATACAAAACTGCAACCCATAGTCCACATAACCTAGCACTTCTGAAAATTAAGTACAAGATGATTAGAGAGAAGCCACTGGATGATTTCAGTCATAGGAATTTAACGCGACTCATATCATGCGAGTTTGAATCAACAAGTTGAATGTTATCTGCAAAAAGAACGAGACTAACTCCTATTGATTGGATGAGCATGAAAAGAGAGCTAAGGATTAAAATAATAAATGGACAGAACTGTGGAATATTTTATGGAATTGAATGTAAAAAGGACAGAATAGAGTTAGCTTAAACTCTACATTTTTTAGTCACTCAAAAGACAGGAAAAGCATCTCAAAACAGTTCCTTTTACTCAGAAATCTGACAGTCAAGCCAAAAGATCAACCAAATCAAATGTGGCAGACAGAAGTACAACTTTCTAAAGAATCTTAGATAGAAAAACGTTTAGTTATTGGACAATAATTTGCTGAGAGCAACAGATCTAAGTTAGGTTTGTTCAATAAAGGTCCAACAATAGTTTGGAAAATATCCTTCAGCAAGACTAGAGTTGGCTAGGTTCAGAAAAGATTGGGCAAGCCATAATTCTGAAGTTTTTATCACAAGAGCAAGCGTGGGATCTAAGATAGAGGTGACCACTGACATAGGATTCAATACTTTGATCAGGTGAAGATGAGAGATGATATTGGAGGAAGAGAATGACTAGAGATATAAACAGTAGCTACAGTACAATCATCCAGAGAGCAAAGATAATTGAACTGTATTTAATTTATTTATAGCATTTATATCCCACATTTTCCCACCACGGGCAGGCTCAATGTGGCTTACAGTAATCTACAGAAATCATACATCAATTCTACGACAAACAGTCAACGACATTGAAGTGAAAGAGACTAGAGAGTAATAGCAAAGGTGGGGAAATGCGAAAGAGAAATTGAATTCAATAGGAAGAGATGCGGGGCGGGTCTTGAGCGTAAGCTTTTCCAAATAAGAAGGTCTTGATCATTTTTGAAGGTCGGATGATCAGGGGTAATTTTCACAAATTTAGGTTGACCATTCCACAGTTGTGCGCTAATATAGGAAAAGGTGGAGGCGTAGGTGGTTTTATACTTGAGGCCACTATAGATTGGGAAATGCAGATTTAAGTACAAGCGTTTTGAGGTGGTAAGCTGACAAGGGTGTCCATATACGCAGGAGCTTCACCATAGAGGATCTTATGCACCAGAGCGCAAATTTTAAATGTTATTCGGTCCTTGACAGGGAGCCAGTGCAGTTTCTCACGCAGTGGTCTTGAACTTTCAAACCTCGATTTACCATAAATAAGCCTAGCAGCTGTGTTCTGGGCAGTTTGTAATTTTTTTTAGAAGCATAAGTATAAGTGAAGAGACTTCAACAGGCACTGAATCGAAAGATAAGTTGGTGGCAAATTTTGGCACTTGAAAGAGATTTTGGGACTTAATAAGAAAACAGGCATAAAAGTGGTTCAGGACACTGGTAAATCTACGTTGTGGGGAGACCAAAGTTGTCAAAACAGGAAATAATAAAGTAAAATGCATTCTTACTATTAAAATAGGTGTGTTGGCATTCTTTACAGATTTCAAGGGTCTGAGAAGTATTAGTCTTCTGCTAGACTTGCTCATATCTGTGAACTTGAAGCTTCAATGAACAAAGGCTTTGGTCGTACCAAGGATGGGGGGGGGGGTGCTTTTCTCTGCATGAACAGGGTTTAATATAATCAAAGGCTTGTTGAATTGCAATAGTCCAATGGGAGGCACGATTCTTAGGGGAAGTCAGGACAAGTTGAGACAAGGAAGCCTGACAAACTATAAGTCAGCAGAGCCATATTAATGGATTCTAACTTTCATGAGATTCTAACAAGTTGGATATTAGAGACTAATGGAATAGCCAAAACCGGTTGGAGTGTAAGCAGAAAAATAACCATTACAGAAAAGAGGAACTGTGACAGAGTCGGAAAGTCAGTAGTGAATCCACAAGTGAAAAACAAATCAAGGGCGCTGTTTACTAAACTGCGTTATAGGTGCGCTAATGTTTTTAGCGCACGCTAATGCGTGAAACACCCATAAGAATATATGGGTGTCTCTAGTATTTAGCACTTGCTAAAAATGCTAGCGCACCTTAATAAACAAGGCCCCAAGAGTGTGACCTCCCTCCCCCCTCCCCCCCCCGTTGAGTATGAACATGAATCAAAAGAAACCTAATGACTCCATTGAAAGTAAGAATTTCCCTTCGCTAGGGGGTCCTTTTACTAAGCTGTGGGAAAAAGGACCTCACGGTAGCGGCAGAGGCCCTTTTCCCCACATGCCAGGGCCCTTTTTACTGCAACAGGTAAAAAGCCCCCCCCCCTCCAAAATGGCCACGTGGTAAGATAACCCTTACCGCATGGCCATGCAGTGGGGAGCACTTACCACCACCCATTGAGGTGGCAGTAAGGTCTTCCATGGTAACCCGGTGGTAACTGGGTAGCACGTGGTAATGCCTGATTACTGCTGGGTTAGCGCCACGCTAGGGAAAAACATTTCCCAGAGTGCCGAAAATTGCGTGTGCTACAGCCATAACTATCGCAGGCGGCCACATTGGGCTGGCAGTAGTTCCATTTTAGCATGCGGTAAGCCCTCATTGGGTTTGTCGCCGCTTTGTAAAAGACCCCCTAGAGTTGGCAGGTGAATCATAGTGAACATAGATGTCACAAGTTCTGAGAAAGAAGCAAATAAATAAATAATAGTGGAAACAAGTCTGCCCCATCTGCAGATATGAGTGATGGCAGAGAAAAAGTAGATAGTTCCAACAAAATCAATGCCTCAGAATAATCCAGTTCTTTCTGCATATATGCATTGAAATCCATTGCTCAGCAGGCAGCGGTAACCAAAAAAGCAAACCAAATTTGAAGAGTTGCTGTGAACAAAAAGGGACCAAGTAAAGTCTGCCAAATGCTCGTCAGGGCCGCCCTTCTTCTTTTTTCCATTATTGGCCGAGGACGGCCATCTGTTGACCACGCCCCCGCCCCGCCTTCGGTACACTGCCAACAAGCCCCCTTGAACATTGGCCGTCCCTGCGACGGAAAGCATTTGAAGCTGGCCAAAATCGGCTTTCGATTATACCGATTTGGCCGGCCTTATTTATTTATGAACATTTATACCCCACTTTTTTCCACTTGAAGCAGGCTCAAAGTGGCTGATTAGATAGGGGAGAAGGAATAGGGTAAGAAGGGAAAGGGAAGAGAGACCAAGATGGGCGGTGGAAATCCAGATGGACCAGAGTGGCTCCAACAGTTCTCAGCAAGGCGATCCACAATTGGGAACTGAAGATGGCCGCCCTTCTCCTTTGAAAATAAGCAGGATAGTAACATATGTAACTTTCACCCCCTTTTACAAAGGTGTGCTAGCATTTTTAGCATGTGCTAAAAATTAGTGCATGCTAACCATATAGATGCCCATAGGAATATGGCCTCATAGGGGCTCATTTTCAAAGCTCTTAGACTTACAAAGTTTCATAGGTTACTATCCAGCTCATTTTCGAAAAAGAAAAGGGCACCCATCTTCCGACACAAATCGGGAGATGGGTGCCCTTCTCTCAGGGCCAGCCAAATCAGCATAATCGAAAGCTGATTTTGGCCGCCCTCAACTGCTTTCCATCGCGGGGACGCCCAAAGTTCAAGGGGGCGTGTCAGCACCGTACCGAAGGCGGGGCAAGGGCGTGGTTAAGAGATGGGCGTCCTCGGCCAATAATTGAAAAAAGAAGGGCGTCCCTGATGAGCATTTGGCCGACTTTACTTGGTCCCTTTTTGTTTCACGACCAAGCCTCAAAAAGGTGCCCGAACTGACCAGATGACCACCGGAGGGAATCGGGGACGACCTCCCCTTACTCCCCCAGTGTTCACCAACCCCCTCCCATCCAAAAAAAAAAACAATTTAAAAAACATTTTTTGCCAGCCTCTATGCCAGTCTCAAATGTCGTACCCAGCTCCATGACAGCAGTATGCAGGTCCCTGGAGCAGTTTTTAGTGGGTGCAGTGCACTTCAGACAGGCGGAACCAGGCCCATCCCCCCCCCCTGCCCCATTACACTTGTGGTGGTAAATGTGAGCCCTCCAAAACCCACCCAAAACCCAGTGTACCCACATGTAGGTGCCCCCCGTCATCCCTAAGGGCTATGGTAGTGGTGTAGAGTTGTGGGTAGTGGGTTGGATGAGCCTGAGCTCTAACTGGGTGGGCCAAGGCCCACCCAGGCCCACCTGTGGCTACGCCACTGGTGCCCAGTTGGTGTCCTGGCATGTGAGGGGGACCAGTGCCCTACGAAAGCTGGCTCTTCCCACAACCAAAAGCCTTGAATGTGGTCGTTTTTGAGATGGCCGTCCTCAGTTTGCAGTATAGGTAAAAACCAAGGCCGCCCATTTCTAAGGTCGGCAATCTCAACATTTAGGTCAACCTAAATGCTGAGATTTGGCCGGCCCCGACCGTATTATTGAAACGAAAGATGGACACCCATCTTGTTTCGATAATACGGGTTGCTCCGCCCCTTTACGGAGCCGTCCTTAGAGATAGGCGCCCTTATAGATGGGTGCCCCATTCGATTATGCCCCTCCACATGGAACTTTGTAAGCCTAAGTTCTTTGAAAATACACCTCATAGTGTACATTACATGCACATAAGTACATAAGTAATGCCTTACTGGGAAAAGACCAAGGGTCCATCGAGCCCAGCATCCTGTCCACGACAGTGGCCAATGCAGATGAAGGAAAGTCTAGGAAACTCATACAGAGGCTACTTTCAGCACCAAAATAACTGCTAGAGCTCTGCACTGCATGCATTACAACACACACATCAAGACAGATGTGCTATGTAATTTTTTTTCTTCTTTTTCTTTCTTTCCAATGATACGATATTATGAGATATAATTTAATGTGCACTGCCTGTTGGACGCCTTCCTTTTCTCACTCATTAGTAATCTTTCAGGGCACAGCGGGGACTCCATCATTTCATGCTGTATGTCTCCAAGCAGTGTTTAATGGCTGTTATCATCCAGGAACCCTTCATATTGTAAATGATCTGTGATCCTTCTTTCCAACTCTCCGGTCGCCTACAATGCTTTAACTTAAAGCAATGCCACATGAGGCCATCGCCTCCCCGGCAACTTTGTATCTGCGCAGGTTTGCTGTTGCCACAGCAATCATTCATCGTTGAGCTTAGTCATTCTCAGATAATAGAAGTGGATCATAAATTTTGCTTCAATTAAATTATGTAGATGGAGACCTCATCATAGAAAAATCCTTATTTAATTGCTTCCCTTGACCCCGTGTTGTGTGTCATTGAATCAGAAACCTGTGGGGGTGTTTTAAAGAGAAGGGGAAGCAATGCAGACTCTCTGCAGTTTTTAACCTTTCTTCATCTCTATTGTCTCTTCACCGCGCACTTGACTTTTCACCTGCTCCAGCTCTTAATGTCGTGTCCGTTCCCATTAACATGCAGAATATGAAACTGCTGCTTTGCATTTTGTGGTGGAAGATGATTTGTTAAGTATTATAGGCCTGCTTAAGTCTCACATTACAAATGAGGCATTTAATATGGCGGAGAAATTGAAAGGTCCATAAAGTGATGAGCACAAAATAGAATATGAAGAAGACGGAATAAGATCTATGGGACAAGCAACACATCAACTCAACTGTTCTCGTTTAGTTCTACAGCATTTAAATACGTTGAAGGAATTTATACATGGTAGAGTTAATGATACATCACATGTGGCAGAATATAATATTGATATATTATGGTAATCTATCAAAGAATGGCTTTACAGATTTCAGGTAACTTGTTACTATGATGAAGATACTGAATTCTTGTCCTGGATTCCTGCCACAAGGGCTAACACTCTACTTATCTGCAATGAATATTCATGCAGATAAATTATATATCACGCCTCCAGTGTGGTTAACCAGGAAAGAAACCTTGTTTCTGGCACATAGGAACTGGAACCCATCCTCTCTAGTCAAAGAGAAATCACAAATGCTTAACGGAAAATGTTCACACATCGTGGTAGAGGCCTACTACAGCATAGTTACAGTATATAAAGGATCTATATATTATACATTATTGTGTTACAAGAAATATTTTGACATGGGATCCTGTTCTCAGTCATCTTCACCCAACGTATAATTAAACTCTGGAAAGTGGTGAAGGCGGTTAGCTTAGCAGAGTTTAAAAAATGGTTGGACGGTTTCCTAAAGGACAAGTCCATAAACCGCTACTAAATGGACTTGGGAAAAATCCACAATTCCGGGAATAACATGTATAGAATGTTTGTACGTTTGGGAAGCTTGCCAGGTGCCCTTGGCTTGGATTGGCCGCTGTCATGGACAGGATGCTGGGCTCGATGGACCCTTGGTCTTTTCCCAGTATGGCATTACTTACGTACTTATCTTGTGTTTTGAATTTTACCTTTAGTCACTTGTTTGTTGCCTAAGCCAAGTGATAAGCGGAGAACTAGCAATCACATTTCTATCAAGACATAGCAAGCAAAGTTGAAATACGTTTCTACTGAGAGAAATCAATCAACTTTTTTTAAAAAATAGGAAGAAGCTGAGGTACAGTTTTTACATAGTAATGAATTTTACACAGTAAAAACTGTACCTCAGCTTCTTTCTATTGTTTTTTTGCATTTACATGTAAAGCAGTACCCACTAGGGTATGCTACTCAGAGCCAGACACTTGAACTCCCTCCACCCCCCCCCCCAAATTGCACGGCTGACTTCACCCAGAAAGAGAGCCTGTTGTTAAAAAATTGCCAGCACACCACTGTGTGCATATGTCCAACATTTAGCCGGAAACATTTGCAAATACAGAAGAGAAGGACCAAGAGGAATCCCGTGATGATGACCAAACCAACCAACATAGTGAGGAAATGGAACCAAATGTCCCTTATTATAATCCAGCAAAATATAGATGACACAACATGGCCGTGTTTCGACACATAAGTGGCCTGCATCAGAAGAGGAACACCATATGCCTGGAATAGACTTCCTGAGCCGGTATGTCAAGCTCCATTTCTGGCCGTCTTCAAATCTAGGTTAAAAGCCCACCTTTTTGATGCTGCTTTTAACACCTAACCCTTACTCACTTGTTCAGTACCCATATTTTATCATTCCCTCCTTAATAATTGCCTTATCTCTTATTTGTCCTGTTAGTCTGGCCTAATCAGATTGTAAGCTCTGTCGAGCAGGGACTGTCTCTTTATGTTCAGTGTACAGTGCTGCGTATGTCTAGTAGCGTTATAGAAATGATAAGTAGTAGCAGTCACATTAAAACAGTGCCCCAAAATACTGCTTCTCTGTATTGATTTGCACAAAACTAAAGCAATGCAGTTAGGCATAAACACTGATGGAAATATTTACACCAGTTCTATGGCTGGCGAAGTGCTGGCACCTAAGTTTACACAGCTACATTCCTTTATAGAATAGGCTCTTACCAGACACCTATATGTCATTAGTCTAAAGTTTTTCACACGTAACAGGCATGTACCTCTTAGCACATTCCCCCAAAGTGAATTTGGAACCCTATAAGGTAGCAGAGCTTTGAAAAGAACTCCTGGATTCTGTGCAGAATCTGTAGTTTTACTAAAAGTCTTTCATGTTTTATTATTCAGCTTACAGAGAGGCAATGCATGGTTAAAAAAAAGTAGACAAAAACTTCCAGAAGCATCAGCTGGTTATTCAATTCAGGCCTTACTCATGCAGAAGGTTCCCCAAGTGGCCTGAGCGATTTTTATTCATTGGACCATTGCAGAATGCTATGCCGTTCATGTTCATTCATTCATCCATTTTTATCAATTAGATTGGGTATTTTTTTCCATCAATATGATTACTTTAACCCTTTTCTGGAATGTTCTTGCCGAGGATTGAATTTCGTTTTCTTAAAAATGCACCTTGAGCAAAGTATTGTGGTTGACAAATGTCATTTCTACTTAAACGTACAGACAGTGTCGTTTCTATTGGATCTGACACTCGAGTGCAGTTTAATACAATACAGTTTCCCCATGTAGATGCTCATCTTGTGGGACCCTTCAATTTATTTAATTTTCCCAAACTGATAATAAAAGCGATTGTCCAATATCCTCCTTGTCTTGAATTTAGGTACAGGGGTTCCTTGGAAAAGACCATTTTGTTATTTTAGTTGAATGCACTGTGTAATTTTCCATTTTTACTTTTTAGCAATTTCTTCGGTTAGCAAGGTAAAAAACCAAGTGTCAGAGAGCAAACAAGCGGTCTTTCGAATTTAGAAATGATGGGCTGGAGTTTCAGGATTGTACTTAGCATAAAGTGACAAGGTTGTTGCTTTCATAGATGGAACTAAAACGTAACTATTTTAGACTGAGCCTGTGGTGGTCAGCGGTTTCAAACGTTGGCCACCATGGAGTGATTTAGAAGCAGATTTGCGGAGCCAGACCATCCCTAGGTTACCAGCATTGAATATCCAGTTCGTCAGTGGTTGCCGGAATATTCCAGAATCACTGATACTCAATGCCAGAATACAGAAGTATGGACAAACTTAATGAAGCCCTTCTTGCCCAGATAGACATCTGGGCACCGGTCCGGCACTGAATATTGACAGTGACCACCTAACTTTTGGGTCCACCTTACCTCTTCCCCAGACGGCTCTGGAACTACCCAGGTAGTCTCAAGGCAGTTCTACCTGGTTAACTCAAACTGAATATCTACCCCTCAGTAAACAAGTCGTTGATTACATCCATTTACATCTTGGCTCCATGAATTGTTTTTTAAAGGAAATATTTAGTTCTAATAATTTGCACTGAAAAATGTTTTGTCCATGAATGCTTTACATAACACCATTGTTGAGTACTAACTGCATGAGATATAGTGCTAATATTAATCAAACCCAAGCAAACCGATCCTGAAGGTGTCGAAAACGTATACTGTGCTGTTTAAGGGCTCCTCTTTGAAAGAGAAAAATGTTCAAAAAAGCAGCAGATGGACTTCTTTTGCCAAAACGTCCAAATAGCTATTTTCAAAACACATTTTCACACGTTTTTCTATGCAGTTCATCTAAATCACAAGGGAGTGTAATAAGGGTGGGATTCTGGTGTTGCCAAAACTTGGACATTTTTTTGCCATAATGGAGCAACACCAAAACGTCCAGAGCTTAAAGTTAGTCATTTTGGTCTAGACCTGTTTCAATCACAAATAAGTCACAAAAAGGTGCCTTAAATGACCAGACGACCACTGGAGGGGATTAAGGCTTGACCCCCCCCCCCCCCCACATTTTCTCCTCCAGAGGTCACTGACCCTCCTCCCACCTCCCAAAGATGTGAAAGAAACAGCACATTCCAGCCTCTATGACATCATCAGATGTTCTGGCCAGTCCTATTGGAGCAGCAAGCAGGTTCCAGGAGTAGCCTAGTGGTCGATGCAGTGCACTGTACAGCAGGGGCGTAGCCAGACTTCAGCGGGAGGGGGGGTCCAGAGCCCGAGGTGAGGGGGCACATTTTAGCCCCCCCCCCCGGTGCCACTGCTGCCACCACCACCACCAGTTTTGACCCCCCCCCCCCTCCGGCACCAACCCTTTCAACCCCCCTTCCCGCCACCACCAACCCTCCCCTGCCACTGCCATCACCGTCGGGTACCTTTGCTGGCGGGGGACCCCAACCCCCGCCAGCCGAAGTCCTCTTCTCCGGTGCGGCCGCATTGCTGGCTGATCTGCAAGGCTTCGTTCTGTTTCTGTGAGTCTGACATCCCAGATTCCTAGCTCAGGGAGTTCCACACATCAGGAGAAAGCATAGATCATTTTCCCCAGAGGGCTGAAGGCAGGGTAAAAACTACGATTCCCAGCAGCCCTCGAGGAAGTCTTACAACAGAATCAAAGACTTCCTATCCCAGAAGCCCCCAGTGGAGCCCAAGGGAAAGGTAGGTAAAGGTGAAACCCAAGACACGGAAGGGAGATCAGGAATGGAGCTAATCAGCTAATCAGGGAGTGGAGGATCAGCTGGGGAATGGGTGGGGGAAGAAAAGGAGGAAGAAGTGAGGCAAGAGGAGGCGATGGAGATTGCAGCTCTGGCAAGATCCACAAGTAAAAGGTTCAGACAGCAGGTAACCACTTGGTGCGGGGTCTTGGTAAACAAGGGAAGGCAGTGGCTATCGTGGAGGAGCCAGGGAGCGATGGGGTCAAGTGGGAGGAAGCCAGGAGACAGAGCTGGCCAGAGGAGGGAGGGGACCCCTGGGAGCTCTTTGCCTCTGAACTGCTGATGGGATTTCTAAACTGCTTGTTTGGAAGTTCTTGTTTTTCTTTGCGGAACGTTTTTTTTGCTTTTGGGATTACTTATTTTGAATTGCATCATTGGGACTGCTGAGATTCATGTCCTGTTGGTTTATGAACTGCATTTTTGAAGCTGTGGAGATTCCTGAACTGCTCTGCTTTTGGAACTGCATTATTAAAAACTACTTTTTCTAAACTGTTTGTTTTGGGGATTGCACTCTTGAAACCGTTGGGATAATTTCCCTGGCGGATATCTCAGGAGCTGTGCTGGAATAGTACTGCTGACGTACCTCAGGTTGGAAGGTACAGCTGGAGGATTACAGGGAGTTGTACCTAAGTGGAATATCATATAGAAACTTGGACTGGAGGCCAGAGTTTTCCTGAGAGGAGCGGAGGGATCCTTCACAATATACACAGTTACGATGGAATTCTATAACAGAAAGTAAGTGCTTAGTTTCTTTCATAAAATCAAGTCCACCTAGGCTCTTTTTTTTCTAGAATTGCCTTTTATCTGTCTATTGCCACTGAAAATTTAGGCATAAGAGGCTTGTATGTGTCATACCGCACGATATGGATATTACTAGAGCCTACAGTGATAGACTTTTCCAGAGGCCCTGTGGTGAGGGAGGTCCCTGCCACAGGACTGGAGTGTGAACTTGGAGGCCTTCTCAGGGGAGGGGTTGGCAGAGAAATTGCAGAGATAAAGTGAATCCCTGTAGAGAGTGACAGCAGGAGTAGAGTTTGGAAAGTCATAAAATAGTCTGGCGTGAGGTACATGAGGTCTTTGGTGGCTTGTACTGACCCTTGGGAGTATTGGGGGATCCTAGAGTGTGAAAAATAAATAACGACTGATTTATAAGAGACGTTATTGCCCCATAAGAGGCAGGGCCACCGAGAGACTGAGCCGGACCCGGGGCAAGGCCGCACCCAGGTACCCCAGCCGCCCCCCCCCCAACCCCTACCACTGTCTCCTCCCTCTCCTGCTCTCAGGCCACCGGCACCGCAGTCCCCAGTCTCCACTTGCCCGTCCCCAGCCCCGTCGACAGCCCCTCTCCGTCCGCCACCGTGACCGGGCCCCCCTGCATTCAAATCGGCAGTGCCTCACCTCCGTGTGAAAGCGGCAGATCACCTCCCTTCGGGCCTTCCCCCACTGTGTCCTGCCCTCGTCACTTCCTGTTTCTGCGAGGGCAGGGCACAGTGAGGGAAGGCCCGAAGGGAGGTGATCTGCCGCTTTCACACAGAGGTGAGGCGCTGCCGATTTGAATGCAGGGGTCACGGTGGCGGACGGAGGGGGGCTATCGAC
The DNA here is from genome assembly GCF_901765095.1 of Microcaecilia unicolor. NCBI lineage: Eukaryota > Metazoa > Chordata > Amphibia > Gymnophiona > Siphonopidae > Microcaecilia > Microcaecilia unicolor. The sequence goes on along the minus strand of NC_044039.1, from coordinate 10,452,979 downwards.
GTAGCCAAGGGGAGGCAGGTGAGACCGGGGCTGTAGCGCCGGTGGCCTGGGAGCAGGAGAAGGAGAGAGACCCTAGCGCCGGGCCCCCCTCTCTGCGGCCCTGATAAGAGGCAAAGGAGAGGGAGAGCTTCAGGTGGACAAGGAGTGTCTGTTTTGGAAGCCTGTCTAAGGCCGGAGTGTAGCCCTGAGAGGTGCACTGCTGGAAGGAGGACAGCCTAAAGGGTCTGTGCCTGCAAGGTTTGGACTGGAAACCAGTAGTGGGAACAGCCTTGGATTTAGTCCTGTTATGAAAGGATGGGTAAAGGAAAGGAGGGATGTAAGTATGAACAGCTGTGAGATACTTGGAGAGGGAGGAAGAGCGGTCAAGATGACCACAACTGAATCTTGAATGGAACTGAAGTTTGAAGTGTTGACTGCTGGTTGCAGAAGTTCCAGTAAAGTTAGTTTGCATTTAAATCAAACTCCTGGAGTGTGGAGTGGTTTATTTGAAGAGAGGTTGAAAGTGGTTGCTTCTGGATTATGTGAGGTATCACTATAAAGGTCTCTTAAAACTCCCAACACCCCAGATCGCTATTCCAGACCACTGACCCATTCCCAAGCTCGACTGCAGGTGGACTGGAACTATGGGTGTGGTGTGTATGTGGTCCCCTGACACATCTGGTGGTGGTAAAGAGAATTGTGCTGTGGGACCTGAGCTAGAGGGGACCGCGAGACCCTGGGTACATATGTTTAGCGACTGCCACTAAATTTATAAGTTCTGTTGAATGTTGGGCCATCAATATGTAGCTACGCATTAAACTGTAAACTTTTCAGGAAATCAAATGTTTGGCTTGAGGCAATGATGTTGCTTCTTTAATTAATCTTAGGTGTTTAATTATTTAAAAGTTGAACATTATGAAAAATATTTTCTGTTCTCTGCATTCAAAAGAAGTTTTAACTCCTGAAGGTAGTAAAAAATGTATTAATAGGTATCACCATATATTCCTTTTTTGCATGTGTATGTTTATATTTATTAACCAAGCATCTCTCCCTCCTCCCCCCTTCCCTACTCTCCATCTCCTTAGGTCTTCAGTATCTTCTCTTCCATACTCCCCCCTCCCTGTTACCAGTAGTTCAGTATCTTCCCTTTCTTACATCTCCTTCCCTTCCCACACCAGTGTCCAGCATCTCCACTCTTTTCCCTTCCCCTCGGGTGTCCATCACCTCCCCCTTCTACCCTTCCCCAAAGTGTACAGCATCTCCTCCTTTTTCCTTCCCTCTCTACCAAGGTGTCCAGCATCTCCCTCCCTTTTCTCTTCTTCCTGCCACTGCAGCTGCCACTCCCACTCCCACCACTCTTCCTCTGCAGACCCTGACAGGAAATACAGACTTCAGGGTGGCAACATAGCACAAGAACAGCCAGCAAACACATTAGCAGGCAGCCCTTTAAAGTCACTGTCACCTGTGGGCCTTTGCACTTCTAAATGCACATGGGTGCACCCAAGGTCTGCCCCGTCCTGCACACTCCTATATCAGAGGAGGCAAGACGCAATAGGCCTTGAGCATATGCTTGTATACACAGAGTTCAGCGGCTTATCACTGACAGCAGCTTTAAAGAGCTTCCCTGCTGCTGTCTTCGCTGGCGGCCAAGGCCGTGCCAACACAGTAAGCGCGGTAAGCGCCGCAGGGGGGCGCCTGCCTTCAAGGGCGCCGTGCCGTTGAGCTGTATTTTTAAAAAAACCTTACTCCTCCGCTCCATCCCCGATTCCCCGGCGCTTTAAATTTACCTCGCTCTGCCTCCGACATCTGCGCAGCGTCAGTGAAAGCGCTGCCTGTCTGACGTCTCTCCACCAGCCTTCCCTTCGCTCATTCGTTCCCTCTGTGTCCTGCCTTCTTCTGACGTCATTTCCTTGAGGGCGGGACACAGAGGGAACGAACGAGCGAAGGGAAGGCTGGTGGAGAGACGTCAGACAGGCAGCGCTTTCACTGACACTGCACAGACGTCGGAGCTGGAGGTGGAGAGAGGTAAATTTAAAGCACCGGGGAATCGGGGATGGAGCGGAGGAGGCTCAGGCCAAACCCAGCCATTTCCTCCATCGCGCCCCAGACGTGCCTTGGAGCCAGGCAGGTCCGGGGGGGGGGGCAACTGATGGTCTGCAGGGGGGCGCCAGAGACCCTAGGCACGGCCCTGCCGGCGGCTGTGCCAGCACTGAGTTGCTGCCCCTGAAGCCTGTCATTCAAGGCAAACACCTGGTCAACCCAGTGGTAGGGACAGATCTGCTATTAAATTCTATACAAGCTTAGAAGCACATTAATCAGGGATTGATAGTCTCAAACTTCATATGGCAATATGCTACCACTACTGATCAAAATGCCTGCTTTGTGGGTGCCTGAGCACCCCAATATTCTGTCTTGTACACCACTGGTTTTAGGAGGCAAAAGCTCCATGCTTCAGAGCTCCAGGGAAAGGCAGGAAGGCAATGCTTTTGCTTCTTGAGCTACTGCCCCAACCTCCCTCTGCAGCCTATCGCCTGGCTAATGAATGTTTGACTAATGGGTTGCAAGGTGAGCAGAGAATAGCAACAGTGTAGGTCAGGCAGGCTTGCTGCCTTTGGTCTGCCATACAGAATGACACGGGGACGGGGAACCGCAGTAACCACGGGGATGGGGACGGGGACAGAGCTTGCGGGGACGAAGCGGGGACAGATCCCACAGGAACTGGGTGGGGGTGGGAACAGAGCCCACAGAGACGGGGACAGGAGTCAAATTTGTCACTGTGTCATTTTCTACTTTGAAGCCTGTTAATGAACTGGACTGTTATTTATGTTTAAGTGATGCCTGCAAAAAGATTTTGATTTTTTGGAAAAACAAGCAAACACGCTGGCCACAACTAGCAAAATTTGCATGGGGGATCCTGTACATCCTGCTACCAGCACATCTTCTAAGAAGAAAACTTCTATTCTAGGAAGGACTGTGAAAGACAAGAGAGCTAGATTGAATCCTGAGATTGTTGATAATTTCTTATTTATCCACAGATTAAAAACCCATAACAGTGCTTCATAGGGCATATTTTTCCCCTCTAGGGAATATAGAACGGGTTGTATTTTATGTCCCTGGACATTTTAACAGTGTGAATTAGGATTCCTTGGTATTTTTCTACATCTATTGTTGGGGTTGGAAGGGTAGAGGGTGGTGGTGGGAAGGAGGGTTATTATAACTGCTCATTGTTATTATTGTTCTCTATTTGTAATTTATACACAACAGTTGCGCAATATATTGTTCCTTTGTATACTTTAATAAAAAGATTTAAATATAAAATCATAAGTGTTCAAGGCTTCTGCAGATGAGGACAGAGTCGACGGGGCAGGGACGGGGACAGAACCTGCAGGGATGGGGTGGGGATTGAGACAGGGCCTGCGTGGACGAGGTGGGGACAGAAACAGAACCCATGGGGACAGGGCAGGGACAGAGACAAACTTTGTTCCTGTGACATTCTCTAGTCTGCCAGAGAGAGAGGGAGATTTTATTTATTTATTTATTTATTTATTTATTTATTTAAAATATTTATACTCCACCAAAATCCTAAGTGGCTTACAAAATCAATACATACTAGCCGTTCAGCCCGTAAAAACGGGCTAGTATAGGAGGAGGGGGTTGAAAGGTCCCCCACCCCGCCGCCGAGTTCGCCGCTGCCACTCCCCCTCCAAGTTTGCCCCCCCCCCCCCCCCCGGAGCCTTCACCACTCACCTTCCACCTGGTCGGGCCCTTGCTCCGCTATTGAAACAGTGAGGGCACGCAGCACACAGCTCTACTGCTGAGCTGCCGTGGCCTTCCTTCTTCTCTGACTGTGTCCCGCCCTCGTGTGACGGAACATCGTTGAGGGCGGGACACAGGCAGAGAAGAAGAAGGCCGACGGCAGCTCAGTAGAGCTGTGTGCTGCGTGCCCTCGCTGTTTCAATAGCGGAGCAAGGGCCCGACCGGGTGGAAGGTGGGTGGCGGCAGCGACTCCGGGTGGGAGGGAGCGTTAACGACGGCGGTGTCCCTCACAAATGCGCAGTAGAGACCCTCTCTGTTCCGCCCTCATCATCACGTATTGACGCGGGGGCGGGACAGAGAGGGTCTCTACTGCGCATTTGCGAGTGAGTACGACACTCGCCATTTATATATATTGATAAGTAAAACAAAAATATAGCACAACATGGACCTTACAACCGCTCCCAAAGACTCTCTCTGGAAAAAAAGCATGACCCAAATCCTTATAAAGGCACTGGGAAAGGGAGTCAGGAGCTGACAGAGTGCAAGGGAAGGGAGGAAAGGGCTGAGAGGACTATGAGCAGAGTGGGAGAGAGAGGAGCTGATAGAGGGGCAAAGAAGTACCAGTTTACTGGTATAATACTACTGAGTATCCAGGGGAGTATCTGAAAGAAGGAATTCTGTCTGGGAAAGGAGGAAAAGAATGAGAGGGAACGGGATGGAAAAGAGACTGATAGTGAGGGTGAGGGAGAAGGAGAAAAGTAGACATAAGTTGCAAGAGCTACTACTACTACTATTTAGCATTTCTATAGCGCTACAAGGCATGCGCAGAGCTGGAAGACGAAGACATGGGTTGTGAGGGAAGGAACATCTGAAAAGCGGTCATGAGCTGTAATGGGTGAAGGGTTGGATGATGAAAAAGAAGCAAAGGGAGAGGAAAGGAGGGGGGATTGATAAAGGAGATAGGCTGATGGGACCCCCTACCCAGGAGTTTGGGGGAGATGAAGGATTATTTTACATGCCTAAAAAAGCCTTTATGCATGAAAAGTACTGTTTCAAATTTCTTTTTAATGCTGAGCATTTTTCTGTTTCCCTCCTAAAACTCTGATATACTGAATATAAATACAAATAATATTACTATGAGTAAAAAATAAGTTTTAGCTTGCTGTGATCATCATTCAACAGTTCATAGCTTAACCCAGGTATTTTGGGGCACATTCAAGGTTTTTGGTTGTGATTCTTAACTAATGTTTTTCAATTCCTAAATAAATTCAACAAGATGATGTACCTGGGGCTAGCTCGGTGCTCTGCACTGCTGTGGGAAAATCTGGGTTCTGTTCTTGATGTAGGTCTTCCATGGTCTGTTCTAAGTGGACTAGAAATGCTGAGGAGATTGCATTCCCAGCCCCTGGGCAGGAGAGGAGTCTAATAGTAATACAGATATATATATGTTGGGGAATTGCACTGTATAATTAAGGAAATGTAAGAACTAGATTCTTATTCATAGGTACAGATAAAGTTTATTTACAATACATGTAATGCAAGCAATAATTTTAGCTCAGTCTAGGGATCTTATACATGGGAAATGTGCCACAAGATAAATATTGATAGAGAAGTCTGAATTATTAATATGCTAGATTAATATTAACTAACTTTGATTGAGGCTCAGATGTATTCTTTCTGCTGTTGGTTTGAGTGGTGAAGGAGGTCTTTTCTCTGTAGATTTGATGGTGATCCTTGCTGATAGAGGTCTTCTATGTACTGATTGGAAAGGAGTAGAACCTGAAGAATGTCTTATCTTGGGTGTGTGACATCCAGCAAGGCCCAGAGAGAGAGAGAGAGATTCAGTGAAGATCCAGATAGATGCCAGAGCCAGAGAGATTCAGTGAGAGTTCAGTTTTTATAATTCTTATTGGGCCAGAGTTGCAGTCAGGTGGGGGTGTTTTAATCCAATCAAAACTCAGAGATAGCTGAAACTAGTTCTTTCTGGTTTTGCAGATGGAAGCATGGTAGCTGGTCACATGCTTCGTGACTGACCATGTACTGTAGTACACAACCCAGACTGTACTTGGCAAGATTAAGAGAGTCATTGTCTGGGAGTTTCAGGTAGATGGTCGGTCTTTTGTTACATCCGGCCTCTTTGATTGCTGTCAATATACGGACCCTGAATGGTAGTGATTAACTCTTCTGCATCCAACCAGCCTGCTTTTGTTTCTCACTATCAGTGGTCTAAAGGAGGATGGGGGCCAGATCTGCTTTCTGATACTGAGCAAGTTGCATTAGCAAAACATTTTCATATATCTGTATCTAGCAATAACTCTGAAAAATTCATCATATCATGCTACATAATGATCTCACACTGGTAACGTCTCATGCCAGGATTCAGGGCCCATGAGTGCAGAGTTCAGGAAGGAGATTGCTCCCACACAATTACTGTAGTGACTGGTCTAAGTGGACTGGGAAGGCTATAAAAATATTCCTGAGGTAGTTTGGAATTGGAAGATCATGGCACCAGATCCCAGGCTGGCTTCCAGTTGAGTTGGAAACCCAAAGGAGCAGAAGGAAAGGTCTGGTTCCAAAACAAACACCACAAACAAAAAAAAGTACTGGATTGAACTGGGGCCTTATGGTTTATTTGGCATTAGCTTTCAGAAAAAAATGCTGAAATCCAAAACCGGGAATGTGAAAGCACCATGATCAGAATGCACACCCCTGGATTATGACCCCTTGCTTATAATCATTGCTACCTTTGTTATCTGCATTGCAATGAGATTTCTTTTCAAAGCAATATTCCTCCTTCGCCCCAGAAACGTGTGTAACACAGCAGCATCTCAATTAACTTGAGCAATGCCTAAACATCCTATAAAATGCTGACAACATAGAAAGCTCTCTCTTCCTTTGCCAAAATATATTACACACCGCTAGAAAATGTTAAGAACAGATTGCTCAATATTTACAAGCGTTCCATGAGTATTGTTTCTCACACTTTCACCTTCAAGCATAAGCTAGCTTTATGCTAAATTAACTCTGTTCGGCAAGTTGGGTTTTCTGAATATCCGGTGATTGTTCTTGATGCACTGTCTCAATCATTTAGTTCTTGGATGTCGACGAAAAATCATGATTAGAGCATCAGTTCTGAGATTTTACAAGAACAGTCATCAACAGGCAACATGACAGCATAAGGAGGGTAATTGTGTATGATCTTTTGTCTTCAGCCTGAGCAGGTAAAAATAGACTTTTTATATCTTTTGAAAAATAATACATAGTAATCAAAATCTCTATTTAAAATATCGTAGCACATGGTGACAAAATATGTAAAAAGAAAATTTCAATACTTTGGAATTTATATTGGTATAGTTTAATATAGCTGAAATCAATATTATATGATAGAGGCATCCCGTTTTTGTGATTTTGCTTATAAAATTGCCCCCTTAAGGACATTAAGGGGTCCTTTTACCAAGCTGTGCAAAAAAGTGGCCGGTGTTTATCTCAGCATGTGGGTTTTCCACACACTGCAGCCACTTTTATCATGGCAGTAAAATGGCCGCCTTTTAAAATTTTTTTGTTGTAATGTCCATGCACTAATTTCTACGTCAGCATGTGGCTATTACTGCCGGAGGCAGTAAGGGCTCTTGCACTATTCCCACGCTAACCGTGTAACGTGCAACAATATGCCCATGCTACCCGATTAATGCAGGCATGTCTACTCTCTGCCTATGTCTCCAAGTGAAAATGTCCAGCTCCAGACCATTTTCACTTGGAGATAAAGGAGCCCTCTCCATTGAGAGAAGCTATTGTATATTCCTTCCTATACTAGGCCTGTTACTACGGCCTGACATTGCTCAGTTTGGTTCTCACAAGTTGGTAGCCAATGGCCACTGACTGTCCATGTGAACCCACATCAGGAGAGAGTGATATAATACAGGAATATCCATATATGGCACAGGCTAGTTTCTGATTTCTAGTTTGGGAGAAATCACATGATTTATGAGAAACGTAACTTGCAACAGTATATATGTAGTTGCTGGGACAGAGTTAGCTGAGCAGACTTTGTTAGCCAGTATTTGCATGTGTGACACTGCTGTCTGACAACCTGCTCCAGAGAGAGAACATTTATTTTGTATATTGGCTCTGTGAGATACCAATAAAGATTGTACTGGTTGCGCCAACCACTGAGTCTAAGTTTTTTTTCTCTCCTATTTTTACTGCCTATGAGGCTGTAGTGTTTTCCCTCCCTGTGGGGGCTAAGGGATAGTGAAAACACACAATTGATACTTTCTGACCCATGGGCATATCTCCCGCTCTGGAAAATAAAAAAAATATTTTCCAGTTCAGGATTAGTGCACGCTAAGCGGAAAACTACTGCGGGACTCTTCACCGCATCCTGCAGTAGTGATCCCTAAGTTGTCCTCTGGCTGTCCATTGCTTCTTCAGAACTAAGGATCCTCTCTGCTTATCTCACGCTTTCTGGAATGCTGTTATGATTATATTTACGGATTCCATTTGCTAAACCGCTTATCTTAACCAAGTCTAAGCAGTTTACACACAGCGTGATGTAAAACAACAACATGAAAAGGAACATCATAAAATTGATAGGACAGTAATCTTCACACCAAGGTAAACCATAAAAATAAGAAGACAAATAGAAATAGGAATAAAAGACTGCTCAGTTTCCACTTCACCGTGTCACCTTGATGCCAAACTAAGCATACTTTTAAATTGTAAGCCATTTCAAAAGTAATAAGTTTTAGATGGGTCTTACAATTAGCAAGTGATAATTCTGACTGGATGTAAGTTGGAAGTGCATTCCGAAGCTTTGGAGCTAAAAAGAAAAAACAGCTGAGCTCCCAATTGATTCATAGTGTGCCTTTTTAGGCCCTGAAACAACAAGGTGATGTGCATCCAATGATCTCAGTAGGAAGTATACGGTATCATTAATGTTGCTAAATATGAATGAAAGCCCAGATGATAAGCCTTGAAAGTCAGGCATAAGAGCTTGAACTGCACCTGCTACGAAATGGCCAACCAATGAAGTTTGCTGAGTGTTGTGGGGACACATGGTCAGATGTAGTCTTCTGGTGCTATCACCAGAGGTCAGCTTTCTACAAATTGCTTAAATCACTTTGAATATCAACCAGTAAATGTATACATTACAACTCCTCCTGTTCTGCCCAAATTATACCCCCAGGTATGCCTACACACAAATTGCATAAAAGGAGGTGCATGCTTTCTATGTGTGTACTTCTTACGTGAGTATCAGGCTTATTTTCGAAAGTGATCGCCAGCCATTTCCTGACATAAATCGGGAGATGGCCGGCGATCTCTCAAAAGCAGCAAAATCGGTATAATCGAAAGTGGCGTTGTTGACAGCATCGCCGCTTTCCCATCGGCTTGCCAGCAAAAAGTTCAAGGGGGCGTGCTGGCGGCTTAGCGATGGCGGGACATGGGCGGGCCTGGCAACCAGATGGCCGGCTTTCGCGGATAACTATTTCGCCGGCGACGTTCGATTATGCCCCTCCACGTCATCATGCAATTTTATTTTTGTCTAACAAGCTCATTTTTGTATGTAAAACTAGCTTTACACATGGAAAAACCTTCATAAAATTACTCCCCACCCCAATATGAAACAACTTTGCTTAGTCCCTAATCATTTTAAAGTGCAGTTACCAATTTTAGCACAATTGGACTACTGTAATTCTCTTGTCTACTAAAATTACTCAAAAGCAACTGCAGGGATTACTGGTGCTTCAGAATAGGCTTATTTTTCACAAAGCTCAATCTGATCATGTGTCCCTATTGCTGATTAATTTGCACAGGCTCCCAGTGAAAGCACAATTCATTTAAAAAGTATGTTGTCTTGTTTTTTATTTACATTTTAGAGGATCACTGTTCATTGATTTGGCATAATTAATTATTTCATTGGGAAATGTTAATTATCAGCAAACATAAGTACATAAGTATTGCCATACTGGGAAAGACCAAAGGTCCATCGAGTCCAGCATCCTGTTTCCAACAGTGGCCAATCCAGGTCACAAATACCTGGCAAGATCCCAAAAAAGTACAAAACATTTTATACTGCTTATCCCAGAAATAGTGGATTTTCCCCAAGTCCATTTAATAATGGTCTATGGACTTTTCCTTTAGGAAGTCGTCCAAACCTTTTTTGAACTCTGCTAAGCGCCTTTACCACATTCTCTAGCAACAAATTCCAGAGTTTAATTACACGTTGAGTGAAGAAACATTTTCTCCGATTCGTTTAAATTTACTACATTGTAGCTTCATCGCATGCCCCCTAGTCCTAGTATTTTTGGAAAGCATGAACAGACGTTTCATATCTACCCATTCAACTCCACTCATTATTTTATAGACCTCTATCATATCTCCCCTCAGCTGCCTTTTATCCAAGCTGAAGAGCCCTAGCCGCTTTAGCCTTTCCTCATAGGGAAGTCATCCCATCCCATTTATCATTTTTGTCACCCTTCTCTGCGCCTTTTCTAATTCAACTATATCTTTTTTGAGATGCGGCGACCAGAATTGAACACAATATTCGAGGTGCGGTCGTACATGGAGCAACACAAAGGCATTATAACATCCTCATTTTTGTTTTCCATTCCTTTCCTAATAATACCTAACATTCTATTTGCTCTCTTAGCCACAGCAGCACACTGAGCACAAGAAAACGTACTTGTTTGTTATTACAATTTCCCTCTTTTAGAGGTGTTAAATTACAAAGTTTCCAGAAGAAATCTATTAAACATCAAACGGTAAAGCTTTGGTATTCGCTTTGGTATTCTCTTCCGGTAGAAGTGAGATTATGTTTATTCTATGCTCTCTTTCATAACAAGTTGAAATCACATTTGTTTTCAAAATTTTTGTTGTGAGGTTATTGTCACTTTTCTGTTGCAGACCACCAGATACTCTTCTAGATCGACTGAAGGGAGACAATTTTCAAACAACCAGTTTACCCAAGTAAATGGTCACATACTGATATAAACGGCTTTCAAAGTTGTCCTCCCATTATGGAAGTTTTAATAGGAATAGAATGGATGGATGCAATTTGAGGTGATAAAGGATTTCAGGATACAGACCCATGTACAGACAGGGCAAGGGAAGGCTTTCCATGACCATTTTTCATACTAATGAGCAATCTGTTCCATGATGGTCCAGTATCCAGGCTTTCTCTTTCCACAGACTACAGAGTGGAGCTTCTCAAGCATGCCTCAATGACCCAAGAGTTAGTCAGGTTTTCTAGATTGTGAAAAGGGTCCACTGCTTCCCAGCAAGGTGGAACCATCCACCAGCCGTTTTTCCAGATCTTGCCACAATTGCAGACAGGGGCTAGGTCAAACGATTTTTATTATCAAGCCAATAACAGCTGTCACAAACTTCAGTACATAGGTTATCCCCAAACAAACAGGTTCCAACCACATAGGTTTCCAGTAAAGCAGGCTTCCAATAAAGCAGGGGAATAAAGCAGGCTTCCAAATACATCAGGCTTTCAATAAAGCAGGTTTATCTCACCTCCCACACCCTTCCAAAACCTCAGGAGCTGGCCATCCCTGCCTTGGAACTCTCCCACTCCATAGAGGCTTCTCCTCCCTCCTGGGATTCCTCCCCCCTCTGATCTACCCCTCCTTCCATATAATCCATCCAATCATCTTCTTCCCTCTCCATGGGCCCCTCTCTATTCCAGCTGGGCTGCATGGTATATTGATTGCGTATCCATGGGAACTGAGCTTCTTCCCTCCGCCTCCCCCTAGTGGGGGATGAAATTATATGCTCAGCCTGGCCATCCCCCTGGCTCCCTCTGCTGGAGCTGGGAATCCATTCCCTTGTTTCCAGATTACTCTCTGCCTCCCTCCTTGCAATGGCTTCTGGTAGTTGTATTTCAGGGTCTAAATGCTTCATCCTAGCCACCCTGGCAGTAACCTTGTCACAAGATGTCCACAATGAGTATGCATTAGATGGGTTTCCAGTTTTTACAAATCTTCGTCATTCATATTCAGCGTGGACATCCTGAAGACACAACTGCCTGCGGAGTTACAAGGATGGGTTTGAAAAGCCCTGCCATAACATCATCTTTTAGTACGAAACAAAAGAGCAGCTGATGTTTCGTGTTTGGTGTTTATTTCAGGGATCATTTCATATAAATAAAATAATTCACTTTTAAATGAGGATGTTTTTGTGTCTGGCTAATTTAACTTTCCTTTGGTAAAGAATCTACAATTTTATCATGGATGATATGCCTTGGGCTATAAAATTCATAAGATTTAATTGCATGTGTAGTCTTATTAACTATGGGGGTGATATTCATGCCAGCAGCAGTCAGCGACTCTTTAAAAGCTGGCTGTCATTGGCTAAATTAGACCTGGTATCTGTCTGGTAAAGATACTGAATATCCAGATACAAAGTGGCAGGGCCAGTCTTAGGCAGGGGTGACAGGGGCGGTCGCACAGGGCCTCACATTCCTAGGGGCCCCGCATCTCTGGCACGTCTGTCCTCCTGTCTCGGAACACCTCCCTGCTCCGCACCTTAATGTGCATCCGAATTTCAGTAGAGAGCATCAGGCAACGGCAGCAATTTTCATATCCTGTCAGCTGCCGAGCCCAGAGCCGCCTCGCTGCTGCGTCCCGCCCCCTTTTGATGTCACTTCCTGCTTCCGCAAGGGTGGGACGCAGCAGAGAGAGGGGGCTCTGGGCTCAGCAGCTAACAGGATATGAAAATTGCTGCCGCTGTCTGCCGCTCTTTAGTGAAACGTGGTGGATGCATATCAAGGAATGGGGTGAGGTGGGGTTCCGAGAGCTCTAAACCTCCTCTTATACTGATAAATTATGGCTTATGGTGGTGGACATGTGGGGGAAGGAGGGCCAACTGAACTGGTCTGCACAGGGCCCCGCAATTACTAAGACCGGCCCTGCCAAATGGCTGTCGGGATTTACCTGGGTATCGCCGATTCAGCTCTGGTACCCAAATAACTGCTCGCTAAGCTTTGGACAGTTTTTTTCCATCTTAAATTAAATGGATAGTTATCCAGGAGGCATCTAAATATTGACGGTGTTTGGGTAACTCCTGAGTCTTGACTCTGCACCTGAACCACCCAGTTAATTATCAACTCCTATATATATCTGCAAAATTTGTGTTTGCCACATCTTTTAAGATATATCTGTTTAGAAGACCATAAATAAGGTGGTAACATTTACATGGCAAATACATACTAAGGGGATCTTTTACTAAAGGTTAGCTTGAGTTATCTGTAGCAGGTCCCATTTTATTCCTATGGGCCCTGCTGCAGATAACTAATTAGTGGAGTGGAACGGGTAGACGTGAAGCGTCTGTTTACGCTTTCCAAAAATACTAGGACTAGGGGGCATGCGATGAAGCTACAAAGTAGTAAATTTTAAACGAATCAGAGAAAATGTTTCTTCACTCAATGTGTAATTAAACTCTGGAATTCATTGCCAGAGAATGTGGTAAAGGCGGTTAGCTTAGCAGAGTTTTAAAACGGTGTGGACGGTTTCCTAAAGGAAAAGTCCATAGACCGTTATTAAATGGACTTGGGGAAAATCCACTATTTCTAGGATAAGCAGTATAGAATGTTTTGTACTTCTTTTGGGATTTTGCCAGGTATTTGTGACCTGGATTGGCCACTATTTGAAACATGATGCTGGGCTTGATGGGCCTTTGGTCTGTCCCAGTATGACAAAACTTATGTACTTATGTAACTCGAGCTAATCTTTAGTAAAAGACCCCCTAAATAACTAGATCTACCAGTTGGTACTGCCAAATCCCAAGCAGGACAAATCAAAAGAGTAAGGGTGGACCAAAGTCTAGCATCAATTATACATTCAAGACTCATTCTTCAAAAACGCTGAAGAAGAAATACGTCACAAAGTTTTTTTTTTGTCAATAATCACAGCTGCGTGAACAGCAGTATGAGCACAATGTGTTTTCATTTGCTGTAATTTAAATGCAGACTCCTGCGCAGTGGCGTAGCCAAGGGTGGGCCTGGATGGGCCCAGGCCCACCCACTTTGGGCTCAGGCCCACCCAGTAGCAGGATACCTATGATGTGGCTGGCAGGGATCCACAAGCCCCACCAGCCAAAAACTCCCAACAACTGTCCCTCCTGCATAACAGCCTTCCTTCTGATGTATTCCCGCCTATGTGGAAACAGGAAGTTGCATCAGAGGGAAGACTGTGGGGCCAATATGAGCTGTGTGTATTAGTTGCTGCTCGCTGCCGGTGAAAATCTGCTTTTAAAAGGTATTCGGGGTAGGGGAGATGTTTGAGAGACCAAATGGAATGCAGGCAAGAGAGTGAGATCACTTGTGGGACAGAGCGGAGTTCTTCTGCCCACCCATCTTGGGCCCAGGCCCACCCAAATATGGGTGTCTGGCTATGCCCCTGGAGCAGTGTGTATTAGTTGCTACTCGTTGCCGGTGAAAATCTGCTATTTAAAAGGTATGCGGGGGAGGGGGATGTTTGAGAGACCAATGTCAGGCCTGCAGGCGAGAGAGGGAGAGACCAAATCACTTCTAGGACAAGGCGGAGTTCTTCTGCCCACCCATCTTGGGGCCAGGCCCATCCAAAATTGGGTGTCTGGCTACGCCCCTGCTCCTGCGGTAGGCTGTACAAGCCGAAACAGGGCCCGTGTTGAGTCCTTTCAGAAAATATCTAATAAATTCAGCACCAGCATTAAATCAAGTACTGACTACTCCACTCGAACCCGAATGACAGCCAGGTGAAATAGAGGAAGATGCATGATGGAAAAACGAGGGGCAGCAAAGGATCCAAGATGGCGCTTTGAACGCACGCACCTGTAGTAGCTCCGAGTGTTTGTTGCAGATTGCTGTTTCCTCCGGGACCCTCGATTCCTCGTTATCGATGGGGAAGCGAAGGGGGAAGGTAAAGGAGGTCCCCTCGACTCCTGGACCATCGTCGGGATTGAAACAATCTACTCTGCAATTTCCCACGGCGCTACCGGGTCCTCTCTGTACATCGACTCCCTCTGTAAACGTCGATGTATTGACGTCGATGGGAAGCAGGGACGGGGCTTCCCTGAGCCCCGTGGAACGCAGGGCTCCACCACAGCCGGGGAGTGAGTTATTTTCAGCAGCCCGAGCAGAAACGGACACCGGAGTGTTAAATCCGCAACTGTTAGAGGGGATAACTGTCGTCAATCGGATTGGGACACAGGAGCAGGCGTTTTCGGCTGATTTGGCCTTAAAGGTATTACCACAGCATATTGTGAATAAGTTATCACGTACTGAGCCCCCGTCCCACACCTCGGTACCAGCAGGTGGAATAGCTAAGCCCTTAAATGTGACGCTTGAGTCACTGTGGGATATGGTCTATAACACTCACTCCTCCATGCAAAAAATGTTGCAAGAAAATACTAATGATATTAGAACTCTTTCTGAAGCCGTTCTGATACAGGCACAAGTGACTGCGCAGCAGTCCTGTAAGATTGAAAGTCTGGACACTAAAATTCAAGAAATGGGGACTGTGGAATCTGTTTTGGTTAAAGATAGGAATTTTCTACACAAACGTTTAGAATACCTAGAAAATCAAGCTTGTAGACTTAACGTTCGGTTCCTTAATTTCCCCAAATCTCCTTTAATTTCCCCAATGGACATGGTGAAAAAATACATGACTGATTTACTAGGAATGGATAAAGACTCATTGCCTCCTATAACTCGGGCCTATTATATCTGGAACACTAAGGGGACAAGAGGAGAACCCCCTATACGAGGGACGGAGACAGAAATGAATCTTACTTCCTTCCTGGAAAGCTCTCTGGAAGTAATCACTCACAGGACGGCTATGCTGGTCACTTTTGTGCTGGAACCAGACCGGAATGCAGTACTAAGGCTTTCCCTGAGACATTTAGATATAGCATGTTTATGGGTTCCAAGGTTAGGATTTTTCCAGATTTATCTAGGCCAACACAAATGAGACGCAGGGCCTTTTTGGAACTGCGACCCAGAGTTGAGGCCATTAAAGCAAATTTTGTTTTACGTTTTCCTTGTATTTGTAATATAATGTTTGAAGGTAAACAGTTCCAATTTGTGGACCCTAAACAGCTTAAAGATTTCCTAGATGCAAGAGGTGAAGTGAATGTTATATGCCCTCCTACTCAAACAGGCTGGAGTACGAACAGAGAGGTAGCGATTGCGTATTAATTTAATACTTTTGTTAAAAAAAAAAAAAAAAAAATTCCTATCTTGGATTCAATTTCTTTCTTTTGAGTGGACAGAAAAAATGTTCTCACTGTTTCCTTATGTGTTTAAATGAAATGTTTTTTCTGTTTATGGATCTAATGTGAATTGCATGGTCACATTGTATTGTGTATCATTGAAAATATTAAAAATTAAAAAAATTAAAAAAAAGAAAAACGAGGGGCAGCAAAGGCAGGATTATGCAATGAGGTAATCCTCAAGGCTCAGTGACCTAGAACAGAGAAAGACTTTGAAAATCCCACAAACAGAGACATAAAAAAAAAGAGAAAGATGGAAGATGCATTGAAGCAGAGGTGAAACGGAGCACGAGAATAAAGCAGCGAGAGAGAGAGAGAGAGAGAGAGGATATCTGGAATAATATACACTGAGACAGGGAGACAGTTTAAGAAAGATTTATCAAGGATTTTCTTTCTCTATATCCAGAGCACAAGCCTTAGTAAATCTGTCCCAGAAAGTCTTTGAAAAACAGCCTGAATTCAGTGACAAGAAGTATTGTGGACTCTATTACACCGAAGATGCATTGGAGCCAAGCAGGCAGTATGTCAAGATTTAACTCTGCTAATCATGATCGTGCTAGGGAGTTTTCTGTCTGCTTATAACGATCTGAGATAGCACAGTAATTCATCTTTGCCCTTACCAAGGCTAAAAAAGTAGAGTTTTCCAGGAAAAAAAAGATTTCACCAATGCTATTAACTCAAGCTATCCCTTACTATTTTTTGAAGAAGAAGAATTATGCCTTGTGAAAATGGCCTTCAAAAGGAAGCTAGGCCATGAGATCCCTTTTCTGAAAATTGTGCTGTGCAGGGTGACTAGTGGCAATGTTTAACCAATCTAAATTTAAATGTTAATATGGGTGTAACAATGCCAGGGTCCATTTCATGTGACCAGCATTGACTATCTGGGGGAGGGGGGGGGGGGGGGGTTCAGCTGACAAGCTTAACCGCCCAAGTTAATATTCAGCGCCTCTACACCAGGGGCGTAGCCAGACACCCAATTTTGGGTGGGCCTGGGCCTAACATGGGTGGGCAGAAGAACTCCGCCTTGTCCCACAAGTGGTCACTCCCTCACTCGCCTGCATGCCATATGGTCTCTCAAACATCCCCCCATCTCCTGCATACCTTTTAAATAGCAGCTTTTCACCGCCAGCGAGCAGCAACTAATACACACTGCTCAAGTTGACCCCACAGCCTTCCCTCTGATGCAACTTCCTGTTTCTGCATAGGCGGAAGTATATCAGAGGGAAGGCTGAGGGGCTGGTTTGAGCAGTATGTATCAGTCGCTACTCACTGCAGGCGAAGATCTGCTATTTACAAGGTATGCAGGAGGAACAGTTGTTGGGAGTTTTCGGCTGGTGGGGCTTGGGGATCCTTGCCATCATAGGTGTGCTGCCACTGGGTGGCCCTGAGCCCAAAATGGATGGGCCTGGGCCCACCCGGGCCCACCCTTGGCTACTCCACTGCTCTACACCACTGTGCTCTGCCATGTCAGTTTTAGCGGTATAGCAAGTTTTTAATTAAACTATAAACTTTTCCGTGCATATGTGCTCTCATGAGCATGTCAGTGTCTGCATTCTGTAAATTTACACATGTAATGCACACATAAATGTAGCCCTCCCCCCATCATAGAACTGCCTTCTAAGTGCATCTGCACTAATGGCAAACGGTTTTATTGAGTGATAAAGAACTTTATTGTGCGGTAACTGCTGAGGACATGATGGAAACGCTCCCAACAGTTACTCCATTGTCTTTGCACTTAGGGGTCCTTTCACGAAGCTGTGGCAAAAGGGGGTCTGTGCATGCATCCGTGCGTGCTTTTGACGCTTACTGAGGCCTCCTTTTTACTGCAGCGGGTAAACGGCAGGTGTCCTAAGTTCAAACGCCTACTTTTTTAATTGATGAAAATAAAGTATAGCATTTTAAATGATTTTCTTAAATGGAAAAAAAATAAAACCTTGCTCAGTTTTCTGGAATGGACGACAACTACGTTCCATTTTCTACACACAATCCGAGTAAACAAGGAGAAATTCTGTTTAGGCAACAATCCATGATTATAATTTTTTTTTAAACTCTGAATAGGCCAAGTAGAAAAATCACATTTACTTGTTAATTTAGTACTTCTTCAGTGAGTGAAACCACGGCGGGTGACCACGCCGCTGACTCCTCCGAGTGAGACGTGAGGTCCTTCCACTTCCCTCTGCTGTGACCCGCCCTTGCGGAAGAAGGAAGTTACCTCTGAAGGGAGGCGGGCCACAGGAGAGAGAACTTCTGGTATCGACGACGGCAGCCAATGTACTAACTAGAGCAGACAGCAGAGGGAGAGAGAGAGAACCAGCATCCATCCGTCGACAGCGTCGCGGTCAGCACAGGAGAGAGAGGGGGGGGGATAGAGGGTGACAGGAGCAGAGCGCTGAGCACTGCCACCAAGTGCCAAAGAAGATAATGCATTGTGTCGGCACAGGAGAGAGAGGCGCCGAGCCGGCACATGTGGGAGGTTGCTCCCGGCCTCAGGTCCCAAAATATTGAGGGTGCTCGAGCACCCACCGAGTCGGCGCCTATGCTCCCTGTTCTCCCCTCTCCAGGTTGCATTTTGTCAGGGTCTATATTCTCGTCCCCTCATTCTATGTGTTCCTCTGGACATCTTCTTTCGAGTTCTTCTTTTCAACTTGCCTAATCTTATTCCTTCCTCTAGCGTTCACTCAATTCTGTCTTTTGTAGTTCAGAGGCATTAATTCAAATCTGAATCAGTAGAAAAAGTGGTTAATTACAACTCTCATCACAATAAAAGTGGGGCATGTTCAACCGGCTTTTCAAAGCATAATTCTGCATCAATCAGAAAGCCACGCTTTCTGTTTTTGTATTCATGACAGCAAAAATCAAATGTGTTATTATTTTCCTCCTCTATGTTTGTATTGACTTTTTACTTTCTGTGTTCTTTGGCATCAAAGAAAATGTTTCCTGACCTGGATAGGAGACAATGAAAACAAAGCAATAGTCAATCCTTTTCCGTGAAATGCTTTTTATCCTTTGTCTCTTTTCCTTTGCTTTCAGTTTGTTTACAGAAACCAGTCAGTTCAATACTATAACCTTGGTCTGCTGAAAAAGATGCAGACAATTCACGCTTGAACTCAGACTGGACTGATTTCACCCTGGCTCAAGTTTCGCAAAATTTCAGACTTTGGGATAATCCATCTCTGACAGACCTTGAGAAAAGCCGAAAATCTGAAGTAGATCTGAAAATTAGGGTTAACATAGTAACTGACGGCAGATAAAGACCTGCACGGTCCATCCAGTCTGCCCAACAAGATAAACTCATTTTACATGGTATGTGATACTTTATATATAGACCCGAGTTTGATTTGTCCTTGCCATTCTCAGGGCACAGAGCGTAGAAATCTGCCCAGCACTGTTCTTGTACTAAAAGTTCTGAAGATTCTGGAATCCTAAAGAGTTACAAGATTCCAGAATCCCAACTAGTAGCAACATTCCATGTAAAACCCCAAAGATTAACATAGTAACATAGTAACTGACGGCAGATAAAGACCTGCACGGTCCATCCAATCTGCCCAACAAGATAAACTCATTTTACATAGTATGTGATACTTTATATATAGACCCAAGTTTGATTTGTCCTTGCCATTCTCAGGGCACAGACTG
This sequence comes from Microcaecilia unicolor, assembly GCF_901765095.1. Taxonomy (NCBI): domain Eukaryota; kingdom Metazoa; phylum Chordata; class Amphibia; order Gymnophiona; family Siphonopidae; genus Microcaecilia; species Microcaecilia unicolor. The sequence continues at coordinate 10,433,356 of NC_044039.1, read as the reverse complement.
TAAAAGTCTGCCCAGCACTGTTCTTGTACTAAAAGTTCTGACGTTAACGTCGACGGCCCTTAAAATTTACACTCAAGTCCATCCATATCTATTCAGTCACGATCAGGGCGTAGACCATAAAAGTCTGCCCAGCACTGGTTTTGCTTCCCAATTACCAGCATCGCCACCCAATCTCCACTAAGATTCCGCGGAACCATTCCTTCTAAATAGGATACCTTTGCGTTTATCCCACGCATGTTTGAATTCCATTACTGTTTTCATCTCCACCGCCTCCCATGGGAGGGCATTCCATGTATCCACCACCCTTTCCGTGAAAAGGGTTGGTGTTTTGGGAAATGTCATTATATCTGCAAATCTGCTTTGGACAGGATGTGATGACAGATAATGTTCTTAAGACCCATCTTGTTATGCTCATATTATTCAAATTGTTGATTGGTGGCTTACACTTACCTAATTCACCTCTTAACCTAAGTGACTTATAAAATCACCCTCAGGGTGGTGACCTCGAACCCAAGGTTACAATAGCTAAAAAAAAATAAATACCAAAAACCCTTAAAAACTGAAAATCTCTTTGTACTGAATCTCATTTATCCGTTACTTGCCCGTATTAGCCAACCATCACTCTAACTTATTATATTCCCTCTTCTTACTGCACTTGACATGTCTTGTTATCTCCTCTGCTAACAATAGAAAGAAGCAAGGCGTTTAAAAATGTGATTTTTAAAATTTAACACACATAGCTCTCCTCGCCTGCTTTGGACCTGAAACTATAAAACACTAGAGATTAATTTGCCCTGCAATTCTGGGAAGAACAGAGGTGATCTTGCATAGAGAGGTGCTTTGCAAAGAAAATAATAAAAGCCTTTTCCCCTCGCCTACCAATTTTTTTTTTATCCACTAAGGAAAGCATTTAGAGAACTCTCAATCAATAGGCCTTCAAAGTCTGCAAGCAATTAATTTATTCACCAGGGTCTGCATGGAAGGCAAAAATTTTCTAAGGGTTGCCAAAAGGAATGTGGAACAGATTTTGAAATCTGTTGACTTCTGCAATAGCTAGAGTCTGTAGGGCTTAGCTAAGGCCTGATTCATTAAACGGTAGCTACAGAGAAGCCAAGTTGCCCAGTTCCAGGCTGGAGATTATGGGACAGTCCTGGATTTCTGACCACCCCATCTTGATGCATTCTAAGTACATAAGGACTGACCAAAGGTCCATCAAGCCCAGCATCCTGTTTCCAACAGTGGCCAATCCAGGTTACAATTTTTGGCGACTTTAATAGAAGCATGGGGGATTATGAGGATACATTTCCAATGGAGTGTTTTGGTCATGGAAGGAAATTAATGTGTGCACACTGCATATCCAGCTCTGTGCACATTATTTTCTATGAAAGAAAGGGGGAGAAGGGAGGGGTTTTAAGGAAATGTATTACACTAGGGTTACTTGTACTTGATGGAGCATGAAGAATTAACCAAAAAAAAGAGCCCCTTTTACTAAGCAGCGTAGACGCCTACGTGCACCCGACGCGTGCCAAAATGGACTTACCACCCAACTACCGCGTGTCTTTTGTGGTAATTTCATTTTTTGCGTGTGTCCGCTACGCGCATCTGAAAAATAATTTTTTTTCGGACACATGCCAAGTGGCATCTGACACGCGCAGGCCCAAATTCTTTACCGCTAGGTCTATGGCTGGCGGTAAAGTCAGAGACCCAAAATGAACACACGGCAATTTTGATTTTGCCGCACATCCATTTTCAGGAAAAAAAAGGCCTTTTTTTACAGGCGCACTGAAAAATGATTCTGCGTGCGCCCAAAACCCGCACCTACACTACCGCGAACCACTTTTCAGCGCACCCTTATAAAAGGACCCCTAAATATTTTAAAAATGTACAGGCAAATTGCCTGATTCTGTATAGCGTGTCTAGAGTTTTGCGCCAAAATCTAAGCCTATTCCATAATAATGCGCATAACTTAATTGAGCCTTAGAAGTAGATCAGTTTTACACGTAAATCTCATGGGGATCAAAAGTAAAAGAGGCTTCGCTCTGCTTTAATCACAGTGAAGGATAATTATAAATATTTTAGGAAACTGGATTGGCTTACAGTATGGATGGCATTCTATTTATAGCACTGATTGGCTTTCAGTCTTCTGAAAACAATTGACATGTACAGTAGTTAATCAAAGAGCAGAGCAAAGTATTTTAATTTTCCCACGAGGAACTTGGAAATGTACCCAGCTTGTTCTACAAAGTGTTCTGTGGCCTTCCAGGTCTTGTCAGGACAACTGTCTTCTAAAACTTTAAAATTAAGTATGGCAACATATCTGAACTGATGCCAAGGAAACGCGGAGATCCGTTTTTATTACTTAGCATCTCTTGCAGTATGTGAACCATGAAAGTTGTCAGGAATATAGAACTTTGAGATATATTGCTAGTAAATAATTCATGCTGCAGGCAGTAATGCTTTTAAAGGATTTAAGTCTAAAAAGCAGCATCAAAGGACTCGGATTTAGTTTCTTTTATTTTCCTTAGCAAAACCGAATGCGTGTACGAAGCATCTAAAATACATATTCACGTTATTTGCAGAAACCAGCTCAGTCTGAGATGAGATGACCCAATTAAACATTTGAGATTGACAAGCCAGGATTTGGAGGATAGAATTCCAGCATTTTAGGATGAGTTCCCATTTGTCCAGGTCCAGACTATGCACTAGGAACACTAAGGGGCCCTTTCGCTAAGTCCAGTGGCGTTCCGTGGTTGCCTGACACCCAGGGCGGATCGCCACTGCTCTGCCCCCCCCCCAGGTGCAGGGCAACACGGCACCCCCCCCCCCAAGACACAGTCCCCACCTGCCTTCCAAGTTCCAGCTCCGTCCACCCCAGCGTGGCGCCTCGCATCTGCAGCACTGCTGTAAAAAGAAGAAAATCGCCTCGTCGTCGGCCCTTCCCTCACTGTGTCCCGCCCTCTGACAAAACTTCCTATTTCCTCGAGGGCGGGACACAGTGAGGGAAGGGCCGACGACGAGGCGATTTTCTTCTTTTTACAGCAGCGCTGCAGATGCGAGGCGCCACGCTGGGGTGGATGGAGATGGAACCTGGTTGGCAGGTGGGGACTGTGTCGGGGGGGGAGGCGGTTCCATGCCAAGGGGGGGTGTGGATGGACGGAGCGGAGCACCCCCCCCCCCACCCGCTGACACACAGGGCGGACCGCCCCCACCACCCCGCCCTTGCTACACCACTGACTAAGTCGCATAGGTGCCTATTTGTGTCCTGCGTGCGTCAGTTTTGAACTACCACCCGGCTACTGCGTGGCCCGGGCGGTAATTTTATTTTTCATGTGTGTCCACTAAGTGCGCTGGAAATTTTCTGGCACGCGGCGCTAACTGGACCGTAATTGGCATTGTACACACATAGACCATTACCGCCTGGTTTAACGCGTGAGACCTTACCGCTAGGTCAATGGGTGCGCGGTAAGGTCTCGGGCTCAAAATGGACACGCGTCAATTTTTATTTTTGCCGCACGTCCATTTTTGGAAGTGGTTAGTGCAGTGGACTTTGATCCTGGGAAACTGGGTTCAATTCCCACTGCAGCTCCTTATGTCTCTGGGCAAGTCACTTAACCCTTCATTGCCATAAGTAACTGTATTATACTATGTAAACTGCTTTGAATGTAGTTGTAAAAAACAGAGAAAAGCAGTATATCAAGTCCCCTTTCCCTGTTTGAGATTCTATATGGAATGTTGCTAGTGGAGGAGTAGCCTAGTGGTTAGTGTAGTGGACTTTGATCTTGGGGAACTGGGCTCAATTCCCAGACTCTAGACAAGTCACTTAACCCTCCCTTGCTCCAGGTACAAATAAGTACCTTTATATACTATCCAAACCACTTTGAATGTAGTTGCATAGGCCACAGAAAAGTGCTGTATCAAGTCCCATTTCCCTTTCCCTTTTTGGGATTCTACGTAGAATGTTGCCAGTGGAGGAGTAGCCTAGTGGTTAGTGCAGCAGACTTTGATCCTGGGGAACTGGGTTCAATTCGCCTAACTCTCCATTGCCCCAGGTATAAATAAGTACCTGTATATACTATCTAAACCGCTTTGAATGTAGTTAAAAAAAAAAACACACACACACAGAAAGGCAGTATATGAAGTCCCATTCCAGTTCTTAATTCTGCTTAAATGGTGTCTCTGAACATGCTGACACATGGATCACATCTAAGTATGTTCCTTTTTGTCACCATGTGCCTTTATTCACGAAAGCCATGGGGAAATTTCGCATGCAGAAAAAAAAAAACGGGATTATGTGCGAAAAATCCTTTACAAGTTCACATCGTTCCTGTGTACCTTTTCCTTGCCTTCCTCTGCCCCTGCCTCTGCTGAAGCTCTACTCTTTCAAAGTCAAGCCTCTTACTGTAGCGTCTATATTTTGCTGTAGAATCTATACTACCAGAATTTACTGCCTCAAGTTATTTTTCTGATATGCAGACAGTTCTAGCTCCTCGCTCTACCTGTATCTAAGCCCTGAGTGTGTTATTATTTGCAAGAATTCTGTGTTAAGGCCGATAAAAGTTTTCCATTTTCGCCTCTTTTTTTTTTTTCACAATCCTGCCTGCAGGTAATAAGCCACCCCAACCCTCTGAAACCCAGAAAATAAACGAACAGAACATGCTGTTGCTTTCTGTTTTCAAATCCGATATATCGTATTTATTTGATACACTACAAATCATGAAAATAAGATCTAAGTGGCTTACGTATTAAAATTAGGGGAATCGATTAAACAAGGACAAATGGACAAGTAGCGAAGACAAGAAACATCAGGAAAAAATAGAGAGACTAATATTACAGTTACATGGAGGTATATTTTCAAAGCACTTAGACTTACAAAAATTACCCAGAGAGGCATTTTTTGATATGACGTCTGAATCCAACTTTGGACATTTTGCTGAAAACATTCAGAATCTGATTAGTAAATATAGCAATATCTGAAACAGCCAAACATCTTTTTTTCTTAATGGCCACTTACTAGATGGTTTTGTGCTCTGTGTATTTATCTTTTTGGCCTATTTTCGAAAAAAAAAAAAAATGAAAAACGAACAAAATCAAGCCATTGGGATGTGGAAGGAACCAGCATTCTTAGTAGTCTGGCCACACCGACATGACAGCAGAGCAGTGAGACTCCCTAGGGAGCACTGCAGTGAACTTCAATAAAAGCTCCCAGGTACACATCTCACTGTTGTTCCCTTATATTGTACTAGCTGTTAAGCCCGTAACAACGGACGAGATTTTTGTTTTCCTATGGCCTCCCCCCATCCACCAACCCTCCTCTCCCCCCTCCCATTCGCTCCATCCACCCGTGTCCATCAACTGTTCTCTCCCCTACCCTCCATCCTCAGGCTCCCATCCATGTCCACCCATCTCCTAAGTGTACCACAATTGTGACCTCCTCTGCCCTGTCGCCCCCTCCGCCACCATTTCACCCCCCTCGCCCCCCTCTTTCCGCCGTCATCGTGTCCTTCTTCAGCTGCTTTCGTTACCTCCCGTGATTCCTCCTGTCATGTCATCAGTTCTCCTCCATTGCTGTGTCCGTTTCCCTCTGTTCCGCCCCCTCCTTCCCTCCCTGCTCCCTCCTCCTCCGATTTCCACGCCCATGTCCAAGCCCTCCTCCCTATTGGGCTGTACTTCTGGTAGAGGCGGGGCTTGGACTTCTGCACTCTCAACGTTTGGTCTCTACTGCGCATTTGCGGGTGAGTCGGTCACTTTTCATTTATACGTTTGATAGTGAGCCCTTCAAAACCCTCCAAAAACCTGCTATACCCAACTGTACACCACTACAATAGCCCTTATGGCTGCAGGTGTCACCTATATGTGGGTACAGTAGGTTTTTGGTGGGTTTTAGAGGGCTCAAACTTTCTACCACAAGTGTAACAGTTAATTGCCCTGGGTTCCCTTCTCCACAATACACTGCACCAACCACTAGGCTACTCCAGAGACTTGCTTGCTGCTCTGATAGGACTGGCTATAACATCTGAGGCTGTCATAGAGGCTAGTATGTACTGTTTCTCTCACATTTTGGGGGGTGACCACGGGGGAGTAAAGTGGGGTCATTCTTTTATTCCTCCAGTGGTCATTTAAGGCACTTATTGTGGCTTAGTCATTATTAAAACAGGTCTAGACCAAAATGTCTTAGTTTTAGTGCTTGTAAAGGATTTAAAAGATTGTTTTTCAACTCTGTCTGAGTGACCGACAGTGCACTCTCTCATTAAAGTGATAATTCTGTTCATGTGAAAATGATTTGGAATGTGTAAGAAGTTAAGACACAGCTATATGTGGGGGTGGGGGTGGAGTATGTTTCGAGTTCAGGCTGGCCACCTGGACAGAGAAACATGTGACCACATTCCCACATTATGGCTTGTTTACCTAAACAGAGAAATTCTCAAGCATTCTGTAATTTTCCTTAACTCTGAAAATGAGTTCTAAGCCTAATAAAAAGGGGAATCTTTGCCAGTGAAATTGGGGAGCTCGTCTGTGAGTAAACGTATGTACTGTGCAGAGAACTATATTTCCTGGTCAAGAGACTCCTGGCTATCGCTGTAAACAGGGCCCCCCAGCTGATGACAAGTGCCTGGATGTAGTGATTAATGACTAGTGATGTATGTATATAATGTATGTATCTTTATTATTGCTTCTTTTCCTGGTCAAGAGACTCCTGGCTTTGCTTGGATGTAGTGACCAGTGATGTAATGATTGTTTCTTGTTTACTATAGATAGGTATATAGCTTAATCATTGTGTATATATCTTAATCATTGTGTATCTTAGACCATAATGACTTATACACTCTCCATTTAAAGTGAACTTCTAATAAAAGTCTCATTGACCTAATACAAATCCAAAAGAATCGACAGTAATTATTGAGTGGTCTATGTTAGTGAGGCAGGCTGTAAAACCAGGTCAGAACAGTCCTGGACATTTTTGTTTTGTTCCATTATGGCTGAAAAACGTCCAAGTCTTAGGAACACCCAAATCCTGCCCTTAACACACCTTTGACACACCCCCTTGAGATTTGGATGCACTGCAGATGAACAGCTTAGAAAAACGTTTGGAAAATGGGTTTTGAAAATACTGATTTGGACATTTTGGTGAGAAAAATGTCCATCTGCCAGTTTATGCCACTTTTTAAAACATTTTTCTCTTTTGAAAATGAGCTCTGTCTGAACCAAGAGCAGACAGACATGAGGAGTGAAGATAGAGACCTCAAACACAGTTCTTGTCACTGCTCACCGCAAATCAGAAATTACCAGTGAACAGAACAAAACTTTAAACCTACCTTTCTGGTAAAGCCTGAGTAAAAAAAAAAATAGACTTTCAGGGAGGATTTGAACTTCTTCCTCCCAAAGTAAACCTACTATGCACTGTACATGTGATGGTGTTTGTGAAACTTTTACTGTCAGAGAATGAAGTTCCTTTCTTTGTAATTTTTTTTTTAATTGAACATCGCTTGGTCTTGGCTGGTGATTAATCAAGTTTTTGCAATAAATATAAACATGTGCTCAGTTTATAAAATTACCCCCTTACCACCAAATTCTATATATCGCACCTTAGTTTCCACGTGGAAATTGAAGCAACAATGCGCATAACTTAATTGGCTAACTCGCTAATCAGGACCGTTAATTGGTTGTTAACAAGCAATTATCAGCATTAATTGGCATTAAGAATTATGCACACATCTCGCTAAGGAGTATGTTTACGAAGGTGCATTAATGTTTTTAACGCGCCTTTAAAGTTAAGGCGTGTTAAACGCTAACGTGCCTATACATTGCTAAGGGTGCATTAGCGTTTAACGTGCGTTAACCATTGACACACATTAACAATGCTAACGCACCTATAGCACACCTTAGTAAACATAGGCCATTTTTCAGCATACCTAAATAAAAGGACCCTTACGTGCATAAGTTCACCTTGAAAATGAGCGTAAAGTCTACAGGTAACACTTTATACCCACACACTTTACACACGTACAGGCACTTAAAGCTCTTTCCTTACAGTGTCCTGTCCTTGTTTCTTTGAATTCTACACACAGAAGGATGCAGTTACCTGTACCTTTCTTGACTGCATTGTAAAATCGCTGACATTACTCACTCACACTACACAGGACAAGGTGGCCACCCTTTGTCCTGTCATTTTGTACCTAGTGTATTTGTAACTCCAGATGTTTAATTTATACAAAGCACGTGGAGGATTGCACTTGCGGTAACGAAAGATACACAGATATCCTATATAATAATTCTCACCTCAACGTTCTGACTTGCTGCCTAGGACCGTGGCTCATTCCGAGTTGGTCTGCTAGGCTCCGTAGATCAGGCTGACATCACCGTAGCCATTATGATGTCAACTTCAGAACCCAAGGGGGGGGGGGGAACATGGCTCACAGCTGATCCATGTCCAGAGGAGGGTCGCTGGACATGGGTGGCTGCAGTGGGCACAGGGGGAGAGGAGGGTCGCTGGACATGGGTGGCTGCAGGGGGAGAGGAGGGTCGCTGGACATGGGTGGCTGCAGGGGAGCCGAGGAAAACCTTGCTAGTGCCCGTTTCATTTGTGTCAGAATGAGCCTTTTTTTACTAGTAAATAATAAAAGCACAGCTGGTCCTTCAGGATTGAGATAAATGAAGTCTTTTTATTCTGAGAAAGACCCAACATGGGCCGTGTGACTTTGGACTCCTGAGGCAGGCGCTGTCATGCTGAAACACAGCCCTTGTTGGGTCTTTTTCAGAAAAACAAAAGTGGATGAGTGGAAAGGAGTGGCCTAGTGGTTAGGGTGGTGGGCTTTGGTCCTGGGGAACTGAGTTCAATTCCCACCTCAGGCACAGGCAGCTCCTTGTGACTCTGGGCAAGTCACTTAACCCTCCATTGCCCCATGTAAGCCGCATTGAGCCTGCCATGAGTGGGAAAGAGCAGGGTACAAATGTAACAAAAAAAAAGTCCTTTTATTCTGAACAATCTCAATCCTGAAGGCCCAGCTGTGCTTTTTTTCCTTTTATTATGAGCATTGCACTGCACCAGACTGGCTCATTACTCTGACTACACAACATCCAACATAACGGCTTTTACTTAACCAAATGCCTGTTATGTTAAAGTAACAAAATATTTTACAAAAACAAGTCAAAAATACCCCATGGACCCAAGCTGCTTGAAGAATAAACTTCCCAAAAACTAAAGGTAAGATAAAATGCACCTTTAAACTTCCTCAGAAGGGAAGGTCTGTTGAAAGTTTCAAAATGCTAAGCCACTGTAAATTTCAGAAAAAAAAACCCTAACAGGATTATCTGTCGAAGGAATAGCTGTTCAGTGCACCAGAAAGACAAACGGCAACGCAGTTCCAGCCAGTGTATTCTAATAATGAGAGGTCATGGGTTTAGCAGCAAGCCGAACCCAAAAATGCTGCATAGGCTCAACGATGTACTTAAAGTATGACACCTCAGGTTCATCAGAACCCACTGTGGAGCACATTTCATTACCGAAATCTTTCTGAAGGAAATCAGTGGTTACATGCATGAGCTAAAGAATTAACTCTGTAGCCCACCCCATGCTCTATGACAAATTGTTCACAACATACCACACTAAGCAATAGCTCTGTCTCGCCATATTAAAGTCGTGCTGACATGGCAAAACAAATTTACAATGTAATGTCAGCATTATGGGAGGCTATAGGTTAATGGTTAGGTATTCATAGAATTATAGAAATATGGGATGTTCCTCTATTTTATTACCAGATAAAATGCTGTAAGGCTTTTTTTTTTTTTTTTTAAACACTTAGAAACCCTTAGCGTTCCACTAAGAGAAGACTGAATGCATTTGTTGTTGTGCTGAAGTTTCCAAACAGGAGGCATTCCCAACTATGAGAATAATTGTATAACAGACCAGGTATATGCGTAAGGACATAAGAATAGCCATACTAGCAGACCAATGGTCCATCCTGCTTCCAGCAGTTGCCAAGTCAGGTCACAAGTACCTGGCAGAAACCCAAATCGTGGCAACATTCCATGTAGAACCCCAAAGAACAGCAAGATTCTGGAATCCTAAAGAATGACAAGATTCCACGCTGAACCTCGAAGAGTAGCAACATTCCATGTAGAACCCCAAAGAATAGCAAGATTCTGGAATCCTAAAGAGTGACAAGATTCCACGCTGAACCTCGAAGAGTAGCAACATTCCATGTAGAACCCCAAAGAATAGCAAGATTCTGGAATCCTAAAGAGTGACAAGATTCCACGCTGAACCTCGAAGAGTAGCAACATTCCATGTAGAACCCCAAAGAATAGCAAGATTCTGGAATCCTAAAGAGTGACAAGATTCCACGCTGAACCTCGAAGAGTAGCAACATTCCATGTAGAACCCCAAAGAATAGCAAGATTCTGGAATCCTAAAGAGTGACAAGATTCCATGCTGAACCTCGACGAGTAGCAACATTCCATGTAGAACCCCAAAGAATAGCAAGATTCTGGAATCCTAAAGAGTGACAAGATTCCATTCAGAAACTCAAATAGTAGCGACATTCCATGTAGAACCCCGAAGAATAGCAAGATTCTGGAATCCTAAAGAGTAACAAGATTCCACGCTGAACCTCGAAGAGTAGCAACATTCCATGTAGAACCCCAAAGAATAGCAAGATTCTGGAATCCTAAAGAGTGACAAGATTCCACGCTGAACCTCGAAGAGTAGCAACATTCCATGTAGAACCCCAAAGAATAGCAAGATTCTGGAATCCTAAAGAGTGACAAGATTCCACGCTGAACCTCGAAGAGTAGCAACATTCCATGTAGAACCCCAAAGAATAGCAAGATTCTGGAATCCTAAAGAGTGACAAGATTCCATGCAGAATCTCAAAGAGAAGCAACATTCCATGCTACCAATCCCAGGGCAAGCAGCGATTTCCCCATGCCTGTCTCAATAGCAGACTATGGACTTTTCCTCCAGGAACATGTTCAAACCTTTTTTGAAACCCAGATACACTAACCGTTGTGTGAGGACTTAGCTGCTGTAAATCTTCACACCCAACTGACAGACACACAAATCAAAGCACTGCCTTTCCCTAAGGCCACACCCCCTTTTGAGTTGCACGCTATAAAATGTAGGTGTGCATGTTATAGAATAGTGACCAGGGCAGATGTACGCGCAAACCCAAATTGGTGCCAATTAAGTGATAACTCCAATTAACCCTAATAATGGGTTGTTAGCAGTGGCGTAGCCAGGGGGGGGTGCCAGGGGAGCGGCCGCTCCCCCAAATAGAGTTCTGCCAGCTCCGGCGTCTATTGTTTTCTTAATGTGTTGCATTGAAAATGTTCGCCAGCGCCGGCGGAAGTCCACTCTCGCTCCCCCCGCGTCGTCAACCTGGCTCCGCTTCTGGTTGTTAGCACCTAATTGTCGGATTAGGTTGCGCGCGCATCTGGCATCCACACCTAAACTTGAGCTCACAACTTTGGGCAACATATAGAATCCAGGGCAAAATACTGTTCTACCCATCAAAAAGCCTTACTATTGTAGTGTAATGTACATAAGTACATAAGTATTGCCATACTGGGAAAGACCAAAGGTCCATCGAGCCCAGCATCCTCTTTCCAACAGTGGCCAATCCAGGTCACAGATACCCGGCAAGATCCCCAAAATCTACAAAACATTTTATACTGCTTATCCCAGAAATAGTGGATTTTCCCCAAGTCCATTTAATAACGGTCTATGGACTTTTTTCCTTTAGGAAGCTGTCCAAATATTTTTTTAAACTCCGCTAAGCTAACCGCCTTTACCACATTCTCTGGCAACGAATTCCAGAGTTTAATTACACGTTGAGTGAAGAAAAACTTTCTCCGATTCATTTTAAATTTACTACATTGTAGCTTCATCGCATGCCCCCTAGTCCTAGTATTTTTGGAAAGCGTGAACAGACGCTTCACATCTACCCGTTCAACTCCACTCATTATTTTATTATTAACACCGAGCTGAAACGCCTATAGACAAGTCAAAGCACTGCAGTTCAGATTTCTTTTAGGGCCTGAAGATTTGACCTTGTTGCTCGTTTACTGGTACAGCGACATTGAATTTGTATAACCTTCAGGATCAAATTTTAAATGCTGGCCTGGGTTGTGGCATTCCATGCTTTCTGTCTTCTATGCTTAGCTCTTTGATCTTACCCCGCCCTCCTCAATCCTTTCACGATGATCATCTTTCCCTCCCCTCTGCATCCCATGCCAGACTAGAGTCCATAAGACATTCTGCTTATTTCTTTTTGTCCCCTTTGTTATGAGAAATTCTGCCGCTTGATTTGTGAGCAGAGCTTGCATACAGACGTTTCCATAAATTCTTAAAGCCCAGTCCTTTTCCGCAGCAGTTACCGTACTGGCTTTTAGGGAATTGGTGGCTTGTGGATAGATTGTACCAACATGCCTCCCAACTACTTCCTTTTGTCTTTGTTTCTGATTTTATGTTTGTTTTTTTTTAAATAAGATTTATAATACAAAGATATATACACTTGAAACAGGAAATCAAGTTGTGAGGTAGATTACAATACAGACCAAAATAAATAAATAAAATCCCCTGGGAAAAATAAACCCTGAACGAGAAACAAGTCCATAATACCTAGAGGAGCAAGAAAAGCAACAATAAAGACATATATATATATATATACGTAAGAAAAACAGAAAAAATAGAACCTAGAGTTGGACAATATAGAAATAATTGCCTTAACTGTGAGGTGAGGTTATAACGATTCAGCTAGGCGGAGCTTCCCTCATCAGGGTTGAGCCTACTTGGCCATCAGCTACCATCTCGTTACTTAAAAACAACACTAATTGTGAAGGTTGAAAAATATATATGATGAAGACAACAAGAAGAAACAAAACTTTGCAGGAATACACCAGGTTGACAAAACCAAGAGTAGAGGCAGCCAGGGAGTGAAGAAACCACCCCAGGAGCTGTATATTGTAGAAAACCTTTATTTACCAGTGAACCCAAAACCGCCGTGTTTTGGTTTGATCCAGGGGGCCTTAAAAATTATGACAGCCCTGTAGAAAAAGCAGATAGAATCCAGTTGCCATATACGAGACAAGGATTCAAAATATACACTAGCACGGCTTCCGAGCTCAAGCCTCCGGGGGAAGGGGGAGTGTGAAGAAGGATTGTGGCTAGGACTCTTTAGCCTGGAGAAAAGGCATCTAAGGGGTGATATGATAGAGGTTTACAAAATAATGAGTGGGGTAGAGCGGACAGATGTGAAGCGTTTGTTTACGCTTTCTAACAATAATAGAACCAGGGGACACAAGATGAAATTAGAATGTGGTAGGTTTAAAACAAATCGGAGAAAGGTTTTCTTTACCCAGCGCGTGGTTAGACTCTGGAACTCATTGCCGGAGAAGGTAGTGACGGCAGCTGGCCTTACTGAGTTTAAAGGGGGTCTGGACAGATTCCTGAAGGAAAGGTCCATTGATCGTTATTAAATTTTGGGGTTTTGCCAGGTTCTTGGGGCCTGGATTGGCCACTGTCGGAGACAGAGTGCTGGGCTTGATGGACCTTTGGTCTTTTCCCAGTGTGGCAGTGCTTATGTACTTATGGGGGCAGAAGAATGGATCAGGGGCTGCATTGAAGATCGAGGGTGGGGGGATTGAGACCTGGGTGGGGATGCCACTTGAAAATCAAAGCGGTTACTGAGAAAACTGCAAAAAAAACTGTAGGGGATTAGTGTTTTGTTTTTTTACCTCGCCCTGTAATAAATATAATATAATATGATAAAAGGCAGCAGAGTACTGGATGTGTCACAATTCTTTAGTTTTTTTTTAATTGCTTCATTCTCTAGTTCTGGTGTCCCTGGATTGTCCTCCTGAGGCAGGTCACTGGAGAACGTTGTCTTTTGTTTGGGATGAGACGTTGGCTGCAAATCCAGTTTTAAATGATTGGCATGAGAAGAGGCTGATTGTAACATTTGGGGGAATGCAGAGACATGATCTATTTTATTTATTTACTTGTGGCATTTATACCCCGCTCTTTCCCGCTCGATAGCAGGTTCAGTGCGGCTTACACGGTATGGTACAAAGTATCACAGACATAATACAGTATGGAACAAAGTATCAGAGATGACAATTACATAGAGTAGTACAATAGTGGGAGATATGGGGAAGGGTTGGAGTTTGGATAGTGCTAATGGTGTGAGTTAGGTTCGAGAGTTAGGCTGGTTCATTTGGGTAGGCTTGTTTGAAGAGGTAAGTCTTCAGCAGTTTTCGGAAGGGTAGGTGTTTATTGGTTTCCCGGATGTGTCGAGGTATGGCGTTCCAGAGTTGGCTGCCTATAACAGAGAAGCTGGATGCGTAGTAGGTTTTGTATTTGAGGCCTTTGCAGTTGGGAAACAGGAAACAGGAAGAAGAGCAGGCTGAGGGGGCACAAGCTGCAAACCGAAGAAGAGCTCAAAGAGATGAAGACTAACTGTGTGGGACTGGGAAAAGAGCAGCCGAGGGAAAGGGAGATCACAGTGGAGAGAACAGGCATGAAAGTGAGAAAAGGGTGAGAAGTGGAGGATGGAGTAAGACTAGAATAAGGCGGGATGAGAGAAGCTGTAGAGAGAAACCATGGAGCGATGAGAAATGATAATGACATGGGAGGAAGACTGGAAGAGAATCCTTAAAAGAAATACTCTTCTCTTGCCATAAAGCTTAGACACCTCTCATCAAATGGAACGTAAACTAATTTTTCCTTCTTTCCAAATACAGGCATTATTCAAAAAGGACTCCTAATTTGAAAAAACAAACCTGTGAAATTAAATCTTACATGAAATTTTAATGCAGTCCTACATGACAGTGGAAATGGTTGTTTATCCCATATGATGAAAATTATTTTTTGTGTCTCTCAAGTAATTATATGTTATTATCCAATCAAATACCTTTTCTTGGTTAATTGTACAATGAGTATAATAGGTAGCTTTCTCGTGTGACTATGAAATAAATATTCTGTTACAGCAATTGATTTCCAGGATGTATCGCTCTATTATTAATAGCAGTTGCTTGGTACATGACCTTATAAAAGACAGTTGATTTTGCTGTTCTAAATAGGCCTACATTATTCAGGAAAGTATTTTAGAAAGCAGGTTGTTATTATTATCTATGAAGATGGAGCTTTTAAGAAAGCTTTCCTAATAAAATATTTATAATTTTCCTATGTATTATTAAAAAGGCAAACAGAATTATTAGTGATGCATATGGAACTGACTGGAGGACCACATAGTCTTATGACAAGCAAGATTTGAGTATCTTCTTTTGAGAGATTTGCTCTGGCACACTGACAAAATTCCAACTAAGCAACTTTGAGATGCAAGTGGCTCTTCCGCTATGTTCTTGCCAGTGAGGGGTGATGCTACGGTATTGCAATTTCAATCATAAAAGGCAGGCAGGACCTAGACAGGCATACTTTTACTGTCAACCATTTCCTTGGCTCAATAAAGGGATAGGAGGTTATGATAAATAAACATAAGTGTTGCCATATTGGGACAGACTGAAGGTCCATCAAGCCTAGCATCCTGTTGCCAACAATGGCCAATCTAGGTCACAAGTACCCGGCAAGATCCCAGAACAGTAAAACAGACTTTATGCTGCTTATCCTAGATATAAGCAGTGGATTTTCCCAAGTCCATCTTAATAATGGCTTATAGACTTTTCTTTTAAGAAAGTATCCAAATGCTTTTTTTTAAACCCCACTAAGCTTTTACCACGTTATCTGGCAAAGAATTCCAGAGTTTAATTACATGGGAGTAAACGACAGTTAGGTGTTTAACTTCACTAAGGGACCCTTTTACTAGGTAAGGCTAATGTGTAGGTAGCGTGTGCTAAATTGACACTAACGCTACGGTAGCACAGATGCCTGGCGGTAATGTTGAAGTTAGTGTGTCAGTCCAGACAAGCAGAGACAATAAACATTTTTAGTTTATTGTCTCTGCTTGTCTGGACTGACTAAGAATCCTGGCGGTTTGTGTGTTGGGTCTGTGGATGCTTTCTAGGAACTGTGGGACCACTGAGAGTGTGGCCCCAGTAACCTAGAAATCACCGTGGAAACACCTTGACAGCGGGGGACCACCTAGAGGCAATTGGGACCCAGTTGGTGGGAGGAGGGTGCTAGTGTAGAGCACAATCAGCAGGTGCAGGCAGACCTGAGCTGTGCTGGAGATAGACCCTCTAAGTGGCCGCGAGTTAGCCCCAGGCGGGTGGCTAGGCGTTTCATGACACCCAGTATAGCTGTGATGCTGTAGTCCCAGCTAGGGGGAAGTTCCAGTTGAGCTTGAATCTAAAAGTAACACGAGGCAGTTGATGAACACACCTCCATCCCCATCTCCGAGCCCCTCCAAAATGCTCCCTTTTTAAATTACCAAAGAAAACCTGCTTCAAGGCATTGACACTGTCTGTGGATTCATTCAAGCTACACTGAAAAGAACATTCCCAAAATTGTTAAAACATGGTATGTGCAGCTAGGGTCTCATTAACATTTGCTCCAAATGAATGGAATCAATTCAGATCCTGCTACCATGGCAAACCAGGCTTTATTTTAGAGACACAAATTATCCCATTCACGTCATCTACGGTGCTAACTATTCATGGGCACCCTGGCATTTATGAATTATTAGGTTATTGTTTGTCTTCGTAATGTCTGCTGTGCATCAATAGTCATAATGGATAGAGATTGATAGGGAGGTAGAACCTAGCAAACAGTCGGCAATTAAAATGCTCAACTAGCCTTTGTTCTACCGTTCCCTGGTGGATGGTGCTCTGTTCATTAATCTGCATGTTGATTACAGTCACTGTATGGTATTGATCTGCACTTTGTAGCTTTCTGAGCATAAAAATGTTCAGTAGTTACATGTCACGATGTCTCCTACCCTCTGAATTAGCACTGAAATATGTGCCGAAAATTAGCAGGCCCCTAAAAGCTGAACTGGGCAGGTACCGTTTGCTAAAAGCCTCATTGATTTTCCCCCCTAGACATGACTGACAAAACTTAAATAGATGCAGAAAGAAGGGAATATGCGTTGAAAGGGGAAAAACGACTGTGTGACGAGTGTTCACTTTGATGTGCTTTCCTGTTTTAGATTTTATTTTATGCAATTTCAATATTCATATCTCATGCACATTACTCAATAAGAAATAAGAGGATATATTAGCAATTATTAAATGAAATAAACATAGAATGAATTATCGCATTACAATCTATACCTCATTTTTAAAGTCCTCAATAGATGTGTGGGGAGGGGGGGGAGCAGATACATGAACAGGAGAAATAGGCATTAGAAATAAAGAAAAATAAGAAAAAAGGATAACCAGCCAGGAACGTCAAAACTGAACAATACATTAAAGCAGGATTTACACACAACCTAATTGGACTAAGTCACTGGGGAGTTAATCTTCAGAAGCCATAACATTTTTGCTACTCATAAAAGACAGTAATTGAGATGGTTCAAAAATATGCTTCTCCTTCTTATAATATATTGTATGAAGGGCCGAAGTCTAAATACCAAAAACTGTTTCTTTCTCCTTTCTGTGGAGGAGGAGTGGCCTAGTGGTTAGGGTGGTGGACTTTGGTCCTGGGGAACTGAGTTCGATTCCCACTTCAGGCACAGGCAGCTCCTTGTGACTCTGGGCAAGTCACTTAACCCTCCATTGCCCCATGTAAGCCGCATTGAGCCTGCCATGAGTGGGAAAGCGCAGGGTACAAATGTAACAAAAATAAAATAGATACTATTGGAGATTCTACATGGAATGTTGCTACTATTGGAGATTCTACATGGAATGTTGCTATTCCACTAGCAACATTCCATGTCGAAGCCTGCGCAGGCTTCTGTTTCTGTGAGTCTGACGTCCTGCACGTAAGTGCAGGATGTCAGACTCACAGAAGCAGAAGCCTGCGCGGCCACATTGGTGATCTGCAAGGGCTGACGTCTACATGGAATGTTGCTAGTGGGACTCTGGGCAAGTCACTTAACCCTCCATTGCCCCATGTAAGCCGCATTGAGCCTGCCATCAGTGGGAAAGCGCAGGGTACAAATGTAACAAAAATAAAAAATAAATAAATAAATTTGCATAGTTCTCACCAGATCTGGGTAAACCCATATTTGAACCCCCCCCCTCCCCCAAATAATTATTTTCTATGCCTGAAGTACAATCTCAAAATATTATCCCCTGTAGTATAGCCATGGGGGTGGGGCTTGTGAGCCTGGGCCCCCTCTGCTTTCATGGCTGGTGGGGATGCCAAGCCCCGCCATCCGAAGATGTCTCCTGCACAGTCCCACCTGTGATGAATGAGCAGTGAGCGCTTCAGTCACTAAACCCCCCTCTACGCTTGCTCAGTCAAGTCTCCACCAGCAGCGGTAATATTTTATTGTGGTGGTTTTGGTAGCAGCTGTGGCAGCGGTGGGGAGGAGAGAGAGAATACCAGATCCCCACAGTCCACCTTTGGGAAACCCCAAACATGGACTTCTGGCTACGTCCCTGATTATCCTTAATCACCTCTCTGGCAACCATAACTATTAAGGTTGCAGTTAGGTGAGGATATTCAGCTTCAAACCAGCTAAGTTTAGTGGTTAAAATAGGCCGCATAAATATTTAACCACTAAGTACTTAACCAGTTAGCGCTGAATATCGGCTTAACCGGTTAAGTTGTCATGGTCGAAATTGAAACCGGATATCCAATCAAAGAGCACCAAACTTACATGAATTTCCTAGCCGGCGCCATCTTCCTGTGCCTTCCTTTTTTATTGCTATCCTTATTTTGTTATGCCTCCTAAGAGAAAATGAAGGATATTGCTTTACCCGTGTCCCAATGCTTTGGGGTCTTTCTGTCGATGTTGGTGCCACTTTACACCTCTTCTGGTGCTTTGGGATTTTCCCACCAATGTTGGTACCACTTTACTCCTCGTCTTCTGTCCTGGGGTCTTCATTCTGCTGTTTGTACCACTTTATCCCCCAAGAGTGTCTTGGAGTCTTCGTGCCATGGTTGGTGGCCTTTGCTTCTCTTGATGTCATGTGGTCTTGATGCTTTGTGGTGTCATTGCTTCCGTAGCAAGTGCCTACCAGTGAGATTTTTAAGCTGTAAAAATGGATGGGAAATTCCTATTGTTAGAGTGCAAATTCGATTGCCTCATCGACTTTAATGGACCTGAGAGAAACAAAGGGCTGTTCTACTAAAGGGAGTTAAGCACTTAGGAGGAGATTCCATATATGGCGCCTACAAAATCAGCGCTGAAATCAGTGCTGACTAAGCGAATTCTATAATCGGCGCCTAGATTTAGACATTGATTATAGAATAAGCTTAGTTGATATTTCAGCGCCTAAATCTGCGTGCATCCATTTACACCAACTAAAACATGGCATAAATCCCGGTGCGTAGATTTAGGTGCACTGGGTCATATTATATAACTAGGCACCTAAATTTCAAAATGGCCATTGCCCCACCCAAAACCACGCCCCTTTTTTGCCCGCATATGTTAGAAGTTTGATGCACATCATTACAGAATACACTTAGCGAGTCGTGCACCTAAATTCTAATCGGTGCCAATTAGTACTCATTATTTATTTATTTATTTTGGTGCATTTATGCCCCACATTATCTCACAAAAGCAGGCTCAATGTGGCTTACAATATTACAAATGGTACAATACAGGGAGGGAACGGATTCAATAAAGTCAAAGGGAGGGGTAAGTACAAGTGGATAAGATAGGGATGAGGAAGACTAGGGTATAGCATTGGCAGTGGGATAAGCATTCTTGGATAAAAACGTCTTTAAGGATGTCTTGAAGAGCTGGTGGTCAACAGTCTCTTTCAGCTGCCTCGGTAGAGCATTCCAAGATTTTGGACTGATGTATGAGAAGGTTGATGCATAAAGTAATTTATATTTAACATTCCTGCAACTTGGGTAGTGTAAATTGAGGTAGGTTCGAGCAGCCACAGAAGCATTTCGGGCAGCAGATGAATCGAGTCTAGCACGTAAGCAGGGGCTTCCCCATAAAAAATCTTGTGAGTCAACGTACAGATTTTGAAGGTCAGACGGTCTTTAATGGGGAGCCAATGCAGATTAAAACGAAGAGGGGAAGCGTGACTTGCCCAATATTAGCTTTGCAGCAGTGTTTTGAACTGTTTGGAGTTTCTTGAGGATGTAATCTCGGCAACCAGCATAGATTCCACTGCAATAATCAATATGCGATAGGACCAACCAATGAATGAGGGTTCTAAAGAGCTCTGTTGCTCTCATTATTGCTTGTTAAGTGCTGATATCAGCGCTCATTAGCTTGTTAAGCCAATTAAGTTATGTGCGTTGTTATAGAATTTGTGCTGATGTTGCACTATATAGAATCCATGGGGGGGGGGGGGGGGATTAACGCATGAATTAGCACATGTTAACCGCTTACGAAGAAGCACACTAACTCGTAGCATGCCGATTTAGAGGTTAGTGCACTAATTTGAGCAGTAAATGGATTTTATGTGAGGGGCAGAAGCTAGGCGGACCATATACTACTTATATACTATATACTACTTATCATTTCTATAGCGCTACTAGATGTACGCAGTGCTGTACATTTGAACATGAAGAGACAGTCCCTGCTTGACGGAGCTTACAATCTAATTAGGACAGACAAACAGGACAAATAAGAGGTAAGGGAATTACTAAGGTGGGAATGATAAAACAGACATGGGTACTGAACAAGTGAGTAAGGGATAGGAGCTAAGTTCTAAGTGGTGTACAATCTAAAAACTCAAAAACGTCACTATGTACAAATAAAAAAACTCTCACCTCTGAAATATATATGTCCTACAACCATGAGTGGAGAAGGCTGTGGATAGCATATTGCAGTTGAGGCAGAAAACCTACCACGCGCTGTCAAAAGTGCTGTTAGCGCAGGATCACTTAGCTCCTCCTCAAGAGGCCAATTGCACTTGGTTTCCCAGGCCAATTGATTAAAATATGAACCAACCCAAAATTGTTTGCTGTGCACACCACCTATAATTGGGCCTGAGGTCTTCAAGGGGCAAATAAAACGTGCATTGTGGGGATGGAAAGCCTGGTATGTACATAGGGTATTAACGTAGTTCCTCCGGCACATTCCAAATACCTTTTTTGAGACCGAGATGGGGATATATTTTTTTAAATATTTCTGCCAAATTTCTCCGTTAATGAGAGCAGTTCTTTGGCAAAATTCCTGTTTCTGCTATTCACCTTCTGTGGGCCAAATGAATTTTGGTCACTCAAAATGAATAATGATGTCAACTGATTTTCTAACTTTATCTTATCGTATTACCATGAGAGTCAACCCCAAGACTTGCATCAGAGGTCATAGCCATCATTTTTTTAAGCTAGAGCCACCAGGGGCAGGAGCAAGTGGGGTTTGCTCCTGCCCCTGCTGACCCACTGGGCCACCAAAGAAGTTAAGGTAGGCCTGGGGTAACCTACTGGAACTTGGGAGTGGGTCTGGGAAGTGGGAATGAACATGTGGGGGGGGGGGGGGGGGATTGAGATGTTTTGGGGGGGGGGCTTCTATTGTTGGGGAGGAGGGAGGGAAGACCCTTGCAGACTACAGGCTGGTACACAGGTGTTGCATAGAGGCCAACCGATTTTCAGTGCCAGCACTCGCAAAACTAAGGGCACCTTTTACTAACAGGAAGTACCGCCAGGCTACCGCAGCAACCCCGAAGCACTTCCTATGCCCAACACGCTGTCATATCCTTTGCTACAAAAATATATTTGTTTTTGTAGTGCCGGTGTGTATCCAGCGGTAATCAGGTACTGCCACGTGGTGGTAAGGACTCCCTCCTGATATGGCTGCACGGCAAGTGCTTTGCTTGCCGCAAGGCCATTTCCTGCTGAAAAGAAAGACCTACCCTTTTACCCGCTGGGGTAAAAGAGGGCCTCGGCTCACATCAAAAACACACGCTGATGCCAGCACAGGCCCCCTTTTGCTGCAGCTTGGTAAAAGGGGCCCTACACATTTTAGGTACAGCCATCTCAGGATCATACAGCCATCTCAACCAAATAGCAACCATCTCAGTATCATACTGCTTTGCAGTGCATTTTGTCTCGCAAAAAAGGTGCCGGTACTCAAATGCCAGGACACCCTTCAGGGGTGGAGTGATCATTGAGGGACCCACCCTACAATAGCCAGGACCCCTGCAACCAGTCATAGAATCTCTGACAAGGCAGAATTTGTATGTAGAACCTGAGCTCTTTCATTAAAATACGAGAACCATGGGTCAAGTTTAGCAGACAGTGGAAAAGGTGCCGGTACTCAGTACCCCCAAGTGCCCCCTCAAAAATAAAAGCCCTGCTGCTTTGTGTACTGGATGGCAGGTGTAGTAGGAGATAGGAGGCGGATGTGTAAAAATGTGCCTCAGACCTGCGGTTCCAGCTGCAGAGCTGAGCATATTAGCTCTGACTTTAAGCAAATATAGATGCTCACTGAGGTATTAGTGAACTGATAAATTACTCTTCTAAGAAGACAGTATTAAGCAATGTAACTAAATTTGGTTGATGATCTGTCGTGACTATGTATCTTTGGAGGTGGTGTTAAAATTTCCACGGTCATCATCACCCCTCCCCCCCCTTTTACTAAGCCACGCAGCAATGCCGACACAGCCCATTCAAAGTGAATGGGCTGCGTCGGCATTAGCACATGGTAGCCGCTAGCATAGCTGAGTAAACAGGGGAGTTTATTTGCCACTGTAGTCGCTAATGTTCATGTCCAAGTACAATACAGAAACTATCAGAAGATGCATAAAACAGAGATTATAAAAATACTAGTAAAAATGGCCCGTTTCCGAAACCAATGAAACGGGCACTAGCATGTGGCTTTTTTGTGTGTGTGTGTGTGTGTTTGTGTCTGTGAGTGTGTGAGGGTGCGGTGTGTGTGCAGGTTGTTGATGTGTGTCTTTTTTTGTTTTGTTTTGTTTTTTGCTTGGGGGTTGGGGGATGTGCTGTGCTGTCCTTGGTCGCTGTTTGCTGCTGGCTGGGTCGCGGGTAATCCTTCCAGCTGGGCCGCAGCTTGTCCTGTTCACCCACGTCCCAGATGGTGACGGGCACGTTGTTTTCCGGCTCCTCTGACTCCATGTCAAGCGATCCCAAATATAGTCTGTGCTATAGGCCCTCTGGCACTCTTCAGTACTGGCATTAGGCATTTAAAAATTTCTCCCCCCCCCCCCCCCCGGTCTATTTTTGCACATACCCACAGCAGGAATCTTCTTCTCTCGTTCCAGCGGTGGTTCTGTGCTCTCCGTGCTGCACAGATAATGAACCATTCTGCTGGGGAATGCTCCTCCCTTATTGTCACGTAGTTTCCTCTGATTGGTCCGTCTTACGTTGCCTAGTGTTGCCTGGGAACGGTGTTGTGATGGTCCTTTGTGTTTCAGAATGTTGAGGGTGTTTTCTCTGATTGGTCCGTCATGCGAGGGCGGGGCAGAGAGACATGGTCAGTGTTGTGGCTTCACCACCATGAATCCATGAACCCTTCAGGGAGTGACTGAGTGGCTTCAGAACGTTGTCTTCAGAACGTTGAGGGTGAGTTTTATTATAGTAGATATGAAAACCATACCAGAAAACAGTATAAAACAGAGAGAATTCTCAAAGTCTTTTTGAGCAGCTTCTTTGGAACACAGTCTCCTGTTTGGATTCTAAGGCTAAGTAGTTTGGCAGTCTGCCCAAAATCCTTAATTAAAGGACCTTAATCAGAAGACTTTCCATAGTACAATGTTCTTGCAGATAACTAGGGATAGCATGCTTACTGACTGACCATAAATTAGCTACATGATTTTGTCCTACATCCAATTCTATTCTTCATATTTCAAGGCATTCTGGGTTCCTGAAATGAAAATAGAATCTTGTAAGGAAAAATAAGCTAAATAGATGGGGCTGATATTGAAAGAAATGGACTGTTTTGTCATGTTTTTTTTTTTGCTATATTATGGTCTCTGTGCACACATTTACGCTTTTCTTTATTTTATTAGTATCATCTTCATTGATATTTTGTGTTTTCATTTGATTTTCTAATGAGGACCCCCTGATGAAGGCATTACATGCTGAAACATGGCCTGTGTTGGTTTCCTTTGTCAAGTGCATCCTGAGCAACGTTGTGGAAAGTGGCCTTGTATATGTCTCTCAGAATGTTTTAATAAACTGGGCCTTCGGCTATCCTGGTGCTTTGCCTCGGTGTCTTCCACGTCTTTCATTTTTCCATTCAAAGCAATTTAACCAGCCAGAAACAGCTCCTGGCTAGTTAAATTGCTTGTGTTGGGCTATACGCTGATACTCAATGACACTTAACCAGTTATTGCCACTGAATGTTACCACTACCCGCCAAACTGAAAGCTGGCTATTTTGTGGGCAATCTGAGGGTGCAGTTGGCTCTTATAAAGTGCCAATATTCAGCACTTAACCATCTAAGTTAAGCCGCCATATTGGACAGCATAAAACTCAGTACTGTCTTAATGCAGTGTCACTTATGCTGAATATCACACTTAAAGGGCTAGGGGGGGGTCCTTTTTACTAAGGCACCTATGGGCTTCAAATTGGAACTATCATCTGGCTACCTCGTGCCCCGGTCAGTAATTCTGATTTCTACGCACGTCCGATACGCGCGGCAGAACATATTTTCTATATTCTGCCGCGTGGTGCTAACCGGGCAGTAATCGGCAGTGCATGTGCATTGACACTTACCGTCCGGTTAGCGCGTGAGACCTTACCACCAAGTCAATGGGTGGTAGTAAGGTCTCAGGCCGAAAATGGATGCGTGCCGTTTTAATTTTATCCGCAAGGCCATTTTCGGCCACAAAAAAAAGGCCTCTTTTACAGGTGCGCTGAAAAATGGACCTGCATGCGTCCAAAACATGCACTTACACCAGCGCAGGCCATTTTTTCGGCACACCTTAGTAAAAGGGCCCATAAGCACTGCCATACTGGGAAAAGACCAAGGGTCCATCAAGCCCAGCATCCGATTTGTTTTAAATTTACTACACTGTAGTTTCATCGCATGCCCCCTAGTCCTAGTATTTTTGGAAAGCGTGAACAGACGCTTCACATCCACCTGTTCCACTCCACTCATTATTTTATATACCTCTATCATGTCTCCCCTCAGCCATCTCTTCTCCAAGCTGAAAAGCCCTAGCCTCCTTAGCCTTTCTTCATAGGGAAGTCGTCCCATCCCCGCTATCATTTTAGTCGCCCTTCGCTGCACCTTTTCCAATTCCACTATATCTTTCTTGAGATGCGGCGACCAGAATTGAACACATTCCTTATATGCAAAAATAGCACATGAATCCTGAAATCAGAACCTTGTTTCTCTCACTGGTCAGTTGTACTCATTCCAGGATATTTTATATAGATTTTGTTTATACCAGATTGATATAGTGATATTTCACAGATGTCCTCAAAGAATTTGTTATCAATATCTTACTCAACTAAGTAGTGAAGTGTGGAGTATACAGGAAAAAATGTTGATATCGCATTACGTCCGTAGGCAGCGGAATGGGGTGGGCCACTGGATCCAACTTACTTTTTGCCCCACACGGCGTCTGCAACTAGGGACCATGAGGTGAGAGGGGGAGAGACGGGCAGATGTTGGTTTGCTTCTTCCCGCAGGTCAGTGCCCATGGTGGTGATGAGTTGCAGCCAAATATTATGGATTGTTGCCTGTCTGATAGATAGGATCTGAACCAGGCAAGTACTGTTCCATTGATACCTGTTTCTGTCAGTCGTGCTCGCATGATATAGCGATTCACAGTATCAAAAGCTGCTGAGAAATCTAGCAGTACTAACACCGAAGTGAATCCCCTGTCTTGGTTTTTGTGAAGATCATCTAGTAGGGATACAAGGACCGTTTCTGTTCCATATCCGGGTCTGAATCCAGATGGACATGGATCTAGGCAGTTTCTCTCTTCTAGCCAATCATTAAGTTGAACACAGACTGTTTGTTCTATAAGTTTCCCTAGAAATGGGATGTTAGTCTCACTCACACACACAAGGAGTGACACGGGCTGCACAAACTGCAGCAGGACATGTTTATCCACTCCTACCCTAGCTGATAAAATATTTAACCATCTCTCTGACCTCATGTGCAACTTTCTTTAAATTAGTCACCTTATTTCCAACTCCTCTTAATCTCTTACCTATCTATATATTCCATCTTGGTTATACCCTTCACTGTCAATTAAAATGTTCTATTACGTATTGACATTGTAAGTAGTATACCATGCCCTACTTTCTGTTGTTATTTGAATATTCTTACTGCTGTAATTGCCTATTGCTCATGTTTGATCTATTCTTACTGTACACCGCCTTGAGTGAGTTCCTTCAAAAAGGCGGTAAATAAACCAAAAAAGGTATTCTTCTACCCAACGTGTATCTGAGATGCTTGTGAAAGCCATTGAAAACAGAACCTCTGCAAATGTTATAACAACACTAAAAAGAAACACAAGAGGATTTAGAAAAAGATGAAGAGAGCATTTACTTCTATGAATGATAGATGAAGACTTATTCCAAAGAGAAAAATCAATACCTGTGCCTCATTGTCTAAGCCAAGGCAATCTGCAGATACATCAAACAAACTGTTAGAAATAATGTGACGATCTGGTATAACGAAATATAAAACGGGGATAATCATTAATTTATATTGGAATCAGAAGATCAGCGTGAAATACAAAGAACATGGCAATAACAAGAGGTGTAAGACAAGAATGTACACTCTTGCTGCTTTCTACTCGCTGGGAAACTCAGGATCAGTTGGAAGATAGAAACATCTGTAGCATAAACTGAACATTCAGGATGTTGCTGAAACGATACCTCTAGCATATAAGAAGAGATGATAAAACTTTAAGATGGGTAGCCATATGGTCTGTAAAAGTAAAATGACAGAGACTGTTGGGCATTTTATAGGGTAATAACATCTGTGACATCCCTAGCACAGCCGACCTGGGGAGAAGAAGACCTAAGCCAGGATTAAAACCCTGGTCTACACAGCAGGGTCACTGTGCTGGCGGGCAAATGATAGTGTTCCGAAATCTATACAGTGCGACGGTTAATCAAAGTTTATTTTAAAGCACGAAACCACTCTGAAAACTGTTGTGTAGCTTTAAAGTACCTAATATGAAGGAGAGTAAGGTTGCCATGGCAAGTACACCGTTTTTAATAGAAATCAGAATGAAACGCTCATTGGTACGGCACCAAATTGCCGCTCTGCGGATTGAAGTAACCTCTAGAACCACATTTTTCAAACCTGTATATTTTCTGATTTTCGCAGACAGGCTCTTTAATTAAAGCACAGATGTTCACCCATTCGTTGAAGGGCTGTGTTTTCATAAGATTGTTTTCAGTTCATCCAGTGGCAAAGGAAAGTTAATCAGAGACCCAGCAGAAAGTCTTTTCCTCAGGTTTCCAAAGCTACACTTCAGCAGACGAAATTAGAGCAAGAACAAAGATATGAAATGATTACGTTCACAGACAAATACAGCGGAGTAGGGCACCTCCGCAACAAGTTATATTTTCCAGTTTAAGGGTTAGGTAGGAGGACTTTTAATGAAAAGACCTAAGGTGTCTGTGTAGATGCACAGTAATTGCATGGATTATTTTAATTTTATTACATTTGTACCCCGCGCTTTCCCACATACAGCAGGCTCAGTGCGGCTTACGTAGTAAAAAAAAAAAGCAGTTGAATAATGCAGAATTGACGAAGATAGTAAAAAGCAATCTTTTGTCAATGATGTGATTTGTTCTTTGAAGGATAATTCTTGTTCTATAATAACCGACATATTTTTTCAGACAGAACTACACTAATTGACTGACCGTTGATCTGAGGTGCAAATGAGGGAATGACAGATTTACCCTGAATCCAACTTAGGCCATGTTTCACCAAGGGTATGGTCTTCTCAGACTACATTCATCCAACTTCCACCCCCGATGTAGCCCTTGACGAAACATGGCCCATGCTGGTTGCAGGTCCCAATATTAAGATAGAAGATATGGTTACAATTATTTATTTATTTGTTACATTTCTATCCCACATTTTCCCACCTATTTGCATTTATAAAGCTATACAAATATAGGCAAGAAAGAGTATGCTGAGTGTTATCTTGGAAAGACTTCAGAAACTCTGTATTCACTATAAAACAAATGTGAATTACAGACTGTCATAGATCTCGTGCAGATTTGGCATTAGAGACCATGATACAGGTTGACCTCATCAGTCAAAACCTCTGCTAACTTACTCAAAACTATGGTTATAGCATGTTATGCACCAAATAAACAAGGTACATAAGTAATGCCACACTGGGAAAAGACCAAGGGTCCATCGAGCCCAGCATCCTGTCCACGACAGCGGCCAATCCAGGCCAAGGGCACCTGGCAGCTTCCCAAACGTACAAACATTCTATACATGTTATTCCTGGAATTGTGGATTTTTCCCAAGTCCATTTAGTAGCGGTTTATGGACTTGTCCTTTAGGAAATCGTCTAACCCCTTTTTAAACTCTGCCAAGCTAACCGCCTTCACCACGTTCTCCGGCAACGAATTCCAGAGTTTAATTATGCGTTGGGTGAAGAAAGCTTTTCTCCAATTTGTTTTAAATTTACTACACTGTAGTTTCATTGCATGCCCCCTAGTCCTAGTATTTTTGGAAACCGTGAACAGACGCTTCACATCCACCTGTTCCACTCCACTCATTATTTTATATACCTCTATCATGTCTCCCCTCAGCCGTCTCTTCTCCAAACTGAAAAGCCCTAGCCTCCTTAGTCTTTCTTCATAGGGAAGTCGTCCCATCCCCGCTATCATTTTAGTCGTCCTTCGCTGCACCTTTTCCAATTCCACTATATCTTTCTTGAGATGTGGCGACCAGAATTGAACACAATACTCAAGGTGCGGTCGCACCATGGAGCGATGCAACGGCATTATAACATCCTCACACCTGTTTTCCATACCTTTCCTAATAATACCCAACATTCTATTCGCTTTCCGAGCCGCAGCAGCACACTGAGCAGAAGGTTTCAGTGTATTATCGATGACGACACCCAGATCCCTTTCTTGGTCCGTAACTCCTAACGTGGAACCTTGCATGACGTAGCTATAATTCAGGTTCTTTTTTCCCACATGCATCACCTTGCACTTGCTCACATTAAATGTCATCTGCCATTTAGCCGCCCAGTCTCGTAAGGTCCTTCTGTAATTTTTCACAATCCTGTCGCGAGTTAACAACTTTGAATAACTTTGTGTCATCAGCAAATTTAATTACCTCGCTAGTTACACCCATCTCTAAATCATTTATAAATATATTAAAAAGCAGCGGTCCTAGCACAGACCCCTGAGGAACCCCACTAACTACCCTTCTCCATTGTGAATACTGCCCATTTAACCCCACTCTCTGTTTCCTATCCTTCAACCAGTTTTTAATCCACAATAGGACTTTTCCTCCTATCCCATGATAACATCTATCTGGGCTACAGCATTGTCTGGAGGGTATGCTGGACAGAAAGCTTCTGTTTCCCAAATGCTTCATTGGGAGCTCTGCCCTCATACACCAAAAATTGCCCTAAGGAGAGTCAACAAAAAAAACACTCAAAGAAATATGTCGAGGAAAACAGACATGCAGCATATATGGCAGTATAATTTCTATGAAATCCTACCTTCAGGGAGCTGACCGGTAATTTTCAACCTCGCTGGCAATCCAACATGGCGCCCGAAATTTAAAGGGATGCCGAGGCCAACCACCAATCAGCTAGGAAGGAAAACTTTTTAAGGAACAGGACCATAGACAGGATTTAAAGGGACCGAATTGCTAATATAGCACCGAGGGAGCATAGAGGGATCATAAAAACGCCTTCCATTCTATAGGGCTATTTAGCCCTGTTGGGCTAAATAGCCCTCCTTAAAGATAACACTCAGCAAGTATCAGTTACTCCTGCTCTGAGACATGAATCAGTTGGTGCCAGGGGCGTAGCCAGACTTTGGCAGGAGGGGGGTCCAGACCCCGAGGTGAGGGGGCACATTTTAGCCTCCCTTGCGCCGCCAACCCTCTCGACCCCCCTCCCACCGCCAACCCTCCCCCGCTGCCATCTACCTTTGCTGGCAGGGGACCCCAACCCCCGCCACCCTAGGTCCTCTTCTTCCGGCGGAAGGCTTCATTCTGTTTCTGTGAGTCTGATGTCCTGCACGTTGTACGGGTTTGCGGCCAGAGGGGAGGGGGTCGAGAGGGTCGTGGGCAGGGGAGTCCAGGGCCAAATCTATGGGGGCCCAGGCCCCATGGCCCCACGTAGCTACGCCACTGGTTGGTGCTGGTAGAAGTTGGTGCATATTGCCCAGATTTGCACACACGTGTCCAATATGTGCATGCAAATTGAGGGGTTCTTTTACTAAGCCACGGTAAAAAGTGGCCTGCGGTAGTGTAGCTGATTAGCAGGATGCAGATATAGCACCGTAATACAAAATATGGGGGAAGCCTTGAAACAGCAAAAGGCAAAACACGTGTCGGCAGTTACCCCCTGCTACAGCAATATTCAAGATAAGTAATCCAAATCTCTTGAATAGACATCGTCATTTATTGCAATTTATTTATACACTTCGATGAAGTTATGATAAAGCTACAAAAATGTATTATTATTAAATAAGAGTAAAAAATATATCCCTGTTCTATACATTTGGATCCAGATGAGCCCTTGAGCCACAGTTGACTTTTGGTGAGCATACAGAGAGACCCCCCACCCCCACCCCTCTGTGGTTTTCTTGGCTTGATGCAGGAGTGGTTTGCCATTGTCTTTCCTTGAGGCATGGAGGGTAGGGTGACTTGCCCAGGGCTACAAGGAGCTGCTGTGGGATTTGAATCCAGCCTTTTACTTCCCAGCCTGCTGCTCTAACCATTAAGCTACTCCTCTATTCATTCAAGTCAAATAAAATTGCCATCTAGGTGTAGTTTGAGTTAGTCATTCTGCTAATGGTTTGACATGGGTAGGTTTAGCCCATTTATAGAATCCGCCCAATATTCAAAAGTATTTAACTGGCCAGGAATGACAGCTGGTCGTCAGCGTCGTCTTCGTCTTCAGCGGGGGGGGGGGGGGGGGGGGTCAGCGGCGCCAGGGGGGGGCTAAAATGTGCCCCCTCTCCTCGGCTCTGCCCCCCCCCTACCGTTGAAGTTCAGATACGCCCCTGACGCTGACAAAAGCATTGGCCACTTTTAAGCGTGGCTTGGTATAAAAGGACTCCTTTATGTTTTTTCCACTTAAGTCTTATTACTTAACTTCGTTATAGGAATGCATTTTCAAAGTGAAATGATTGAATTTTCTAGTGCTAGGGTACGTTTAAGGTCCTGCGATTTGTTTTAGGCCAGCAAAGAATAAAATCTATACCTGACGAATGCAGAGGGGCAACATTTACTGCTAGTTTTAGCAAAGATATGCATCTATACTGAAAGGTGAATTATTAGTGCAAACAAATTTGAGAACCCTCATTATGATATAGATATAGTAAAGGCAAAACATTGTGGAACATATTGATTTTTTGTGTTTGAATTTATTGCGTCTTCATTAAAGCATAGCTGCTTCTAGTCACAGAAATATACCAGCAGCCACCGCTGGGAGAAATACATAAACCTCAAAAGCGTGAAGATAGAAATGTGACAACGTGGATTGACCCTGTGCAAGTTTTATTTATATTGTCTTTATTATTTTAAATAAAATTAACAAGGATACCCTTGTATCAGAAATACAGGCAAGAAAATTTTTTTTTTTTTTTAACATGAACCTAACCATATCTTCATAATTATTACAGTGCAATCAATTATTTGAAGCATTTGTCAAAAAAAAAAAAAAAAAAAAGAAAAAATCAATATACAGGTATAATAATTTAGCCTTTCTTAGACCCCATTTTCTTGAGAAGGGGAAAAGAATATAAAGAGAAGTTATTAGGAATAAGGAAAACAAGCAAACAAGGCTGCCTATACTCCAAGTCTATTTATACATTATCTCAGTTGTTTCAATTCCAGAAACGATTTTAGATGTTCCGGCAAAAAATAGGTATATTTTGTTTGACCCAGCTTAACTATACACTTACATGGGTACGCCAAAAAGAAAGAACCCCCAATATCAATTGTCTTTTGTTTCAGAGCAAGAAATGCTTTCCTTCTTTGTTGAGTTTGTTTAGTAACGTCTGGATAAATCCAGACCTTAGAGCCACAAAATTGGGCTTTAGTATTTCGAAAATATAGTCTTAAGATGGTATTATAGTCTTGCTCAAAAACCAGTGATACAATCAATGTAGCTCTGTCTATTGTTGTGTCGGTAGATTGTTCCAATATATCAGATATATTCTGTAAATCAGGAATATCTTTTTTTCCTGCACCTTTTAATTCTCCTCTTGTAGGAATAAAGTAAAGCTTATTAACCGGGGGGATGGCCTCAAGAGGAATTCTTAATATTTCATTCAAGTATCTTCGCAGTGTGTCCATCGGAGTTACCCCAGTTAAAATAGGAAAACTTAGGAAACGGAGATTAAGGCGTCTATTATAGTTTTCAATCTGCTCCACTCTCCTTCTTATATCTGTATTATCTTTGACAACTACATCTTTAAAATCTTTAATAGAGTCCATTTCTTTTTGAAGAGTTGCTACTTGATTTAAGAAATCTGCTTTCACAGATTCTACAGTTAGTTTTAAACCTTCCAATTTTATATCAAGATTTCCTACATCACCTGAGGTCTTCTGAAGTGTTGAATCAATCCGGATTAACATCCCCCATACCGTTTCCAGAGTCACCTCCGTTTTCTTTGCTGAAGGAGTTCCAGCTCCCTCAGCTCTCAGCGTCGCCTGTTGCGTGCCTGGATCCTCTCTGGTCACCCCTACCGACACACTTCCGGAGTCAGTGGGGTTTCCCTCCAGGGCCGCTCTTGACGCTGGGCACGGAGGTGCAATTGAGAAAGATGGTGGAGACAGGGAGGTCTCTTCTCCCAGCGGGGACGCCGCTTCTCCCGGGATCCCCGCTATGGGGTCCTCTCCCTGTAAATTCCTGGAGACGCCGGGGTAGAATCGCTCCAAGGTCGGCTGAAGCGGTGAAGACGCTGAGGTAGGTAGAGGAACCTGTCTCAGCGTTCCCTTTCTTTTTGAGTGTGGCATTTTGAGGAAACAAGTTTGTAGCTCAAACCGATCAGAGCATCTTCCCACCAAACCGGTCAGGCAGCCATCTTGATTCCCCGACCCTGTGCAAGTTTTAATTGTGTTTAGAAATTTTACTGTTGTTATGCTGTTAACACCAGAGGCGGGGAGCCAGAAAATTCTCTCATTCCTCATGTCATTTCTAGGAATGTTCATTTCCGTAATTTTCTTTTCCATTCTGTCATCACGGGAGCAATCCGGCTAAGGGGTCCTTTCACTAAGGTGCACCGAAAAATGGCCTGCGCTGGTATAGATGCGAGTATTGGACGCACGCAGGTTCATTTTTCAGCACACCTGCAAAAAAAAAGCCTTTTATTTGGCCGAAAATGGATGTGTGGTAAAATGAAAATTGGTGTGCGTCCATTTTGGGGCCGAGACCTTGCCGCCACCCATTGACCTAGTGGTAAGGTCTCGCGTTAACCAGGCGGTAACGGTCTACGCACATACAATGCTGATTACCGCCCGGTTAGCACCATGTGCCGGAAAATTTCTGGTACGCTTAATGCACGCACGTAAGAAATGAAATTACCACCCGGCCACACAGTAGCCGAGTGATAGTTCAAAATTGACGCACGTAGGACAACATAGGTGCCTATGCAGCTTAGTAAAAGGGCCCCTTAGATTTACAAAATTAAATAGGAACCTATGGAACTTTGTAAATCTAAATGCTTTGAAAATGATCCCCATAGTAGATCACTGTAAATATAAGGAATATGAACCTAATACACTACAGCCAGAGAACTAAGCCAAGCAACCAAAATACTATGAGCGTCAAACCAGGCAACTGCCCTGAACCTCACATCTTAGGTGAACATTTGGTAAGGAAGTGGCTCTATGTGCACTTTCAGGTGAATTTTCGAAAGAGGACACCCTTCTTCCGACACAAATCGGAAAATGGGTGTCCTTCTCTCAGGGTCGCCCAAATCGGCATAATCGAAAGCCGATTTTGGGCGTCCTCAACTGCTTTCTGTCGCAGGGATGACCAAAATTCACGGAGGCGTGTCGGCACCATACCGAAGGCGGGACTGGAACATGATTTAGAGATGGGCATCCTCGGCTGATAATGGAAAAAAGAAGGGCGTCCCTCACGAGCATTTGGCCAACTTTACTTGGTCCATTCTTTTTCACAACAAAGTCTCGAAAAGGTGCCAGAACTGACCAGATGACCACTGGAGGGAATCGGGGATGACCTCCCCTTACTCTCCTAGTGGTCACCAACCCCCTCCCACCCCCCAAAAAAATTAAAAAACATTTGTTCCAGCCTCTATGCCAGCCTCAAATGTCATACCCAGCTCCATCACAGCAGTATGCAGGATCCTGGAGCACTTTTTAGTGAGTGCAGTGCACTTCAGGCAGGCCCATCCCCCCCCATCTGTTACATGTGGTGGTAAATGTGAGCCCACCAACCCCCCCCAAAACCCACTGTACCCACATGTAGGTGCCCCCCTTCACCCCTTAGGGCTATGGTAGCGGTGTACAGTTGTGGGGAGTGGGTTTGGGGGGGGGGTTGGAGGGCTCAGCACTGAAGGTAAGGGAGCTATGCAGCTGGGACCAATTTGTGAAGTCCACTGCAGTGCCCCCTAGGGTGTCCGGTTGGTGTCCTGGCATGTGAGGGAGACCAGTGCACTACGAATGCTGGCTCCTCCCATGACCAAATAGCTTGGATTTGGTCGTTTTTGAGATGGGCGTCCTCGGTTTCTATTATCGCTGAAAACCAGGGACGACCATCTCAAAAAAGACCTAAGGACGATTATCCCTAAGGTCGACGTAAATTTCATGATTTTTGGCGTCCCCAACCAAATTATCGAAACAAAAGATGGAGGCCTATCTTGTTTCGATAATACGGGTTGCCCCGCCCCTTTATGGGGCCATCTTTCGAAGACACCCTCATGAAAACTTGGGCGCCCCGTTCGATTATGCCCCTCTTCATCATTCAAATATTTAGCTAATTCCACCAAAGTATATTAAAAAGATATATGACACCAAGTTCATTGCAATTTCATGAAATTGAAATTAAAAGTGTTTAACTTGCTCATATTTCATCAAAATTAACCCTCAAAGGACCTCCAAATAACTCTCTTATTTAGGCCTAGCCAACGCTTGTAAGGACACTATTACCTTTTATTCCTGTAATATAAATAAAAAAATCTTCAATAATGTATTGTCTAACATCTTGTATTTCTTAATCTTTTAATCTCATTCATCTTTATTTTCCCTCACACATATACCTCTCTCCTTTCCCTCATCTCTCTTCTTCAACTGTCCTCCTTCCCACATCTTTCTTTTCCAACCCTTTCTTCTTCAGTTCTTCCTCTTCTCCACCTCTACCTCCTTTATCTCTCTTTCCTCTACTCTATCCTCCCCTTTCTCTTCTTCTCCTTACTTCTGTTCCATCTCTTTCTCCTCCACACACTTCTTTCTCTTCCTCATCCCATTATCCTCCAGATCTCCTTCACCCTGGTTCATTTGCTCCCCTGATGACCCTCACAAGCAGTAGTGAAGGCTATAGTGTCTCTAAATGTGCAGCACTACCTGTCTCCCATGGCTGGCCTCCTCTGAATATGGAACACAAGGATTGAGGGAAGAAACAGGCCACATAGACTGAGGGAAGTGCTGCACTTATTTCGAGAGCCCTGTTGCCCATGCTTGGCTTGGAGGGCTGGTGAATTGGCAGGACTGCTCCGAAACCTATCCCAGAAATGCGAAGCTACTCACTTCCAGGTTGGAGATTTTGAGATGGTCCTTGATTTCTGACCACCCCATGGCAAACATTCTGGTGCATTATGGGACTCACAGCACTGATTTCAATAGGCTGGATCAGGCATTACAAATCCCTCATTGCTTTGGGTTGTAAGCTCAAAAATAGGCCTGGCCAAAAAGTCTCTAGCCTGGTCCTTGGTAATTTGGCATCTCTGCTATCCTGACTCCACCCCCTGACATCACTTCCTGAGTGTCAGGCTGAACCACTTCCTTTGGGAGACAGCAGGGTGATGAGAGTAGGTGGTGTCTGGAAAAAAAAAGTCTTGGTGCTTACACTTACTCCTGGTCTTTAGCAAAC
Source organism: Microcaecilia unicolor (assembly GCF_901765095.1). Taxonomy (NCBI): domain Eukaryota; kingdom Metazoa; phylum Chordata; class Amphibia; order Gymnophiona; family Siphonopidae; genus Microcaecilia; species Microcaecilia unicolor. The sequence goes on along the minus strand of NC_044039.1, from coordinate 10,397,125 downwards.
ACAAATGTTATTTATAACCAGTCTTTTCTAGAACCGATTATATTTTTTTAAAAAATACCTATTACTGTGTACAGTAAAATCAAATATAATCAATCAATGGTAAAACAATTTGAATAAATACATTCCATAAAACAGTCAGTATTTGGATTTCATTGGATTTAGCTCACACAGTAAGACGATCTATTGTAATTATATTTATCTAAAAGCAATACAAAATTAATAAGCTTTTAACGTCTTTCTAAAACACATACGCAAGTATTTTCTAAAGTTTGTTCATAAATGCTAACCCCTCCCAACCATGACCCAGGAACACCTCCAATCAGTATAAGTAGCGCCATTCAAGTACAGGCTGTGTGTGTTTCTCTTTAATCCCTATCAGACATGAAGTTTTATCTCCTCATATTTTTTTAATGCTCAAAAAGGGCTTTTACTATTGTGAATTGATTCTACATGGTTTAGTTTACTTTTCTTTATTGGTATTTGCTACACTGTCTTAGCTAACGAACCAGATCAAAGCGGTTAACAAAAAATAAAATCGGAGAGATGGAAAGGAAATGCAATGTTTATGTGGAAAAGGATAGAGACACCATTCCTGTTTTTTTCTAGCAAAAAAGGTACCGGTACTCATATGCTAGGCCACCCTTCAGGGGTAGGGTGATCACTGAGAGACCCACCCCACAATGGCCAGGCCCCCTGAAACCAGTCAGAGAATCTATGACAGGGCAGAATTGGTGTGTAGATCCTGAGCTCTTTCGTTAAAACTTGGGGTCCATAGGTCAATTTCAGCAGACAATGGAAAAGGTGCCGGTACTCAGTACCCCCAAGTACCCCCTCAAAAAAAGCCCTGCTAAAGAGTGACAAGATTCCATACAGAATTTCAAAGAGTAGCAACATTCCATATAGAACCCCAAAGAACAGCAAGATTCTGGAATCCTAAAGAACAGTATGGTTTTTTTTTTCCCCAGCAAAAAAAGGTGCTGGTACTCAAAAGCCAGGCCACCCTTCAGGGGCTGGGGTGATCAGTCAGGGACCCACCCCACAATAGCCAGGACCCTGCAACCAGTCACAGAATCTATGACAGGGCAGAATTGGTGTGTAGAGCCTGAGCTCTTTCGTTAAAACTTGGGGTCCATGGGTCAATTTCAGCAGACAATGGAAAAGGTGCCGGTACTCAGTACCCCCAAGTACCCCTTCAAAAGAAGCCCTGAGTACAAGTCAGACATAGGAACTCCCTCTATATATAAACATGTGGGGACAGTAGAGGCAGCAGGAAAGAAAGAGTGGGGCTCTTTCCTGCCCCCGATGAAGCCACTAGACCACAGGACCCTTCAAGGTAGGACCGGGGAGGGTCTACTGAGGCTCAGGGGTCTATAGTGTGCTGGAGGTGTGTTGCAGCTGCGGCAGTAGGGCAGGCTGAAGTGTCCAGATGGGGGGCAGCAGCGGAAGCAGCAGCGGTGGTGGGGGCAGCAGGCAGCGGCCAGGAGGACCCAATGACCTTCACTGCCCGAGAGCCCAGATCACTGTCAGTCCACCTCTGTGCACTACCATACCCCTCCCTCTCTGAGGAGCCCTTTTACTAAGTCGTGTAGGCGCCTACGTACAATTGGAATTACTGCTCGGCTACTGCGTACCCCAGGAGGTAACTCCATTTTTGACATGTGTCCAAAACACATGGTAGAACGATTTTTTAAATTTTCTACTGTGTGGCACTTACCTGGCGGTAATCGGCAGTTTATGCACGCTGATGCTTATTGCCCGGTTAAGGCGTGAGACCTTACCGCTAAGTCAATGGGTGGTGGTAAGGTCTCAGGCTCAAAATGGCCGCACGTTGCTTTTAATTTTGCCACATGTCCATTTTCGGCCACAAAAAAAATGGCCTTTTTTCCAGGCACGCTGAAAAATGGACCTGCGCACAACCAAAATACACACCTGCACCAACGCAGGCCACTTTTCAGCACACCTTAGTAAAAGGACCCCTGAATCTCTGGCATTCTTACATAAATAATTCAAATGGGCAACCTCCACTATAGCAAAAGTAGCCAAATCTTCTTTCTGCTACATTATACTTAGCGATGACTAATGTTCATCCTTGTCAGACTTTCAAAACATCTGTAAATTACTACTACTACTACTATTTAACATTTCTATAGCGCTACAAGGCATATGCAGCGCTATACACCATACACAAAAAAGACAATCCCTGCTCAAAGAGCTTCCAATCTAGATAAGACAGGTAAACAGACAGAACAATTAAGGGTAAGGGGATAAATAGGTGAGGATAAAGGACAGGGCAAGTGAGTAGAGGTTAGGAGTCGAAAGCAGTGGCAAAGAGGTGGGCTTTAAGTTTGGACTTGAAGACGGCCAAAGACGGGGCTAGGCGCACAGGCTCTGGAAGTCTATTCCAGGCGTGAGGTGCAGCAAGACAAAAGGAACGGAGTCTATTTTATTTATTTATTTATTGCATTTGTATCCCACATTTTCCCACCTTTTTGCGGGCTCAGTGTGGCTTACAATACATTATGAATAGTGGAAATACAATTTGTTACAATTCAGGTTATGGATTACATTGTGAAGAGTTGACGAGATGAAATCAAAATCATTAAGGAATCAATCAATTGAGAAGAACAATGAGACAGTGGAAGGAGAGAACAGGAAATTAGAGGCGCTATATGAAGTATGTGGTGTACATTTTTCTGTGAGTAGAGGTATGAGTGTGGTGGGATTAAGGGTTGAGAATTAGCAGTAGAGGAAAGGGCGCTGCTATAATGGACCCATTTCTTTATCCTTACCTCTCTGCCCTACTTACCCCTTTCCATTTACTGTACCCTGTCTATTTTTTATTCACATGTTGTAAGCCACATTGAGCCTACCAGAGGTGGGAAATTGTGGGATATAAGCACTGTAAAATAAATAAATAAATAAGAGAGATTTATCTACAGAATGGAGTACCCGAGGAGGGGGGGGCGTAGGGAGAGACAAGAGTAAAGAGGTACTGGGGAGCAGCAGAGTGAATACACTTATAGGTCAATAAGAGAAGCTTAAACTGAATACGGAAACGGACAGGGAGCCAGTGAAGTGACTTAAGGAGGGGGCTAATGTGTGCATAGCGACTTTGGCGGAAAATGAGTAGAGAAAGAAACGACAGGTTTTGGCAATCTGTTGAATATGAGCAGAGAAGGAGAGAGAGGAGTCAAAGATGACCCCAAGGTTTCGAGCTGATGAGACAGGGAGAATGAGAGTACCATCCACAGAAATAGAGAAAGGGGGGGGGAGAGGAGAGGTAGGTTTAGGGGGAAAGATGAGAAGCTCGGTTTTGGCCATGTTAAGTTTTAGATGACGTTGGGACATCCAGGCAGCGATATCAGATAGGCAGGCTGAGACCTTGGCCTGGATGCTGGTTGAAATTTCAGGGGTAGAGAGGTAAATTTGGGAGTCGTCAGCATAGAGATGGTATTGAAAGCCATGGGATGATTTCAGATTTAAATTAAATCAATTTAAATCAGATTTAAATTAAATCAATTTAATTAAACTCGAGTCATTTTTAACCAATGTCTCCGTATTTCTTACATCATCTCAAAGAACCTTCTGTCCTGCACATTTTGTTGTAAAACATGTCTAGTTAATTTTGATATTAATCAAAATAATATCGAGGAAAGTTTCTCCTCCACCAACTGTTAGTTTTTGCTACTCTCATTGGGATTGTTAGAAAGTTGTTAACTTATGTAAATTATTAAAAATCCCTTCCATCCTTTGCTTTAAAAACTAATTAAAATCAAGTGCTTAAAGTCTTAGCACTTCATGCAGGGTGTTCATAATCCTTAAAAACAAAATTTAATGATGAAAATCTTACTTCACGATGGGTTTGATAATCACCAGCGAAAGTCTAAGGGGGCTTCCCCATGTCAGGATATCCATTTTGCTATTTTACAGCCATTTGCTGACCGTACGACAAGAAAGGTTTCCAAATGAGCTCACAATTGCTCTTCTAATTCAGGGGCCCAGTTGCTATGATTTGTTGTTTTTTTTTAATTTGCAGAACTCGATTTTTGACGGTGAGTGCACCACTTAACTTTCAACAAATAAATCTGTTTAAATGCATATGGATTTTTCAGTGGCAGCAAAGTAAGAAGAAAATGTTTTCTTATACTGGGAGAGCTGGATGTTTGGGAGGTGGGGCTAGTGCTGGGCAGACTAATACGGTCTGTGCCGGGGCTGGTGGTTGGGAGGCGGGACTAGTGCTGGGCAGACTAATACGGTCTGTGCCGGGGCTGGTGGTTGGGAGGCGGGACTAGTGCTGGGCAGACTAATATGGTCTGTGCCGGGGCTGGTGGTTGGGAGGCGGGACTAGTGCTGGGCAGACTAATACGGTCTGTGCCGGGGCTAGTGGTTGGGCGGCGGGGATAGTGCTGGACAGACTTATATGGTCTGTGCCAGAGCTGGTGGTGGGAGGCGGGGTTGGTGGTTGGGAGGCGGGGATAGGGCTGGCCAGACTTATACGGTCTGTGCACTGAAGAGGACAGTACAAATAAAAAAGTAGCACATATGAATTTATCTTCTTGGGCAAACTGGATGGACCGTGCAGGTCTTTTTCTGCCGTCATCTCCTATGTTACTATGTTACTATGTAAATATGTGCATATTTCTAGCTGTGCACAGTTGCCATACTGTAATTTGATCTTGCTATTAAAGATTATGGGTTCCAAAGATCTAAGTCACGAGCTGACTCCCAAAACCGCGGTGACTTAGATCTTTGCTTAAAGAGAGATTGCCAATAGGAAACCTGGTTTACATAACTTCTCTGGGACTACGTTTGACATGATAGATTCCTAGACCCCTGATGCAGGCCAGTAGGGCTGAAACACGAGTATCTCGCATGCTCAGTTTCACTAAAACCAGCATGCACGGTGCGACTGAGAAGAGCAGGGTAGGCAATGTGGCGAGACCAGTGTTGGACAAATGCTTCAGCTAGCAGGACGTGGGGACCCCTGCCAGCCAAACTGGGGGCCCCAGAGCCAATTTGAGGGGGCTCAGGCCCCCATGGCCCCCGTAGATATGCCACTGGTCCCATCACTTACCAGGGAGTGCTGCACTAGTCAGAGGGGATCTTCAGCAACACTGCCTAGGTAAGAGCCTCTCCTGCCCACTTAAATGATTTTGAATGCTGCTCCCTACATTTTTTTCCCTGCTTTTATCTTAGGGCCTCTTTTACTAGAGCGCGCTAGCGATTCTTGGAACGGCAAATGAGAGGAAGCCCATTCGGTTCCCATCTCATTTGCTCTTATTTTCTGCATGGGAATCACTAGCATGGTTTAGTAAAAGAGGCTTTAGAAGTAGGTTCTCTTTTATAGCAAAGAGTGTGCTCAGTGTGCTGCTGCGGCTAGGAAAGCGAATAGAATGTCGGGTATTATTAGGAAAGGTATGGAAAACAGGCGTGAGGATGTTATAATGCCGTTGTATCGCTTCATGGTGCGACCGCACCTTGAGTACTGTGTTCAATTCTGGTCGCCGCATCTCAAGAAAGATATAGTGGAATTGGAAAAGGTGCAGCGAAGGGCGACTAAAATGATAGCGGGGATGAGACGACTTCCCTATGAAGAAAGACTAAGGAGGCCAGGGCTTTTCAGCTTGGAGAAGAGACGGCTGAGGGGAGACATGATAGAGGTATTTAAAATAATGAGTGGAGTGGAACAGGTGGAGGTGAAGCATCTGTTCACACTTTCCAAAAATATTAGGACTAGGGGGCATGCGATGAAACTACAGTGTAGTAAATTTAAAACAAATCGGAGAAAATCTTTCTTCACCCAACGCGTAATTAAACTCTGGAATTCGTTGCCGGAGAACGTGGTGAAGGTGGTTAGCTTGGCAGAGTTTAAAAAGGGGTTAGACGGTTTCCTAAAGGACAAGTCCATAAACCACTACTAAATGGACTTGGGGAAAAATCCACAATTCCAGGAATAACATGTATAGAATGTTTGTACGTTTGGGAAGCTCGCCAGGTGCCCTTGGCCTGGATTGGCCGCTGTCGGGGACAGGATGCTGGGCTCGATGGACCCTTGGTCTTTTCCCAGTGTGGCATTACTTATGTACGTAAGTAATTGTTCTTCTCTAACTAATGGAGATCAGCCATCACTCAATCAGACATCACTCATTCATACGCCCGTTGCTTTCAAGTTGCTGGGTTTTATTCCCTGGTTGATACTGCTCAACTTTCAGCCATAAAATTCTTAAGGGATGAAGCATAGGCAGCTTGTGCTGATTCTCAAAACAACCCTCCTTAGGATCTGAGGCTGCCTTTGATAAGCTTCTAACGTTTCCTTCCACATGCGGTTTTCCTTCTAAGTGTAAGGATATATGACAACTTGTCTGCTCGCAAAGCTAGCTGCTAATCTTTGTTAGAAGTCAAATTTCTCTTTCTTTTGCTGCAGCTGAAATTTCTCCAGAGAATCAAATTATTTCTCTAAGTGTTTTCCCACTTTAAACTCTCATTCACCCATCTTACTCACACCTTGACTAGTAAAAAGGGTTCACTTACTGCTGAAGTATTAATTCTGTTTCATTCACATTCAAAGTCACATGAAAGTTTCAATTTTCTTTTTTCACAAATTCCTATTAGTTACCGCAGTACCCACGAACACTTCTACACTTCTGCACTGCTCACATGTTACTATTGATCTCTCTGTGTAAACAATAAGTTTCCTATATGTATTTTATTTCATGTAAACCACTTTTATTGCAACCACAGAAAGACAGTATATCAAATCCCATCCCCCTTCCCTAAAGGATTGGTAATTTCCCTCCTTCCCGTCCACAGATCCAACATCTCTCCCTTTCTCAACCTTCCCTTCCTCTCATCTTCCCCCAGGTCCATTATCTCTCTCTCTCTCTCTCTCTTTCCTTCCTCCCTGCCATTGTCCAACACCACACCCTCCCTCCCCTCCACCCGCATGGGTAGGGTTACCATACGTCCGGATTTACCCGGACATGTCCTCTTTTTGAGGACATGTCCGAACGGGTTTTGGCCAGCCTGCTCATTTGTCCGGATTTCTGGACAAATGGGCGTGCTGACGCTGATGTGCGGGCGGCGGGCTGACGCTGACGTGTGGCGGACCTCCCCTCCCCTTACTCACGATCTTCCCTGGTGGTCTAGTGACTTCGAGGCAGGAAAGAGCCCCCTCTTATCTATCTTTATGTTCCACCTCTACATACATCCTGTGCTGTTCATTAGGGTGTCTTTTACAAAGTCGCTTTGAACGGGCTGCGTTGGCATTACCGCACCGACAGCTTTGTAAAAGTGGGGAATAGACTGCTAACATAGAGGGACATAATCGAACGGCGCCGGCCATCTTTTTGGCCGGCGCCGTAAAGCGGTGCCCCAACCGTATTATCGAAAAAAGATAGCCGGCTATCTTTCGTTTCGATAATACGGTTGGAGCCGGTCACACCTCAGCATTTTGGCTGGCTTTAGAGATGGCCGGCATTGGTTTCCGGCGATAATGAAAACTAATGCCGGCGATCTCAAACCCGGCCAAATCCAAGGTATTTGGTCGTGGGAAGAGCCAGCATTTGTAGTGCACTGGTCCCCCCTCACATGCCAGGACACCAACCGGGCAACCTAGGGGGCACTGCAGTGAACTTCAAAAATTGCTCCCAGGTGCATAACTCCCTTACCTTGGGTGCTGAGCCCCCCAAATCCCCCCCAAACCCACTCTCCACAACTCTCCACCACCACCATAGTCCTAAGGGGTGAAGGGGGCAAATACATGTGTGTACAGTGGGTTTGGGGGGGGGGGAGTTGGAGGGCTCCCATTTACCACCACAAGTGTAACAGGTAGGGGGGAATGGGCCTGGGTCCACCTGCCTGAAGTGCACTGCACCCACAAAAAACTGCTCCAGGGACCTGCATACTGCTGTCAGAGATCTGGGTATGACATTTCAGGCTGGCATAGAAGCTGGCAAAAAAATGTTTTTTAATTTTTTTTTGGGTGGGAGGGGGTTGTTGACCACTGGGGGTGTAAGGGAAGGTGATCCCCGATTCTCTCCGGTAGTCATCTGGTCAATTGGCTTGGTCCTAAAAATAAATGGACCAAGTGAAGCCGGCCAAATGCTTGTCAGAGCTGGCCTTTTTTTTTCCATTGTCGGCCGAAGCCGGCCATCTCATAACCACGCCCCCCGTTCCGCCTTCCATACCTTTCCGAAACGCCCCCTTTAACCTTGGCCGGCTCTGCGACGGAAAGCAGTTGGAGCCGGCCAAAATCTGCTTTCCATTATACCGATTTGGCCGGGTTCAGGAGATGGCCGGCCATCTCCCGATTTGTGTCGGAAGATGACCAGCGATCTCTTTCGAAAATAAGCAGGCTCGTAACATAGTAGATGACGGCAGATAAAAACCCCTACGCTCCATGTTACTTGTGATAACCCCATGTGGCTATCAGAGGCAGCTTACAAGATTGTGGGGCCCTTTACATAAGCTTTGTAGGTGCCTACACATGCCAATTCACAACTACCACCTAGCTACCGCAGGTGGTAATTTCAGTTTTTACGTGTGCCCACTACGTGCGCGGGGAAATTTCTGGCACATGGCGCTAACCAGGCGGTAATCGGCATTGTACGTGCACTGATGATTACCACCCAATTAACATGTGAGACCTTACCGCTAAGTCAATGGGTGGCAGCAAGGTCTGAGGCCCAAAATGGATGCGCGCCAATTTTCATTTTCCCGCATGTCCATTTTCGGACAAAAAAAGGAGGCCTTTTTTTGCAGGTGCACTGAAAAACGAACCTGCGTGCGTCCAATACATGCATCTACACCAGCACAGGCCACTTTTCTGCGTACCTTATTAAAAGGACCCCTGTATTTCCTTTCTACTCATTTTGAATCATTTGCTGGACAGAAGAAAAATTCCTATAATGCAACATGTGTTGACAAGTAATTGTCCACAAATAAATATTGATGCAGTGACTTTCATGGGAGATTGACGTACTCATTTTTTCTCTGATCAATGCCATGTAATTGGGGTACAGTGGAACAATTTAAGAAAAGATGAGAGCGCTACTGGATAATTTGATTAGCTGAATTTATGAAACCGCCAAACCAATTTCGCTGGAAGTTAGAGGTAGTTGTGCCTGGAGGAAGATAGCAGGCTAACAATGTGAAGAAACAGAAGCCTCTTTTCTTCCCAATTAATATGCTCATGAACTCTTGTTAAATATACATTATAATTATTTCACACTCTTCAGTAACTTTGGTTCATGCATGGTGAACACAATTCACGCTGGAGCTCTGCCACTGCAGCAGAGTGTGACACTACATCGGATCGGGATGAGCTCAATAACTAGTTCTTAAACACACAACCAGAACGTTTTCTTCAGTCATGGGCCTACAATATCGGTGAACCAAAGATCTCACACTGCACTGAAGACTGGAATCAGTTTGTCACTGACAGGGCCGCCTACAGACTGAGCAAGGCCCGGGGCAGGGCCGCCCCCTCCCCCTCCTCCGATCGCTGCTGCCGCCTCCCTGGATCACCGCTGCAGCTGCCTGCCACAACTGGAATGCAAATACCTTGGTTCAGCTGGCAAGGATCCCGAGGCCCCGCCAGCTGAAGAGGTCTTCCTCCAGCGCTGCTCTTCACTCTGCCCATTGCCTGCCCCCGCGGCTGCTTTTTCTCTCAGCGCACGCTCGGTTTCAAAACCGAGCATGCGCGGCCTGAGGGGAAAAGCAGCCGCTTGGCAGGCAATGGGCAGAGTGAAGAGCAGCGCTGGAGGAAGACCTCTTCTGCTGGTGCCTGGAGGGACCCCCACCAGCCAAACCAGAGTTCCTGGCTCAAAGTCCTGAAGTGTCTGCTCCTGCGGGGCCTCCCCAGCCTCCAAGGGGGCCTTGGCGTCGGAGTTTTCTCTCTCCTGCTCCTGTCAGGATGTGACCACCCGGGTCCTGTCAGGAGCAGGAGAGAGAGACCCCAGCGCTGGGCCCCCCTTGGAGGCCCAGGCCTGGGAAATTTTGCCCCCCCCCCCCCCACTCCACCCTCTTAGCAGCCCTGGTCACTGAAACTTTGCCCGTCTGTATATTTGAGGGTAGCCCTTATTCAAAAGCTGTAATTCCACATCTAGTCAAGTCCAGGGCATTAGACAATCAAAGGGTAATTTTATAACGGGATGCTTAGTGTTAAGCAACAATCAAGTGAGAAAGAGCTGCTAATGTATCAAGAAAATCAAGAGTTACAAAAACAGCCCAGAATCAGTGTTCAGGATGTTGCTACTAGCCAAAGTGCAACGAATCAAAAATGTCATGGAGGAAAAAAAGGATGGAATGGGTCCCCAAATCTGCTTCAAGCCTGAACCTTAACCATTTACCAGGTCTAAAAAAAATGATATTGATTAGCTGAAGCTTCAATATCTTCCATTATAGCGGGAACCCACTTACATCCCAACACAGACTTCTGTTTCGCTGTATTACTGCTTCAGGAGAGCTATCAAACCTCTTCCGAGGACTGGGCGAGTCAGAGGTGATATGCTGGCATCTTGATAGCTCCCCTGAAGCATCAATAAAGGGAAACAGAAGCCTCTGTTAGGATGCAGATGGACAATATTGAAGTTTCAGCTAAGTAAAAAAAAAAAAAAAAAAAAATTGGGACTCTGTAAATAGTCTAGGTTCAGACCTTCAAGCAGATTTGGTGACCTGTTTTTACCTTTTCTCAGTTTGTGTTGAGTGTGGTTTCTATCTAGATTTTATGTGTTGTTTTGAAATTTATTTATGAAACTTTTACGGATTTTTGTGGAATTTTTTTCTAAACTGTTGAGGTCTTTTTTTTCCTCCAGGATATTTTTGATTTGTAGCACTGCGGCAAGTAGGAACTCCCGGATGCTGATTCTGTACTTAGCGTAACCCAATTTTCAGGTGTCTATTTTAATACAATTTTGTAAAGACAAGTAGGTGCCTATTGTCTTTATAAAATACCAGCATAAATGGTAGAAATCACACCTACCTTGTCGATGGGGATATTTACACCTACTCTAAACCTGGTGTACATATCTGTGCCTAGATTATTCTAGTACATGTATTCACTAAGGGCTTCTTTTACTGAGCTGTGCTTCCGACACGCCCCCGTGAACTTTGGTCATCTCCGCGATGGAAAGCAGTTGAGGACGCCCAAAATCAGCTTTTGATTATGCCGATTTGGGCGACCCTGGGAGAAGGACGCCCATCTCCCGATTTGTGTCGAAAGATGGGTGTCCTTCCCTTTCAAAAATAAGCCTGATTGTGTACCAGAGAATGTGGTTTATCTATTATTTATTTATTACATTTGTACTCCGCGCTTTCCCACTCAAAGCAGGTTCAATGCGGCTTACATAGCAATTGGGATTACAAAGTATTGGTGGAGAGAAATAAGTTACTATCGGAGTAATAAAAGAAATAAGAATGAAGAAATGCAAGGATGAGGGGAGGAGTAGCCTAGAGGTTAGTGCAGCAGACTTTGATCCTGGGGAACTGGGTTGAATTCCCACTGCAGCTCCTTGTGATTCTGGGCAAGTCACTTAACCCTCCATTGCCCCTGATACAAAATAAGTACCTGAATATATATAAACCGCTTTGAATGTAGTTGCAAAAACCTCAGAAAGGCGGTACATCAAGTCCCATTTCCCTTTCCCCTTTTCCCTTATGACATCACAATATCAGAAGTGAGCCAAGTATCGGGCAATCAAGCCATTGTGACATCACTGATTAGGTTGGCTCTTATTGGTGGAATGAGTGGAGGAGTAGCCTAGAGGTTAGTGCAGCAGACTTTGATCCTGGGGAACTGGGTTCAAGTCCCACTACAGCTCCTTGTGACTCTGGGCAAGTCACTTAACCCTCCATTGCCCCTGGTACAAAATAAGTACCTGAATATATGTAAACCGCTTTGAATGTAGTTGCAAAAACCTCAGAAAGGCGGTATATCAAGTCCCATTTCCCTTCCCCCTTTCCCTTATGACATCACAATATCAGAAGTGAGCCAAGTATCGGGCAATCAAGCCATTGTGACATCACTGATGAGGTTGGCTCTTATTGGTGGAATGAGTGGAGGAGTAGCCTAGTGGTTAGTGCAGTGGACTTTGATCCTGGGGAACTGAGTTCCATTCCCACTGCAGCTCCTTGTGATTCTGGGCAAGTCACTTAACCCTCCATTGCCCCTGGTACAAAATAAGTACCTGAATATATGTAAACCGCTTTGAATGTAGTTGCAAAAACCTCAGAAAGGCGGTATATCAAGTCCCATTTCCCTTTCCCCCTTTCCCTTATGACATCACAATATCAGAAGTGAGCCAAGTATCGGGCAATCAAGCCATTGTGACATCACTGATGAGGTTGGCTCTTATTGGTGGAATGAGTGGAGGAGTAGCCTAGAGGTTAGTGCAGCAGACTTTGATCCTGGGGAACTGGGTTCAAGTCCCACTACAGCTCCTTGTGACTCTGGGCAAGTCACTTAACCCTCCATTGCCCCTGGTACAAAATAAGTACCTGAATATATGTAAACCGCTTTGAATGTAGTTGCAAAAACCTCAGAAAGGCGGTATATCAAGTCCCATTTCCCCTTTCCCTTATGACATCACAATATCAGAAGTGAGCCAAGTACCGGGCAATCAAGCCATTGTGACATCACTGATGAGGTTGGCTCTTATTGGTGGAATGAGTGGAGGAGTAGCCTAGAGGTTAGTGCAGCAGACTTTGATCCTGGGGAACTGGGTTCAATTCCCACTGCAGCTCCTTGTGATTCTGAGCAAGTCACTTAACCCTCCATTGCCCCTGGTACAAAATAAGTACCTGAATATATGTAAACCGCTTTGAACATAGTTGCAACTGACTTTCCTACTCCTTCCTTTAACTTTTCTTTTTTTTTCTTCGTCTTCTCTCTAATAAGCTCATCGAAGATGATTCAGGTGTAACCGAGACTGCAGACTCCTCACTGGTTTTGCAAAACATGTATGCTAAAAAAAAAGAAAGCAAACATTGCTCCTCAAATACAGATCAAGAATTTATTTTGAGCTTTCTTTCACAAGTTAGTAGATAGCCAAATAGAGACCATATGCTGATTTCTTGTATTTGCAGTACATCAAACACAGTAGCAACAGGACTGCCAGCCATGATCCTTCACTCCCTTAAGTACTGCTGTCCTCTTTGTAATAGGAAATCTTGTCTTTATAAAGATAGACTTAGGTTTAAGTTGCTAAGATTTCCAGCTGAAGGCTTGATGCTTTAATATTAGATTGGGCTGTGCCGGAATGCCTCTGAGCAGTATTTTAATGAGGTATTTTGCATATAATACTTTTGCCTCTTGTAAGTAACGATTTTGCATTTAAAACAGGTTAATAAAAAATGATTGTCTTTTCTTTAAAACAAACAGGACTAAATAAAAACTAGACATGCTGGTCAAGAATGAAAATTTAATATCACCCCTGCTGTTTTTCACAAGCAACGTTTGTATTACAGTTGTTTTGGGAAGTTTAGGATTGCCTGTTCCAGTACGAGAAATGATTGTATCCCAAACATGGCACATGCAACAAATCCTACTGCTGCTCATTGATATCTTGGGCGTATTCAGTTAGGGGTCCTTTTACTAAGGTGCGCTGAAAAATGGCCTGCGGTAGTGTAGACGCGTGTTTTGGGCAAGCGCAGAATTATTTTTCAGCGCACCTACAAAAAAAAATGCCTTTTTTAAAAACTTTTGACGAAAATGGACGTGCGGCCAAATGAAAATTGCCGTGTGTCCATTTTGAGTCTGATACCTTACCGTAAGCCATTGACCTAGCAGTAAGGTCTCGCGCGTTAACCGGGCAGTAATGGTCTACGCGCGTCAAATGTCACTTGATCCACCTAGCTGCCGCGCGTCAGAAGATAAAAAATATTTTTTTGGACGCGTGTAGCGGACGCCCACCACAATTGAAATTACCGCAAGGGTCATGTGCTAACTGGGCGCTAACTCCAAAAACAAAAGGCCCCGTGCTAGCGAAGGGGGCCATTTTTGCCGTGCGCTGAGGCCCTTTTTACCACAGCGGGTAAAAAGGCAGAAAGAAGACACGGCCACGTGGTAAGTTTTCAGTAACCGCATGGCCGTGCAGGGAGGGAGTTACTTAACACCACCCACTGAGGTGGCGGGAAGGGCTCCCGCACTAAGCTGGCGGTAACCAGGTAGCGTGCGCTGCCTGATTACCACTGGGTTAGTGCCGAGCTAAAAAAATACAGCCCTATTTTTCTCTAGAGCGGGAAATGGAGCACGTTGGGGCTGGAACCTACTGCCGGTGCCCACGTTGTGCCAGCGATAGCTCAAGATCTGTGCATGTTAAGCCCATGTTGTGTTTACCGCCATTTTTTTTTTAAAGGGGCCCTTAGGGCTTAGCAATGAAAACCATCACATTTCTGGCAGCCCCATGAGCCATTTCACAGCTGGTGGGCAGCAGGAGACAAGAGAGAACCAAGAAGAAACCAAAATAAAAATTGTCACTACCCTTTTCCCCTGTTATCAGGCAAATATGAGAAAAAAAAGGATTTTTAAAGAGGGGAAGCATAACAGGCACTCACAGAAGCCAGCATGGTTATTGACAAGTGGTACTTCACAGCGGAATAATACATTGCCGATTCCTCTCTGCAACTGGGCTCCTAAACTAACTAATTTTAAAGAAAACCATGTCAATTTTTTGTTTCTTATTCACTACAATGCTATCTGCAGTATTTACATATGTATTAAATCTGTTGCAATGCAGGAAACACTAATACTCATCTATAAACACTTAAACACAGTTTGACTGCCTACATGTAATTGCACATGAGGTGTCCTTGTTATCATAAATCATTCCTGAAACCTGGGATTATACTAAAAGACTATTGAATGCAAGAAAGCCATCAAAAAGTAATTTGAATTGTACTTCACTTGAAATAGCTTTCATCAAGAAATAAATCATTGCATGAGTGTTAAATTAGTATCCAAAATTGAAAAAGTGCAGAAGTTCACGGTATGTTCCAAGTTAAATGTGAGCTGATTTTGAGTGCTGACCCCCATCATGATTTTAAAAGTTCTTGTGCAAAATGATCCACACATAGGGCTTCTTGTATTAAAGTACAGCAAGGTTTTGCATTTACTGTACTTTAAGTGCAAAACTTTGGTGAATGAAGTGCAAAGCTGACCAGCATTTCCCTCAGCGTTGTGCACAGGGCAGACACCTACCGCACAGGGCCGTAATATATGCCCTAGCAGAAATAAATAAATAAATAATGCAGATGTGGCAAAACAGTGTTTCAAACCTGTAAAATGTACTGATGAATTCTTGAAGTGCATTTCTCTAGTTTGGCCAGCAGGTGGTGCATGTTTATGTTTAAAGCTGTAACAGAAATGACTGCTTTTTTCTTCAGACTAACTCAGATAGGAAGTAGATGCAGTACACTTTTGAAAACTTGTTATTCTGGGTTCTCATTGGCCCAGCAGCTCAGGATGCACTAGCTTTTTTCTCCAGTCTTAGCCAGGGAGAAAAGAGAGGTGTCTTTACTGAGGCCCTGTGAACAGTTATATTTGATAACCTGTGAGCAGTTATATGTCCTGAACTCCCCAGATACTATTTAGATAGTAAACAAATGTTTAGATAGTTTTATAATTGCTCCATATTCAGTTACCTATTATTATATGCCTGTTTTTGTGATTCACAGTTCAATATTTTTCATGACAATAAACATTTTTAGTTTATTGCCTCTGCTTGTCTGGACTGACTAAGAATCCTGGTGGTTTGTGTGTTCAGTCTGTATGAGTGCTTCCTAGGTTACTGGGAGTGTGACCCCCCAGTAACCTAGAAATCACTGGGGGTAATTGATAATTTGAGTGTGGGAGAGTCACCCACAGGCAGACGGGACCCAGTCAGTGGAAGGAGGGTACTAGAGCAAAGCGCAAGCGGCAGGTGCAGGCAGACCTGAGCTTTGCTGGAGATAGACCCTCTAAGTGGCCGCAGGGGTAGCCCCAGGTAGGTGGCTAGGCATTTCGCTGCAGGAGGTGTAGCCATACTATCAACTTATCAACTGGTCCATGTAACACAGATACCAGAGCTACCCCAAGTGTCAAAAAATAGGGACCAGCCTCCATCTTATCCCCCTACCACTACCTCCATCTAAATGTCCCCTGCTGCCACATTCCGTAATCTGTAAATACACAGATGTTAATATTTTGTCCATATATTTTTCCATTCTATTTTTAAACATTTATACAGCACTGAAGTCTATAGGAAAAGCCATTTACTCAGTACATTGAAAAAGGATCTTCATTTTCTAAGATGTGCACTGACATCTACGTTATTACAAAAGTGTGAAACTTTTGAACAGCAGCTATGAATTTGCTCTGGAGATCTACATCAGATAATGATGTGAGGAGAGCCTTGGGGATATGCCTAGTATGTGTGAAAAGACATTTTTCTCCAAAGTTGTGAAAATAATTAAGCAGTTCATCCTTGAGATTTTTGATAAAGCTGTTGCATCTCCATAAACATGAGTGGAGTAACTTGTTAGGGCAGTGGATTGAGAAACAGGGTTCAAATTCTACCATGGCTGTGATCTCGAATGAGTTACCTAACCCTCAATTATCTCAGGTGCAAACTTAGGAGTCCTTTCTCGTAGCAGCTAGTGCGGGTTTTATACGCTGTAGATTTAGCATTGATCCACACCAGGGGCATAGCCAGACTTAGGCGGGAGGGGGGTCCAGAGCCCGAGATGAAGGGGCACATTTTAGCCCCCCCCCCCCGCCATTGCCAACCCCGCCGCCACCACCACCAACTTTGTCCCCTCCTGCCGCCAACCCGCCGTCGCCTACCTTTGCTGGCGGGGGACCCCAGCCGAGGTCCTCTTCTTCTCGCAAAAGGCTTCCTTCTGTTTCTGATGTCTTGCTCGTAAGTGCAGGATATCAGAAACAGAAGGAAGCCTTTTGCGAGAAGAAGAGGATGGCGGGTTGGCGGCGGGAGGGAGGTTGAGAGGGTCGTCGGCAGGGGGTCCAGGGCCAAATCTACGGGGGCCCCACGTAGCTACACCCCTGATCCACACTAAGGACGACCCCATATTAAAATCAGCCAGCAAGGTAAAAAAAAAAACATTTTAGCTGCTTAATGTAGGTAGGGGTGGATCATGGGCATGACAGGCAAATCAGAAGAGTGGCCAGCTGTGGCTGATGGCATATGGGTTGGTGCCACACAGCCAATATCATAGCTGCGCATAATGCTATTTCAAGTGCAGCTGTGTTATAGGCAGTCTGGTAGTGTGGCTGCTGCACAAATGATACTGAAGTAGGTTAGAAATTAATGTGGGAGACACTTAATAAGAGATCTGTATCTTCAATATCATCCCACCATAAATTTTAACGAGCCTCGAAAACCTCAGCGGTGCCCTTGCTTGCATATATAGTGTTTAATGCAAGGACGAGTCATCTCCCGTCTGACTGAATCTCTGCTCGAGATAAGTGCAACTTACAATAAGATCTACAATTTAAATTGGATTGCATATAAGACCTACATAAGTGGAAATTCTCGGCATTTATGTCATGGAGACCTGGAGTAATTGCAGAATTGGCGTTTGAACCCCTTTGAGAACCGATGATGAGGTGTTAATGTCAGATATGGCGCCTCGATGATTTATTTATGTATTTCCTCCCACGTGTGCCTTTTTTCAGTGGTAATCGGCACTTGGCATACGCCGACCCAGTCACCGCGCGTCTGGCACATGCACCCTTACCGCTAGATCAATGGGTGGCATTAAGGGCTCAGGCCGGTTTTAGGTGCGCACTGGTTTCAGTTTTAGCGCATGCCCTTTTCTCATCCCATTAAAATAGCACCCTTTTTTGCAGACGTGGTAAAAACTGGCCCGGCACACAACCAATTCATGCTCCCACACTCCTGCAGGCCACTTTTTACTGTGGCTTAGTAAAAGGACCCCTAAGTGCGATATTCAGCTCGTTAACGGCTATGGGTTACTGCGTAAAGATAGGACTGTCTTTTATATGGTCCTATTTATGCGGTTAACCTAAATATCGCCACTTAACTGGCCAAATGCCAAGTCCAGCCCCAGAACACCTCCAAAATGGTCAGTTTTCAGTTTGGCGCTAAATGGTCATTTTCAGCGGCACTAATCAGGTAAGTGTGCCTGAAAAATAGTGGTTAACACCAAACAGGCGATTTAAGCAGTCACGAGCCATTTCTGGCTGGTTAAATCGCTTTGAGGGGCATAATCGAATGGGGATGACCATCTCTAAGGGCGCCCATCTCTGAGGACATCCCCTCAAATGGGCGGGGCATCCCATATTATTGAAACAAGATGGGTGTCCATCTTTCGTTTCGATAATACGGTCGGGAACGCCCAAATCTCAACAAAATTTGTCGACCTTAGAGATGGTCAACCTAAATGTTGAGATGGTCAACCTTAGAGATGGGCGACCTCGGTTTTCGCCGGTAATGGAAGCCGAGGACGCCCATCTCAAAAACGACCAAATCCAAGCCCTTTGGTCATGGGAGGAGCCAGCATTCGTAGTGTACTGGTCCCCCTCACATGCAAGGAGACCAACCAGAGGATATATGTGTTAGAATTAAAAAAAAGGATCAAAAACGTTTTTCAGGAGGTTTTTGCCAATGGTTGGTCTGAGTCAATAAGCTGCTGTGGTCCTCTGGTTGGAGTGTATTCGACAATGTTTGGATTCCACAGCTGGTAGTCCTTGACTGCTAAGGCTTTTTTTTCCTCCTGTAAGTTTCACTTATAAAACGGTTTTAAGAAAATAACTGTGCGACTTGTTTTCAGATTTATTGATCTTCAATGGTGTATTGAGTTCCACAATTATTAGATTTGAAGCTTGGCTTTGCATGTGAAATTGTTCTTGCATATTTTTTGGTTTGTCCAATTTGCCCAACCATTGCATGCATGGGTTCAGTGTGCAATCTCAGGCAGTGCGACTCAACCCAGTCCCCAGGTCACCCATTGTCAGTTCACTTTTCAGGAGATTCCTAGTAAATATTCATGAGCTCTTTGCGTACTCTAGACACTGTACATGAAAATACATCCCATGCATTGTATAATTACAACGACTTGAGCATGGACAATCCGAGAAGTGTGTCATGAACAGATAGGAAGTGGACTTAGTTTACTTCTTTATGTTTTAGTACAAATCATAGGGTTGATGATAAGTGCTTGTTTTGTCAGTGTATTGATTGAATATTGTGTTATTGTGAAGAATGAATGAATGAATAAGGGTTTTGAGAGTTTGGATGCATGGGAATTTGAATGCTCTTTGAGAATTGTATTGTATAATTAAGAATAAAATTGTTTAGAGATTTTTTGCAAATTGATGAAAAAGTTTTGAGCTGTTATTAGGAGGTTGGGATGTAATAAGGTATAACAGGATAGAAATTGTTACTCTATGATTAAGGGATACATATTCAGTAGGGATGTCCTGACTTGAATAAGTGGGAAGAGGGAGGAGGATCAGTTTGAGCATCACTGATCTAAGAGCTGTAGTTTCCTTCTGGATAGAAATGATATGTTAGCTTTTTCTCTCTAGTTTTTCTAGAGTAGGGCTATATATTTGGCAGTGTGACTGCGCTAATGAACATTATTAACAACATTACAGCTGGCGAGTCATTTTTCTTCCATGTCCTGCTTGTCACACGTCTGGGTTCCTGCTGTAATATTTCCACAGCAACAGTGTAATATCTAGATGGAGAATACATGTCACTACTGTAATATCCTAATTAGTTTGCAATGACATTTTGGTGCAAAGTTTTACAAAATATAGCATATTATTCTTGCGGATGTTCAATACAATAGAATTTATGTAGACAATTTGAGTCAAATGTGCTATTATCATTATTAGTAATATTATTAGGCAGTCGTACAAGTCATGATCATGGATTTACTATACTGCCTTTGTGTGGTACAACCAAACTGGTTTACATTTATTATAGGCAGGTACTTTCTCGGCTCACAATCTAAGTTTTTTTGTACTTGGGACAACTGAGGGTTAAGTGACTTGCCCAGAGTTCAAGGAGCTGCAGGCTTGATCTCATGCATTGCACCCTACAAGAACTGTTAATCTCCCAAGATTTCAGAAGTTTAAATTGGCTAAAAGAAAAGGGCATTTGCAATGTCCATGAAATGTTTAAAAATTGAACTTGTGCTATTAGATGCTACAGACAGAAAAGTAGAGGATACGGGGCATGTATCGTACAGAAAATAAGGACATGTTGCCTGGTGTGAAAGCAACTGAAATATACGTATCTACGTTATGCAAAACCTTTACGTTACCCCAATATATATACTGATAACATTATTCCTATAATACAAACATTAATTTATTATTATTTATTTATAAAGTTTCAACCAATAAACCCAAGGATAGCCACTTGTACCAGAAATACAGAAAACGTAACAATACAGGTATATATTCCAGAAAGTACAATACAAATTAACCTCTTTCTTATACTACTATCATGTGGGGGAGTGGAAAAGAATATAAAGGAGAAACAAAGGAATTCAATGAATTAGAAAAACAGGCTTAACACGATTCAACCCACTTATAATTTATTTATTTGTTTATTTATTTATTTATTTTACAGCACTTGTATCCCACAATTTCCCACCGCTGGCAGGCTCAATGTGGCTTACAACAGTTAAATAACAAATAGGCAAGTACAATAAATGGAAAGGGATAAGCGGGGCGGAGAGGCAAGGATAAAGAAATGGGTCAGTCCATAAGGGCTGTGTCCTGAGGTCAGTGAGGTTGGACAGGATCTTTGGGGTACGCTTGCTCAAATAAGCAGGTCTTAAGTGACTTCCTAAAAGTCAGATGATCCTGAACCATTTTCACTGATTTAGGTAGTGCATTCCACAAGTGAGTACTAACGTAGGAAAAGGTGGAAGCATACATGGTTTATACTTGAGTCCAGAACACGCAGGGTAATGGAGGTTTAAGTAAGTAAGAACGGGCAGTTCTGAGTTAGTTTCCTGGCGGTAGGTGGACAAGGTAGTTGTCGCAATACCACTGGAGATCTTCTTTAAGACCAGAAAAGCTCTCACTTGTTCTGGGGCATAGAAGACATACTTAACCCTCAAGTAACTCACTTGACATTTACATGGATAAGCCAAAAGAAAGGAAGCCCCCCATTTGCTTTGATTCTTCCCTCATAACCAGAAACTCTTTTCTCGTTTCTTGGGTTGATTTAGTTACATCTGATCTTTTGACCACAGCACTAAGTTTGTAGATTCTGAAAATATAATCTCATCCCATTTAAACCCCGCTCAAAAACGAATGAGACTAAGAATGTAGTTCTTTCAGATATTTCCAAAAATGAATCTTCCAATATAGCAGACAAAACCTTAATGCGGTCCTTCTTCATTTGAGATTGCACTTGGCTCCCTGCCATCTCTGTTTTATTAGAGGCATTAGGTTAAAGGGAGGAATGGCTTCTACGGGTACTTTAAATTCTCAACCAAAAATTTATTTAAAAAGGTTCAAGAGGAGATATACACAGAGCCTTAGGAAAGTTTAACACTCAAAGATTAAGCCTCCTATTAAAGTTGTTCAATTCTGAGGTGGATCAAAACCTTATCCTTCAACACAGCAGCCATAGTTTCCTTAAGATCTTTAACTTCTAATTGTACCTGCTTAACTTGTTCGGAGGAGTCCTTTTTGACCAACTCCAAAATAAGGGAAAAAGAGTCCGCTTTGTCCACAAGGTTAGCCACCTCTTGAGTAGATCTTACAACTGTAGAGTCAAGCTTTTGCAGGACTTTTCAGATATTCTCCACAGTCAACACCATGGTACTGCCGGATCTTGCACAGCTCCAAAGCTCTCAACCACAGCAGACTTCTCACCAGGTCTGGTCCCTTCAATGTGGTGTTCCAAGTCAGCAACTTCCGCCTCCAGAGATATCGCGGTCAGATCCACCACACACGTAGCAGGGCCCATACTGCCTGGCACATTCTGGGGGGGGGGGGGGGGGCTTGATGATGTACCACTCCAATTTCTGCTGGACTGCTGAGGAGGTGGTCATTGAAGAGGGTGTAGCTTTAACCAGCCCCTTTCTCTTCGTATGCATCATAAGGATCCAGGAAAAGAACCAAATGCTAGCAGAAGGAGAAGCAGATATTGACCAGCAAAAACTTACGCTGCTATCTTGACCACTCCCCTGCAAACATAAATATGTTGTGGTGGAGAATGAATGCCAGACCTATAGATTCCGTCCTTTTCTATCCCATCAGGAAAATGGACTGCATTCCCCATTTCAGAACAACAACATCCCAAATGGATAGTAAAATCACTGATAAGTAACTGCATAACTGAGAGCAGTACAAGAGGGTGATATACACTCCTCCATGTATAGTACAGAGCATATAGCACCTGTGCTACACCATCTGAGCTTGAATGTGACCGTTTACTGAGAAGGCTATCGAAATAATTATTGCACAAGAAAAATGTTCTGTTTGCAGTTGGCTTCAATCCACTTTTCAGCAAAGCCTTGAAGAATGGCTAAAAGGGTTCACTAGTTTTCCCATGCTTAGGGGCCCTTTAGAAAGCTGTGGCAAAAAGTGGCCTTAGCATGCCCTTACGAAAGTATTCCCCATGTGATAACATAGTAAGTGACAGCAGATAAAGACCTGAATGGTCCATCCAGTCTAACAGTCACATCCATTATCGAATCAGGATTAAATCAACAATGAAAGTGATATTA
Source organism: Microcaecilia unicolor (assembly GCF_901765095.1). NCBI lineage: Eukaryota > Metazoa > Chordata > Amphibia > Gymnophiona > Siphonopidae > Microcaecilia > Microcaecilia unicolor. The sequence goes on along the minus strand of NC_044039.1, from coordinate 10,374,412 downwards.
TATACTTGATCAAGGTCTTTCTTTGGCATTTCTGGGACATAGACCATAGAAGTCCACCCTTCTCTGTCTTTATGTTCCTACGACTGGAGTTGCCGTCAAAGCCCATTTCAGACTATCCAAATTCGACTTCTCATTTGCAGAATCCAGACCATAAAAGTCTGCCCAGCATTATCCTCGGTTCCAGCTACTGAAGTTGCCGTTGAAGTCCTTCCCAGCCCATCCTAAACTGGATTGCATATACAGCACACAGACCTATAAAGTCTGCCCAGCACTGGCCTTAGTCCGTCACAGCCAGAGTCGCCATCTAAACGTCACTTACACATCCTCACATATGCAGCCATGGATACCATCCATTTTTATACCATCCATTTTCTAATTAGAGATCCTCTGTGTTCATCCCATGCCTTTTTGAAATCCGTCACCATTTTTGTCTCTACCACCTCCCTCAGGAGGGTATTCCAAGCATCACCCTCTCCATGAAAAATAATTTCCTAAGTCTACCACCCCACAACCTCAGCTCATGTCCTCTAGTTTTACCATTTCTCTTTCTCTGTAAGAGATTTATTTCTGTATTAATACCTTTCAAGTATTCTAATCTAATCCAGCTCTTGTATTCCTCCAACTCCCCCTTGAGGTTCAAACTGTTTGACTGAAGGAAAATAAAGTATCAAAGTCTCCTTAAATCTAAGTAATCTAATCAATTTTAGAAAAAAAGAAAAGCTCTACCAAACATTTAGGACTAGATTCTTCAAAAAGTTAAAAAAAAATAAAACAACCCAATTTAAAGAGAATTCTCTCTTGAACTGGTAGTCAATGTAGTTTAATCAACAATGGTGAGATGTCATCATATTTCTGCATTCCAAAGATCAGTTTTGCAGCTACATTTTGCAGAGTTTCAACTAAATATAAGATTTTGTTCTCTTATGATATTACTGCACCATGCCTACCTCCCTTGTAGAGTTAGCATTGAAAGATTTAATCAAGTAACTGAAAATGCAACGAGAAGAGATAAATTGTTCCTCATAATTATCAAACAGCTCAGGTTTCACATTTCATCTCAAAATGTTCTTGGATATTAGGTTGGAATATTTTTACAAGTGTTTTGAGAAAACCTCTTAAGCTGATGAGAAGAGCTCACTGTGTAGAATCAAGGTTAAGAGAACTTTGATGCGAGAATACAGTAAGTGGTTCTAAGATAACTTTATAAATGTGAAAGGCAATCATTCCATTGTATGAAATTAATTAGCGATCTGGGAAGGTGTAAACTCAGACATTTTCTGCTTTATTAGCCTACTTTCCAAGGGCAGAAGGCTTATGAGGTAGTTTTATGAAGTCAATTCCTATGCACATGCGTCAATGATTTCTTATAGAATGAGGACCACTGTACAAAGATTCTCTTAAACAGGATGGTGTGTGCTTTGCTGGTTGGAGAGTTTGGATGGACTTGGGTAAAGCATGGAAATAGGTGGAAAGATTACAAACTACAGTAATGTATGTATGTACTGCAGGTTCTTGTACCTACAATATAGGGGTCTGTTAGGCCACCTACACTTTCTAAAGACAGGTAGATGCCTATTGGGCTCATTTTCAAAAGAGAAGGACGCCCATCTTTCGACATAAATCGGAAGATGGACGTCCTTCTCCCAGGGTCATCCAAATCAGTATAATCGAAAGCCAATTTTGGACGTCCCCAACTGCTGTCCGTCGCAGGGACGGCCAAAGTTCAAGGGGGCATGTCGGAGGTGTAGCGAAGGCGGGATTTGGGTGTGCCTAACACTTGGATGTCCTTGACCCATAATCAAAAGAAACAAGGACGTCCCTGATGAACACTTGGATGACTTTACCTGGTTGTGTTTTTCTTATGACCAAGGCACAAAAAGGTGCCCGAAATGACCAGATAACTACCAGAGAGAATCAGGGATGACCTCCCCTTACTCCCCCAGTGGTCACTAACCCCTTCCAACCCTCAAAAAATATCTTTAAAAATATTGATTGCCAGCATCTATGAGGCTTATTTTCAAAGCACTTAGCCTCCCAAAGTTCCATAGAAACCTATGGAACTTAGCCTCCCAAAGTGCTTTGAAAATATGCCTCTATGTCAGCCTCAGATGTCATATTCACGTCCATGACAGCAGTATGCAGGTCCCTGGAGCAGTTTTAGTGGGTGCAATGCACTTCAGGCAGGTGGACCCCGGCCCATCCCCCCCCCTCCCACCTGTTATGTTTGTGGAGGAAAAAGTGAGCCCTCCAAAACCCACCACAAACCCACTGTACCCACATCTAGGTGCACCCCTTCACCTGTAAGGACTATGGTAGTGGTGTACAGTTGTGGGTAGTGGGTTTTGGGGGGGGGGTTGGGGGTCTCAGCACACAAGGTATGGGAGCTATGTACCTGGGAGCAATTTATGAAGTCCACTGCAGTGCCCTCTAGGGTGCCTGGTTGGTGTCTTGGGGGGACCAGGGCACTACAAATGCTGGCTCCTCCCATGACCAAATGACTTGCATTTGGTCATTTCTGAGATGGATGTCCTTGGTTTCGATTATTGCCGAAAATCAGAAATGACCAAGTCTAGGGACGACCAAATTTAAGGATTTTGACGTCTCTGATGGTATTTTCGAAACAAAAGATGGACGTCCATCTTTTTTTTAAATATGGATCTGGACATTTTGCGAGGACGTCCCTTTCAAAAATGCCCCTCCCATGTGTCATTATAGGGGAAAGGGAATGGGACTTGATATACTACCTTTCTGTGTTTTTTCGCAACTATATTCAAAGTGGTTTACGTAGTTTATGTAGGTACTTATTTGTACCTGGACAATGGAGGGTTAAGTGACTTGCCCAGAGTCACAAAGAGCTGCAGTGGGAATTGAACCCAGTTCCCCTGGATCAAAGTCCACTGCATTAACCACTAGGCTACTCCATGAGCCATTATTAAGATAGGCGCCTACATTCTCACTTAAAGTAGATGCCCCTTTGTAAAATTACCTTCAGACAGGACTAGATTCTATATGTAGCGCCAAAAAAGAGCAATTCTATAAGCTGCGCTTAAAGAAAGGCGCAATTTATAGAATAGCGCTTATGCCTGAGAATCTTGCCTACCATTTGTGTCAACTGAAACGTGGTGCAAATGTACACACCTAAATTAGGTGCATATCACTGTTATTCCACGCCCCCTTTTTCAGATCATGTGTAAATTTAGGCATGGCTCTCACGCCTAAATGTATGCACGTAAATGCCAATTAAATCTAATTAGTGCCAATAATTGCTTGTTAAAATTAATTAAATTCTGTTCGCAATTGAGTGTGCACCCAAATTTGCGCAAGCAATTTTGATAGAATTAGGGGGATAGTGTGTGTGTGTGGTCCTGATAGACCCGTTTTGCTACAGCTTCCTCTGGAGACCTTCACTCTATCCCAATTTGTTAAGATTGAAAGCGTCAACATATGACATATTTTTTAACAGATACAGTCGGACAACCCACGGACCCTGAGGAAGAAGGCAAAACTTGGGCCAAAGTCGGCCATGGACGGGGTTTATATGACTGTATTCAAGTATGAGACTGCCCAGAAAATTTTTCCAGCAGCCAGCTAAGTAATCCATGAATGCTTAATTTGATTAAATAAGAGAATATAAGTGGAACGCTTAGTAGAGGTTTTTGAGCCAGTGATGATCAGGCAGTGCTCCCTAAAGTTGAACAACAACACAAGGAGTACATGCCAGGATTGAGGCTTTTCCTCTATAATTAAATTATATCTCATATGTGACGCTATCTATATTTATATAGGAGTCTCCTATTTTAGGAGTGCTAATGTATGGATATTTGATCACACAACACTTCATCAGGTGACAAATCAACACTGACAGTTCATCTCCAAGACTCTTCATCATACGACAGTTCATCACCACATCAATTCATCACCGAGACACTTCATTACACAACAGTTCATCATGCAACACTTCATCGCCAAGCCAGTTCATCACCACATCAGTTCATCACCGAGTCACTTCATTGCATGACAGTACATCGTGCAACACTTCATCACCAAGCCAGTTCATCACCACATCAATTCATCAAGACACCTCATTGCACGACAGTTCATCATGCAACACTTCATCGCCAAGCCAGTTCATCACCAAGTCACTTCATTGCACGACAGTTCATCGCCAAGCCAGTTTATCACCTCATCAATTCATCACCGAGGCACCTCATTGCACGACAGTCCATCGTGCAACACTTCATCACCAAACCAGTTCATCATGTGACCCTTTACCACATGTTCAAACTTGTGGTGAATGGGGCAGAGCATGCCAGCACATATTGGCACCTGTCAGACCTACCATAGTCAACATCCATGATATGTACTGGTCTAGGCAAGAGCAATCGCATTTGCTCCTGCCTTCATCCAAAATGGTGTCAGTGACCCCCTAGCAATAGTCTTGCGGTGCTATTGCTAGGGGTCATATTTCCAAATAAGATTCATAGATACTGAGATACTACAGGATGGTGACTCTGATGATAAATCAAGGTAAGGTAAAAACCTACCTTTTATCATACTGTGATAACTACTCCCCCCCCCCCCCCCCCCCCCAACACACACACATACACACACTGTAGTGAAGCCTATAACTAGGGTGGCTAATCACAGTATGTATGATACCGTTTTGGACTAGAGCGTAACAAAGATATATAGGAATTGGTGAATCTCGTTACTTTTAGATGCATCTTTATTTTTCAAAAACAGTTTCTTAAAAAAATAGCACATATTGTATCTTATTAATGCTTGATACATTGAATCACAGAAATATTTTTGACCAAAACCAAATTCAGCTTAGATGAACTGCAGCTCTGCAGCAATAAAGATCTATTGAAATTTACAGCACAATGCAAAAAAAAAAGCCCACTTCACATCTGCTTTGTTCAATGTTTTTGATGCACCTACGATCGTAGCTGTTGACCATAATGTGCATTCTCCAACATAGAAACAATACACGCGACTTTCTGGAAATGACAAAAATCAATTTCTATCCCTCCAAAAATCACTACACTGGGGCTAAGGGATGTGTGAAAATTAATTTCCTGCTTTGCAAACATTTTTTGTTAAAAAAAAAAAAAATCGAAACAATTTGCCTTTTATCACAAAATCTTAGACATTAGATTTCAATGCAGAAACCTCCTGCAGGAGCAGTTTCAAAACAGCAAAAGGTTATCAAAAAAAGGGCAACAACAAATAGCTTCAATGACTTCTAAAATAGACATTTGTCAGGGAGAGAAATTCGTCTACTTAAGATTTTAGGAAATGCTAGTTGAATTTTGGAGACAGTTATTGTGGAGAGAGGAAACTGGAAAGGGAGCAGTGAGGGTGAACAAACTCTCTTCGCTGTATACTGCATTAATCCGTGCCACCAAGGCCTACCTGATTTGTTTCCCACTTATACAACTTCAAAGGTAATTTTTCCCCGAGGACATACTCTCTATAGATGGAAATGAAAATGAGGCTTCTGTGTATTTTCACATGAGTGAAAAGCTCTGCAAACATGAAAGAGGAAGCATTTGGCTTCTGACACTCAGGTTGATATTACTGCAAGTGTAGCTGTCAAAAAACACTTGTCCCTACCAATTGTGGCACAAGGATCAGGGCGACAAGTAAATCATCGCTTGAGTCGCCTGCCTTAAAATGACAAATCTCTGCCCCGGCACTTCAGAACCTAGCAGGTCAAACGAAGTTCTAGGTATCTGGCAAATGGAAAAAAAACATGTAACAATGGGTAGCCAAGTAGAGTTGAGCATGGGAAAGAAAACCATTCATTTCCGGGGGGGGGGGGGGGGGTTATTTTCTCTTTCTTTTATTTATTTATTTTTTTTCATTTCACTTTCGTATCTGTCACATTAGTGAGCAAGGAAACCATTTAAAGGGTAACCTCTTTCATAAATATTCAGGGGCCCTTTTACTAAGCTGCTAGCATGGCTGTACTTGGGGAGGGGGTTAGTCTTTTTCAACAATTGTTAGCTTTTCAAGCACCCACGGTCTGGAAAAGTTTATCTCGGAGGCTAGTAGATATACATAATTACAGCCTTTTTAGGAAAAGCCTTAAAACTATTCTTTATAAAAGATGTGTATGTTAGTCTTCCTTAGTTTTCGATTTACAAGAATTTGAGATTGCTTTTTTTTGTAATTCCAGAGTGATTGTTTTGGTGTCTGTTTTTTAACTTTGTTTTTTAACTTTGTAAACACCTTTGATCCTAGTGGTACAAGAAGGGTAGAAATCTAATGTAATGTAATATAATTCTACAAAGTATGCATGTGAATCATTACAAGAATGGCATATGCATGCATATTTGTATACCGCTGGTCTGGCGATCGCCATTCCAGTCTAATGTAAGCCATTTTGAGCCCACATTCTGTGGGAAAAGGTGGGGTAAAAATGCACTACATAAATATGTTTACACATATATGCATAAACACCAAAATTCTGCCTATGTGCTAGTCTGTAAATACGCACGCATCTTACATAGTACATATTTTATATGGGCAGAGTCTGGACAGACCACGGGCGGCACTCACATTTATGCATAACTTAGAATACTAAAGGGCTCATTTTCAAAACTGGAAAACATCCGAAAGTGGCACAAAGCGGAGGACAGGCAGTCGTTTTTGCCAAAACCCATTTTTTAAGACGGTTTACTATACAGTTCATATGCAGTGTGCCCAGATCACAAGGGGGCATGTCAGGGGTGTGTTCAGGCAGGACTGGGTGTTCCCAAAACTCTGATGTTTTTCTGCCATAATGGAACAAAGCAAAAATGTCCAGGGCTAAAAATGAGATGTTCTGCTCTTGACCTTGATAAGCTGAAACCTTCTGCTCAGTGTGCTGCTGCGGCTAAGAAAACAAATAGAATGTTACGTATTATTAGGAAAGGAATGGAAAACAAAAATGAGGATGTTATAATGCCTTTGTATCGCTCCATGGTGCGACCTCACCTCAAATATTGTGTTCAATTCTGGTCGCTGCATCTCAAAAAAGATATAGTGGAATTAGAAAAGGTGCAGAGAAGGGCGACGAAAATGATAAAGGGGATGGGACGAATTCCCTATGAGGAAAGGCTAAAGTGGCTAGGGCTCTTCAGCTTGGAGAAAAGGCGGCTGAGGGGCGATATGATAGAGGTCTATAAAATAATGAGTGGAGTTGAACAGGTAGATGTGAAGCATCTGTTCATGCTTTCCAAAAATACTAGGAGTAGGGGGCATGCGATGAAGCTACAATGTAGTAAATTTAAAACGAATCGGAGAACATTTTTCTTCATCCAACGTGTAATTAAACTCTGGAATTCGTTGCCAGAGAATGTGGTAAAGGTGGTTTGTTTAGGGAGTTTTAAAAAGTTTTGGACGGCTTCCTAAAGGAAAAGTCCATAGACCGTTATTAAATGGAGAAAATCCAATATTTATGGGTAAGCAGTATAAAATGTTTTGTACTTTTTTGGGATCTTGCCAGGTATTTGTGACCTGGATTGGCCACTGTTGCAAACAGGATGCTGGGCTTGATGGACCTTTGGTCTTTCCCAGTATGGCAATACTTATGTACTTATGACCTGTTTCAGTCATGACTAAGTCACAAAAAGGTGCCTTAAATGACCACTGGAGGGATTAAGACATGATCCCCTTACTTCCCCAGTGGTCACTGACTCCCTCCCACCCCACAAAGATGTGAAAGAAAGAGTAAATATACCAGACAGTATGACAGCTATTAGAGAAGCAAACAGGTCTCTGGAGTAGCCTAGTGGTTAATGCAGTGCATTGTACAGAAGGAGACCCAGGCCCATATCTCACTCTTGTGGTGGAAAGTGTGAGCCCTCCAAAGCCCACCAAAAACCTACTGTACCCATATATAGGTGACACCTGCAGCCATAAGGGCTATTGTAGTGGTGTACAGTTGGGTACAGTAGGTTTTTGGTGGGTTTTGGAAGGCTCATTATACAATATAAGGGGGTAATGGTGAGATGTGTACCTGGGATGCTTTATGCAAAGTCCACTGCAGTGCCCCCTAGGGTGCCCCACTGCTCTGCTGGGATGTCTTTGTGGTCAGTCTACTAAGAATGCTGGCCCCCTATACATCCCAACGGATTGTTTTTCTGCGTTTTTCCCTTGGATGTGGGTTTTGTTTTTTCCAAACAAAAAGATAGATGCACTGAGCACAAAAACATCTAGCTAATGGCCATTTTTCAAAAATTTGAAACAAAAAGTAGGACGTTTTTCTGGTTTGAAAATGGCCATGTTCGCTACTGGATTTTTGCACGTTTTCCATAAAACATCCCAAATCAAATTTAGACACCATATCCAAAATGCCCCTCTATATGTTATACATGTATGTCCAACATTTGGGGGGGGGGGGTAGTTATCAATTTGGGCTGCCATTAAGGTATGTTATTTTACTGTTTACCTAGTTATTGGTAACTAGGTCTCATTGAATAAAAAGGGACCCTATGCTAATATAGTCCAAGTTAGTGGAAAAATAACCCATCTTAACGGTAGCCCCATGTTGATAACTTCCCCCTTTAGTGTGAAGATTTTCAGCTTCTGGTAATCAGAGCTGATATTATGATGTCATAATGCCTCATTCCACCAATGCCTAAGAGCCAACCTCATCAGTGATGTCACAATGGCTTGCTTGTCCTATTCTTGGCTCACTCTTATTACAGTGATTTAACCAGAGCTGAGATTGTGATGTCCCTATACTAGGCTCACTTTTTTTTACATACAGCAGTGATTTTTGATTTCTAGAGACATTTCTTTTTTTTCTTTAATCAAGGGGGAAGTTATAAACATGGGCTACCATTAAGACAGGTTATTTTATTGTTATTCTCAGTTATTAATAACTAGATCTCATTGCATAAAATGGGACCCTATGCTAAAATAGCATGAGTTAGTGGTAGCCCACAGTGAGAACTTCCCCCATTGTGTGAAGAGTTTTAGTCTCTGGTAACCACAGCTGGTATTGTGATGTCATAATGCCTCATTCCAACAATGCCTAAGAGCCAACCTCATCAGTGATGTCACAGTGGCTTGATTGTCCTATACTTGACTCACTTTTATTACATATAGCAGTGATTGTGATTTCTGGAGACATTTTCTTTAATTAACAGAGGAAGTTATCAATGTGGGCTACCATTAAGACATGTTATTTTACTGTTAACCCCAGTTATTAGTAACTAGGTCTCACTTCATAAAATAGCACAAGATAGTAGTAAACTAACACCTCTTAACAGTAGCCCATGTTGATAACTAGGCCCCTTAGCTGTGAGCACTTACATACGTACCCGGCTAGGCTGGGATTCTATGAAGGAAATTAAATGCTTATGTTCCTTAATAGAATGGACTCCCACCAGGTGCCTCTTGGTGCCTATTTGAAGGGTATTGTGCAAAAAAAAACCTGATAAGTCTACTTTAGGAACAAACTGAGATGTTTCTGACGTATTCTTTCATAGGGCTGTTCATTATCTATCAAACATCTTAAGTTCTTGTATTAGCCACTGTAACATTTCATTGTGTCTTTGGCTTTGTACAAAATCCTGTTAAGTCCACAAAAAGAAGTCCCACAGGGAAAGAAATTAAAAAGGCTAATTTCCTATTATATTAATCACTTCACATGCACAATAATTTTGTAACTGCTAACTACTGCTATAATTAATTTTAAAGAACTAATTTAGGTCAATTTAATTAATTCTTAGTGATAGTTTTGCATAGCAAGATGTGTTTGGGCCTATGCTTTGTTAAGCATGTGGGCGCTAGTCTAGCCGATCATTCAGCGCTGTGAGGCAAAGCAACCCTTTATGTGTTTGAGCACGGCAGACAAGTGAAAATGTCGAATTATCCTCCCAAAGTAGTAAAAAATACAAGTGTGATGACAGCAACTGGAAATGAATTGTAACAAAAATTAAACATGCGAAGGGGGAGGAATTTATGAATTGAAAAGGACATTTAAATACCTAGCAGTCAGCTAGCCCAAATTGTGGTTTAAATAGCCAAAGTAAATAAGAAATCCTTTCAACTCTCATACCACCCAGTCTCTGTATCTGCAAGGAATGGTGACAAAATGAGATGTCCAATGGTTTTGACTGCAGAACACAAATGGAAAACCAAGGAATTGCAGCTGGCTGTTTACGGTGATGGAATTAACAGGTTCTTGCGGAAGCGACTTTTGTCAAGTACTACTTTTGTGATGTGCAATAAACATGACGAGGATATGAGATTTTTGACATTTTTATACAGTTCAATGTACTGTAAAAACACATACCCCCCTGTGTACTAAGCCATGTTAGCGGCTGCCGCACGGTAATGCCGACACAGCCCATTCAAAATGATTGGGCTATGTCGGCAATAGCGCACAGTAGCCGCCACTGTGGCTTGCTAAACAGAGTGATAATTTCTAGAGCAGCTAATAAATCTTAGCCTAAAGATTTTCACAGGTGTTTTCCCAGAATCAAATTGTTATCCAGTCTCCATGCTTTAAACAGTAGTTTTCACGTTATTTCTGTTGTTCTGACATTGCATTAATGACATGTAATAAAGTTAACGACAATAATTCCGGAAACTATTAAAGACTAACCTGTTCAGAGAGACTTATCAAAAGGACCCTTCTTTAAAAAACAGGACATCAGAACTGTACCAGAATTAGTTAACATTGAATTATTCTTATTTTGGTTACTTTATCACATTGTCATTATTGAACGCTTTTCACTGCCCTTGATTTCAGCACCTGAAATGTATTGATTACCGATTTTATTCTAATTTACTGTGTACTCTATATACTCTGATTGGAACATTCTTCTGTATTTCTTATTCCGGAACTGGCGATCGCCACTACGGTATTTGTAAGCCACATTGAGCCTGCAAAGAGGTGGGAAAATGTGGGATATAAATGCAGAAAAAAATTAAATAAATACATAAATAAATATAACCTGTGAATGATAGCTCTCACCGGAAACAATCTAAATACAAGAACTACTTTTGTCAAAAATATGAGTTCTGTGACTTTTCAGGATTTAGTGCAATGCTAAGGGAACAGCACGTGATTCTTGACCCTTAATGCACATTAACACCAGGATTCCATACATGGCACCTAGAATTGCACGCCAAATTTGGGCATACTCCCGCGATGTGTACACAAATTAATTAACATCAATAATTGGGTGGTAACAATCAATTATTGATAATGGGCGCCCATTAAAAATTTGCACACATATCTGGCTGAATGCTCTTCTATAAGGCAAGGTGCCTAACTCCCATGGCGCATATCTCAAAAGGGGGCGTGGCCATGGGAGGGTCAGGGGGCGTGTCAAGGGTGCTCTGAAAAGTTTCATGCGTTCTCACATAATACTGCCTCAGCACACTAATTTCGGTATCAGGTTTCAGCAGCCAGAAGTTTGATACCAAACGTTACGCAGATGAATCAGTGCTAAGCACGATTCCATAAACAGCACATGCTCTTTATTGCAGGGGTGTAGCTACGGGGGCCTGGGCCCCCACAAATTTCATCCAGGACCCTGGTTTGGCTGGCGGGGGTCCCTAACCCCCGCCTGCTGAAGCCTTCTTCAACGCTGGTCTCCGGCGCACCTGTGTTCGCTGCCCTGCTCTTCTTTCTTCTTGCTCCTCCTGTACACGCTGAAGCTCCTTTACGTGAAACTGAGAAGGAGCGTCAGCATGCACAGGACAGGAGCAGCAAGAAGCAAGAAGAGGAGGGCAGCGAACACGGCTGCGCTGGAGACCGCCACTGAAGAAGGTTTCAGCAGGCAGGGGTTGGGGACCCCCACCAGAAAAGGTATTTGTTTGCGAGGCGGGGGAGCAATGAGACAAGGCGGGGGGGGGGGGGGGCAAGGAGGCAAGGTGATGGGGAAGCAAGGAGGCAAGGCGTGGCGGTGAGGGGCGGTGGGACAGCACTCAAAATGTACCCCCAACCTTGGGCTCTGGCCCCCTCCCACCGTAAGGTCTGGCTACGCCCCTGCTTTATTGAATCACACTTACCTCCAGATTCTATATAGCACGCCTACGGTTACGTGTGGTTCTGCATGTAAATCTAGGCGTATTCTATAACTACACGTGTAGATTAATTTTTAAGAAGCTGTTAACAGCTCTTAACAAGCAATAATGAACACTAATTGGCAAAAATTGGAATTTACATGAGTTCATTGCCAAGTATATTCTGGAATGTACTGCGTGTAAATTCTAACACATGCAGGCAAAAAGGGGCATGGTTGGGGGCGTGGAAATGGGCATTTCAAAATCTATGTGCGTTGTTATAAAATATGGGCCAGTGCACGTAAATCTACACGCAGGGTTTTACGCTAGCTTTTCATTGGCGTAAATGGACATGCGTAGATTTCGTTGCATGAACTATGCCTAAGCGTATTCTAAATACCGTGCGTTTTTAGAATACGCTTAGGCATGATTGCCTAAAGCGCATTAATTTTATGCACCATATATAGAATCAGGCTCTTAGCGCTGATTTTTTTTCAGTGCCCCAATTTTTGAGCGCTATTTATAGACTTCTTCCCTAAATAGCAAAACAATTTTACTGTAACATACATTATCATAAGTCACTGCAGGCAGCATAACAACAAGATATATGCAATGTACCTCATTATCATCCAAATCAATTAAAGCAGTTTGTGCTGAACTCCGCAAAGTTGTGTTATTGATGGAAAAATAATACCAGCTCAAAGCTGTATCCATTCTATTAACGTGAACAATACCTTGAAAATGTGGGACAGAAGGTTAGTAAGGATCAGAAAACACACAAGGGTGGAAGAATGCCACAAGTCCCAAAAATGACCACTTCTGAAACCACGGCAGTAAAAGAACCAATTTGAAAGTTTATTGGGAACCTACATCTTATTGTTCTGTGATTGATTTTTATAATTGCTTATATTTTTATGTATGAAAACATTTTTGATATTATTAATCTCTATTCAACAAATTTTTATCTATCATGTGTTACAATTTTTTTTATCTGTCAATTCTTACAACGTATATATGTAGTGTAACTAAGATAAATAAGTTCTTTTTATGTTTGATGTTTTAAATTTATCGATTTTATGTATTTTATGTTTTTAGACCCCTGACGAAGGCTGTTTTAGCCGAAACACGGACCGTGTAGGGTCCCAATAAACTTTCAAATTGGTTCTTTTACTGCCGTGGTTTCAGAAGTGGTCATTTTTGGACTTGTGGCGTTCTTCCACCCTTGTGTGTTTTCTGATCCTTTCGGTTTGTTTGTGGAAGCATCGGACAGAGGTTAGTAACTTTTCCTCGGCTCTCATAACATTCGCTACAGGGCACTTTCACAGGTCAGATTGCTTGTGTTGTCTATTTAAGGGTGGCTCTGGGTAAGTTTTCAAACGTATGAAGTTGTGCACACAAAATGCTGTACATAAGGGTGGTAATATTTTAAATAGCACATATTTTATAACAGCAAAAGCAAATATAAAAATACCAAACCAGAACACTTTTTGTGTGTATACATAAAGGTAAAAACGACTATGAAAATATGACCTTGGATCCATTTTACATAGAATGTAACGACTGGGACTGGGTCATCCAGACTGGGACAAGCCCCGATCTAGTGCATGTATATTTGCTGGCTGCTATTTATTCATTCCTACTATGCAACAAATTAATAAATAACTGATTAAGGGGCCCATTTACTAAAGGGCTTGCTACGTGCCAATCCGGAAAAACCACTGGGCTACCTCCACCCCTAGCGTGCGGCATTTCCGGCGCGACAAAAATATTTTCTATTTTCATAGTGCTGGTTCTTAGCGCCGGGTTATCACGGGGGCCCTTACCGCCACCTAAATGGGTGACAGTAAGTGCTCCTTCCCCAAAATGGCTGTGCGGTAAGTGGTTTACTTACCACGTGGCCATTTCTTGTCGAGAAAAAAAAGACAGCCTTTTACCCGCTGCGGTAAAAGGGGCCTCGGCGTGTGTCAAAAACATGCACTGATGCTAGCACAGACCCCCTTTTACCACAGCTTAGTAAAAGGACCCCTAAGAGCTGAATATTGCTGGTTAAACAGTGAAGTGCTCACTCACTCTGTCTCTGGATCGCTCACTGAATGGCCAGTTTCAGCTTAGGCAGTTAGGGCCGGATTCAGTAAATGGTGATTTTAAAAAAAGGCACCAGGAAAAATCAGTGCTCAGCACAATTTTGTAAAGGGTGCTCAGGAATGAGCGCCCTTTAAAGAATAGCGTATGAGGTCTTACACCAACCAAAACCTGTTGTAAATCCTGGCTCATAAGGAATTAGAGAAGGTGCAGAGAAGGGCGACGGAAATGATAAAGGGAATGGAATCTGTCCAAACCCCCCTTAAACTCCGTAAGGCCAGCTGCTGCCACCACATTCTCCGGCAATGAGTTCCAGAGTCCAACTACACGCTGAGTAAAGAAAAACTTTCTCCTATTTGTTTAAAATCTACCATATTCTAGCTTCATCTTGTGTCCCCTAGTTCTATTATTGTTTGAAAGTGTAAACAAACGCTTCACATCTGTCCGCTCATTATCTTGTAGACTTCTATCATATCACCCCTCAGCCGCCTTTTCTCCAAGCTGAAGAGCCCTAACCTTCTCAGCGTTTCCTCATAGGGAAGTCGTTCCATCCCTTTTATCATTTTCGTCGCCCTTCTCTGCACCTTCTCCAATTCCTTTATATCTTTTTTTGAGATGCGGCGACCAGATTTGGACACAATATTCGAGGTGCGGTCGCACCATGGAGCGATACAACGGCATTATAACATCCTCGTGTTTGTTTATCATCCCTTTCCTAATTATACTCAACATTCTGTGCCCTTGAAATGCATATTTCCCCGCCCATAACCATGCCCTTTTTGCCTGCGCATGGTAGAACTTCGGCGCACTTCGTTACAGAAAACACTTAGCGAGTCGTGCGCGTAAATTCTAATCAGTTCCGATTAGTGCTCATTATTGCTTGTTAAGTGCTGTTATCAGTGCTCATTAGCTTATTAAGCTTGCTCAAGTACGCGCATTGTTGTAGAATCTGCGCCGATTTCGGTGCCAATCTTTAGGCGTGCTATATGGAATCCGGGCGTTAACGTCTAGCACCCAATTATTGATCTTAATTGGCTCACTAATCATTTAGGTTGCATGCACATCCCAGGATCGAGCACAAATCTGACCACCCAAATTTGAGCGACCTTTACAGAATCCGGGGGTTAATGCTGATAATGAGTGGCACTATCCAGTTAAGTGAAGCTGAATATCAGTTAAATAGCCCGCACGAACGATTTAACTGGGCAGAAGCCTCTCCCTGCCTGGTTAAATCGCTATGAACCTTGACCCCTAACCCCCTGATTCTATAAAGGTTGCTAAAAATTGCTTGCGCAAATTTAGGCATGTTCCCAATTTGCACATGCAATTCAATTGAAAAGTGAACCAATTAATGCCAATAATTGGCTTTATACGAGCAATTATTGGCACTAATCAGATTTAATTGGGACCAATGCGCATAAAGGTAGTTGTGGGATCCGCACCTATAATCTATGCACAGTTCAAAAAAATGGGCATGGAAATGGGAAGATCATGGGGGTTTGAGGGGGCAGAACATAGGCATGGTTTCGAGTTACGTGCGTAATTACAGAATAATGGTAAATAATGGTGTAAATTTAGGCATTTGCATCATGTTTTCATTGGTGCAAATGGCCACATCTAAATTTACACATGACTCTCTGCTTAAGCATGTATTCTATAAACTGCGTCAAACTTTAGGCATAGCTTATAGAACACCATTTAAGCGGGTATTTTTCAGCGTAGATTTTTTAGGCATCATATATAGAATCTAGCCCTAAATGCCTAAGATACTGCAACTTAATTTGGCATATGCAACACAAGAATACAGTTCTTAACCACCCAATTTTTGGATGGCCATCTTTAGGCGTCTGTGTATAAATATTGAATTGGTTTCTTTGAAAATGCAGTAGACACTTAACAAGTCATCTTGCCCTGTTCTATTCTGATTCTAGATATATGACACCTCTGAAAACAGCTCTTGTAGTCTATTGATTCAATACCTCTGTTCCCCCTTTCCCCACGTGAATATTTTTGCTTCAATTTCCTCAGTTTATTACAATACTGATTGTCATGTATAGTCATTGTGCTTTAGCGTAATGCCCGCTCTTGACGTAACAAAAATTCAAATACAAAACTCGGACGTTGTAAGTGAGCATGCTTCAACACAGGCAGGGACCACACAACCATGCACAAAATACTCTGCAACAATTTCTCGACTGACGCAACGTTGACATGCACCCACTTAGTTTTCGATCCTGTACAGGCAGGATTGAATTTCACACACAAATGTGGTGACCTTCTCCTTTTGAAAAAGCTTCTTTAGAGTTGAAAAAGGGCACAGTGCAAAAATAAGTAAATGGAGTCTGTCTTGATTCCTGTACACTTCTGTTATCTTGAGTTCACATATTTTGAATGTCTTAAACAAAGCAGTTCCCGTCCAGAAATGCAACCGTGTGTGAGGGTCATAGATTTAATGTTTTAAGGTTTTCCTTAGCCACTGGAAAAGTTCCTCTTTATGGAGCCTCTGCCATCGTACATTTGCCTCTACGGTTTCCACAGCTCGCAAAAAAGGTGTCATCATAGCGGATCCCACCTCATGAAGTCTTATGAAGTTCTTCAGCTGTCAAAAAAATGAAAGATATTTCAGAATTGGGAGCTACTCATCACTCCTATAGCACTACTAGATATACTGGATGGACCGTACAAGTCTTTATCTGCCATTATCTACTATGTTACTATCCTGCTTATTTTCGAAGGAGAAGGGCGCCCATCTCACGACACAAATCGGGGGATGGGCACCCTTCTCCTAAGGGCGGCCAAATCAGTATAATCAAAAGTCGATTTTGGCCGCCCGCAACTGCAGTCCATCGCAGGAGCAGCAAAAGTTTAAGGGGGTGTGTCAGAGGCATAGCAAAGGCAGGACAGGGGCGTGGTTAACACATGGGCGCCCTCGGCCCATAATGGAAAAAAGAAGGGCGGACCTGACGAGCATTTGGCCGACTTTACTTGGTCCATTTATTTTCAGGACCAAGCCTCAAAAGGTTGTCCGAACTGACCAGATGACCACCAGAAGGAATCGGGGATCACCTCCCCATACTCCCGCAGTGGTCACCAACCCCCTCCCACCCTAAAAAAAAATTACAAACATTTTTTTGCCAGCCTCCATGCCAGCCTAAAAATGTCATACCCAGCTTCATGACAGCAGTATGCAGGTCCCTGGAGCAGTTTTAGTGGATGCAATGCACTTCAGGCAGGCGGACCCAGGCCCATCCCCCCCTACCTGTTACACTTGTGGTGGCAAATGTGAGTCCTCCAAAACCCACCTGAAACCCACTGTACCAACATGTAGGTGCCCCCCTTCACCCATAAGGGCTATGGTAGTACAGTTGTGGGTAGTGGCTTTTGGGGGGGGGGGGCTCAGCACCCAAGGGAAGGGAGCTATGTACCTGAGATCAATTAATGAAGTCCACTGCAGTGCCCCCTAGGGTGCCCGGTGTGGTGTCCTGGCATGTGAGGGGGACCAGTGCACTACAAATGCTGGCTCCTCCCATGACCAAAGGGCTTGGATTTGGCTGGTTTTGAGATGGCCGGACTCGGTTTCCATTATCACCGAAAACCGAGGCCGGCCATCTCTAAGTCCGGCGATCTCAACATTTAGGTTGACCATCTCTAAGGTTGACCTAAATGCTGAGATTTGGCCGGCCCCGACTGTATTATTGAAACTAAAGATGGACGCCTATCTTGTTCGATAATACGGTTGGCTCTGCCCCTTTCCGGGGCCGGCCCCAGAGATGGGCGCCCTTATAGATGGGCGCCCCCGTTCAATTATGCTCCTCCATGTTACACATTATGGACCAAATGTGCTGAAAAAAGACTGTGCTAAGCGCTATTTTATAAACAGTGCTGAAAGTTAGGCGTAGTTTATAGAATACGCTTACACCCAAATTCTATACATGGTGCCTACAGGTACATGCATTAAATTGGGCACACACCCAATTTAACGTGCATAACTTAATTGAATAATGAGCCAATCAGTGCTGATAATTGGTGATAGCCAATTGTCAGCACTAATTGGCCCTAATTAGGATTTACACACATATTGTATTCTATAACGATCTACATGTAAATCCTAATGCGTGTAACTATTTGGGGGCATGGCTAGGGGCGTTTTTGAGGTGTTCCTAAATTTTACACGCATACATATAGAATCACGCTTAAGTGTAGGTGCCTACAATTAGGCCTGCTAATTGCCGGCAACTACAGTTAGGCGCAGTTATGTTCTAAGCACGATTCTATAAATGACGCATACCCCTTATAGAATCACGCAAACAGGTTCAACTTTCAGTGCTGATTTCTAGGCACTACTTATAGAATTTGGCCCTTAGTGCGTAAATTTAGACGTGAGGATTTATACAAAGTAAACCCTGGTATAAATCACTCACATCTAAATTACACGTGGATCCCCCTTATTCTATAGCAGTGCAGATAAATTCTAGGAACTCCCCTGATCTGCCCATGACCCTCTCTGCCCACTTTTTGGAGCCACGTATAAAACTTAAAATGTGCGTGTACATTTTAATTAACTCCAATATTGGCTGCTTCTTTGCTGATCTAAATTTAGGCTTTAGCTTATAGAATTGCCTTTCATGTATGTATATTGTGAGTCCATTAAACTAGGCCCAAAATTCAGTCCAGAACATGCTTATACCAAACACACATACATCTCGTATACTTTTAGGCACTTTGATATTTATAAGTGTGATGGAGTGCTTGGATTCAGCCTGGGTTTTCTTAATTACACGCCCTCACTGGGCCACATAGAGGGGCATAATCGAACGGCGCCGGTCATCTATATGGCCGGTGCCACAAAAGGCGGTCCCGAACCGTATTATCGAAAAAGATGGCCGGCCATCTTTCATTTCGATAATAAGGTTGGGGCTGGCCAAATGTCAAAGATGGCCAAGTTTGAGATGGCCGCCCAAATCCTCCCAAAACCCACAACTCTACACCATTACCATAGCCCTTATGGGTGAACGGGGGCACCTACATGTGGATACAGTGGGTTTGGGGGGTGGTTTTGAGGGCTCCCATTTACCACCACAAGTGTAACAGGTGGGGGGGATGGGCCTGGGTCCACCTGCCTAAAGTGCACTGCACCCACTAAAAACTGCTCCAGGGCATAGAGGCTTGGACAGGCTTGGACAGGCTAAGCCTCCCCTGCTGTGCTCTGAGGGGTTTAAATTGTTGATTTACCTCCATCCTCACAGCAGGAGCTGCAGTAAAAGCCCTCTAGCCTTGTGAATCAGTTGTAGAAATTGGTTTATGGTTTGTTTACCTTACTGCTGGGAGAGCGGGGAAGGGGGGGTTGGCTGGAGGTGTCCTGGGTTGCCAGGGAGATATTTAACGAGGATGACTTCCTATCCTGCACTGAGGACAGATAGCAGCAGAATCATACTGGGCCAGCATGATCAGAAAAACAAAGTCACCAGACATCAAAGGTAGAAAAGATCATTTTATTTTCATTATAGTGTTTGGAATATGTCCACTTTGAGAATTAGGTGCTCAACATTAAAAGTTTATATTTATTTATTTACTTATTTATGGCATTTTATCCCACATTAAACATGAATTAGGGTGTTTTGTGGCTGTACATGAGAATTGTGATATTATGATGCCTTGTTTCATATTGTTGACGGTCTGCATTTTCCGTATGGGTGGTATATTGGTGTATTAGGTTCTGCCCAGTGTAATATTTATGGTACAGTAAGGTTCTGAGTGTGTTTTTGCACAAAGTTGTGCATAGTGTTTTGCAGTTGAGCGAATGTGGTTAGTGCTTTGAGCAACCACTCTATTCTTTGACATATGATACATATCTAATATCTAAATTTAATAAAAGGTATTAACTGTGATTATTTTTTTTTTCTGTTATCAGACAATTATGGATATAAGCTCCACCCCTGGCTCCACCCCCTAACCCAGATATGCTAACTACTGTTACCACATCCTCTGGCAACGAGTTCCAGACTTTAACTATTCGTTGCGTAAAAAAAAAATTTTCTCCTATTTGTTTTAAAGGTATTTCTTGCACATGCTTTGAGACGCCAGTTACAAAAGCTGAACTTTACATTTATAACTGTATCAAGCTAAAATAATTGTGAGAAGGTTTGCGGTGACTGCAAAATAACCAACTGTGAAGCAACATATGAGACAGTGCAAGGGATGATAATGAATCTTGATTTAGGAGAAAATGCAGGTGTTAAAAGTGGGGAACACTCCATAAGAGATTTGTCAGCTGACAGATTTATAGAAAATGTCCACAATATATTATTTTTTTCCTCCTCTTCCAAGGAATGCATATAATTACAAAAGAAAATATAAAGCAGTTCTTGTTACAGTGCTGCTTACGGTTTTTTATTTTAGGTATGTGCAGTGGCGGCTGTGTGTGGAGCAGGGGCGTATCTGCGTGGGGCCACAGGGGCCTGGGCCCCCGCAGATTTCACCCTGGCCCCCCTCCCCGCCGTCAACCCTCCCCCGCTGCTTACCTTTGCTGGCAGGGGGCCCCAACCCCCGCCAGCCGAGGTCCGACCCGAAGTCTTCATATTTCGTCTTCCTCCGACTCCTCCGTGGCCATGCTGCAAGTAACGCTGCTGATTCGTTGAATCCAGTTCGGAGTCTGACGTCGCAGCACGTTGTACACGCGTACAACACTGGATTCAATGAATCAGCAGCGTTACTTGCAGCATGGCCACGGAGGAGTCGGAGGAAGACGAAATATGAAGACTTCGGGTCGGGGCCCCCCGCCAGCAAAGGTAAGCAGCGGGGGAGGGTTGATGGCGGGGGGGAGGGTGGAGAGAGGCGGCGGGGGGGAGGGGAGGGAGGCAAAAATGTGCCCCCTCTCTCTGGCTCTGGCCCCCCCTACCGCCGGATTCCAGATACGCCCCTGGCGTGGAGAGGGGTAGCATGGCGACGGTGTGAGGGGAGCCCCCCCCAAACACTTTGCACTCTGGCCCCCTCCCACCTCGAGGTCTGGCTACACCCTTGGCTTCTTTTACTAGGAAAAACTGCCCTCCTAACAAGCTCCAAGCAGCATGGTGGAGGCTAATACAAGTTCTGATTCAGACCCCTGCAGCTGGACCCTGCATAGAGGAAACTAAGCTCCTGAGAAAAGCAAATCAGTCATCAGACTGGTGGTTCACCTTTACCTACAGATACCTGGGTTTTGCATAGGCCATGGGGGATACTTAAAACCGAGACTATTTCGAAAGTGACAGAGACATCGCACTTCCAGCCCTGCACGCAACTCATGATATACCTTTTTATTTATTTATTTATGACATTTAGACCCCAGCTTTTCCCGTAGAATTTCAAGTTCAATGTGGCTAACAAGAAATTATGCAGGAATATATTAGATTCCGCAACATCCTCAAATTATTCCCATTCAAACAAACCTCACAAAGAACAACCATATCTCAAACAACTAATTATTACCTGAACTGGTTATTACTCTGTTTACCATTAACGTTCTCTCTGCTTCATGTACAATTTCTCATTCATAACAGATTTTCTAAATGTTAAACATCTATAGTTATCCCTGGATTCTTCCAACAAATTACTTTCTTATGCATTATTCTTTGTTATGTATCCTATACTGGTTATTGTAAGCAGTGCGTTTTTTCTAACGTAAAAGGTGCCGGTACTCAAATGCCAGGCCATCTTTCAGGGGTGAGGTGATCACTGAGGGATCCACCCCACAATGATCAGGCCGCCTGCAACCAGTCACAGAATCTATGACAAGGCCTGAGTTCTTTCACATAAACTTGGGGACCATGGGTCAATTTTTTAGTAGACAATGAAAAAGGTGCCGGTACTCAGTACCCCCACAAAAAAAGCCCTGATTGTAAGCCACATTGAACTCAAACTTGTTTGGGATAATGTGGGATATAAATGTCACAAATAAATCAATCAATAAATAAAAAGAAGTCATTATAAAATATGAAACAAAATACATAAACCCACACATATCAATAAGGAAAATAAAATCGTAAATATATAAAGAATTCAATAATAAAGCATAACGAGGAGAATGGAAGGGGGAGATTAGGCACCAGGACCAATTGACAGAAATTTTTGAAAAGAAAAGATTTAAAAAAAACTTATGAAAAACCAAATAATCATGTTGGGTTCTTATATTTTTCTCATGTACTTGGTTTCCACTATTCTCATATGGAGAAAATGAGCCACATTCAGTATTCATGTTGCATTTGCAGCATCCAGACTGAGAAAAAAAATGCCATTTGGAGAAATGATTTTGCAGCATTTACCTCATTCAGTTCCCCTTCAGTGTTAAGAAATTCCGTGACGCCACTGATAAGTTTGGAGTTCATAAATAATGCCTCACCATATCTTTATAAAGGGATAAAGAACAGTCATTAAACATGACAAGTACAATCTGTTCATAAAAATTTTCAGTTCTAATAATGGCATTGTTTGCTAAAGCTAAGACAGGGCAAGGCAAAATGAAAAAAAAAAAAAACCCTCACATTTCACAGCCTTTGAACCCCAGGATTTCTGATCTGAATTCTGCTTTACAAAAAGAGTCGATGCATGTACATAGAATAATTTCCAGAAGCAGGGCTCTATTTACTAACATGTCCCCATCCCCCGCCAGACGAAGCTCTTCTTCAGCGCCGCATTTGCGGCCCTGCTCTTCTTTCTTCTTGCTCCTCCTGTGCACGCGGACGCTCCTTCTCAGTTTCAAGTAAAGGACCGTCAGCGTGCACAGGAGGAGCAAGAAGAAAGAAGAGCAAGGCAGCAAACGCGGCTGCGCCGGAGACCAGCGCTGAAGGCTTTGGCTGGTGGGAGTTGGGGACCCCGCCAGCCAAACCAAGGGCCCGGATGAAATTTGTGGGGGCCCAGGCCCCCATGGCCCCCCGTAGCTATGCCCCTGTCTAAATCCATGGTGCTACTTATAGAATACGCTTAGGTGGAAATGTTTACCGCATGGATTTTTCAGGCGCCTTATATAGAATTTGGCCCTATGCACATAGCTCTATGGCTGGCTTATGATCATGTCTAAATTATACATTACAGATCTCCTATTTGATATTTTTGTCTATATTGTTCTTTTTATCCACTATGAAGTTCGTACTGTAATCAAAAGGCTCCTGGAAACCATCAACTCAAAAATTCTACAATCTTCCACAGAGTAACTGATTGACGTTTGCTTTATTCCTAGTTATGGATCCTTCTATTAGTAAAATACTTTGGATTCTGCATGCATTGTAGTTATGATTAGTAATAGTAACACAGAAGTTCATATGTAAGGTTTAATAGTATTAATAATTTTGATTTGAGTCCTGTTAACTTCTTCTTTCTTTGTAATGACGCTGTTTCATTTTTTTCCCTTTGAGTTTATTGCTTCATTTGCAGTTCAATAACCCTTTAAAAAAATCTTTTAGTATAAGGCGATATGCGAAATTGAGTCCTTTCCCCTGAAACATAAGTATATGCAAAGCTAAGCTAACTGCTTAAGAGGTGAATTGCGCTTAAGTATTCATTGGCTTTATCCAGAGTGAAGATGCAGGTTAATGTGATGATGAATCACTTTCACATATAGTGGGGGTCAATATTGTAAGCTAAACCAAACACAATGCTATAATCAATTCACCACATTTAACCACAGGTGGCAATTTTTCAAAATTTGAAGACTCTTTTCACATAAGGACTCTTAGCTCTATGATTCACCGACCTCGTCACTCGTCTTTAATCATTTTTTATTTTTATATATGATTCCACTCCTTAATCCTTAATCCCATGGGTCCTTGCATTGAGATAAGTACATTCTTATAAATGTTTTAAAAGGATTAAGGAGTGGAAACATATATAAAAACAAAACATGATTAAAGACCAATGATGAGGTTGGTGAGTCAAAGGGCTAAGCATCCCTATGTGATAAGAGTCACCACTGAGGTCTTAAAATTTTGAGCATTGTCACACATGGTTAATGTGATGAGGAACACATATTTAACATCACAAAGATTGACTAAGCGGGACTTTCTTCTTTCTCCTTACTTCTGGATGGGTTGTCAGGATGTGGGATCCTTTCATTATCTTTGGTGGTATTACACCAAGATTCAGGCTTTTAGGGCCATGGTGAGGGGAGCATTAGGAAATATATTTGAGGTACAAATCTCATTAGACTCTGGGGTGCTTCTGGTAAGGAAAAGAGATCAAATATATCCCAAGGGGCAACTTTCCAATGATTGCTTCAAACTGCTAAGTGTGTAGATGCCCAGACAGTCACAAACAGAAGGCAAAATACTCTACTGGAGAAAGGGCACCAAGTGGAAGGAATAGAGTAACGAAACTTCTCACAGATGGCGTTCAAATCAACGTTTATTCAAAATTCTTCTAAAAACATTGGTGACTAGGTGTGTAGATGTAAAATTTTGGAAGACAAGTGATACCACCATGATAGAAGAACGGTTTGGGGTACGGTTTATATGGAAAAACTTACTAGGGTAGTGAGGGGGAAAGTAAAGAAGTTTGAAAACATTTGGGCTCTCTTTATGAGTTTTAACAAACAATCGTTTGACTAGAAGACTATATTTCAATATATGCAGATTTGGATAGGTTTGCAAGAGTCGCAGTAGATCTCCCAACGATTCTCATGAAAATGCAGAATTAAAAAGGAATTATGGGTCTATTTATATCATCTACGTTGAAGAAGAAAAGGTTTTCTGCATTTGGATGTTTTCTTGTGAAATTCACACTTTTCGTTTTCTCGTTTATTGTTTGTGGAATCTCACATATTGGTGTTTATTCAGTACCTTGCCAAAGATCCTCTTTACAATTTGTGTGAGTGTGTGTGGGGGGGGGGGGGGGGGGGGAGGATTGGTAGTCAAAATGTCATCTTTAACTTCTAACATAAACAGAAAGTTAAGCAATTCTCCATACGATGGCAAAATGAGTCAATTTATGGGATTCATATTAAACTAATTTGCCTTTAGAGCTCAAAGATGATTAAAGTGGTTGGAAAACATTTAATACAGGGGTTCTCAACCCAGTTCTCGGATGTTGAGACACAACTAGCCAATCAGGTTTTCAGGAAATCCACAATAAGTATGCATGAGATAAATTTGCACATACAGTGATACCTCGGTTTTCGTTGATAATCCGTCCGAAAACAATCAATGAAAACCGAAACAGACGAAAACCGAGGCAATTATTTCCATATGAATCAATGTAAATCCAATTAATTCGTTCTACACACTCCAAAATACATACCAAAAACACATTTTATAGAGAATAAATATAGTCCCATGATGGAGCTAAAGGGAAAAGGGTTATCTTATTAGCAAGGCAAACACTTAACAGGGAAAATGAGATTTGAGCACGTGATTTTATCTTGCGTGTGTTGCATTAGACATGCGGGGTGATGCTCACACAACGAGAAACAACGCCACAATGAGCAGGAGAATGCGTGGGTCGCCCTTTGTTTTTGCAAAATTATCAATGAAAACCAAGGCAACCAACAAAATCCGAGACAAAATTTTCACTGAAAAAATCAACGAAAACCGAAACCGACCATAACCGAAGTCAATGAAAACCAAGGTTTCACTGTGCTATCTCCACTGTATGCAAATCTATCTCATGAGCGTGCTCATTACGGGTATCCCGAAAACCTAACTGGCAACGTGTGTCCCGAGGACTGGGTTGAGAACTCTTGATTTAATGGAAACTACCATGTACATCTCTTAATATGCTTATACTTTACACTAAACAAGAACATTACCTGGCATTTAAAATCTTCCATTTTTCCCTGAAGAACTTCCATGCTAGATCTCGCCCATGTGGATTTCGTGCTACATGGATAATCACATCGATCGCATCCTGATCCAGAACCACTTCTGAATTCAGGGATAGATTAAGAAGCCTTCAAGAGCCAAAGTCAGGAAAAAAAAAGGCATAATTTAATTGTATTACAGGACATTATTAACACCATCAGTGAAAATACAGAAAATGGTCCACTCACCTGTTCAACAGATTTCTGTCGTCACTACAGGTTAGGGCTTCCAGCAATATTTTCTTTTCCGACACTGCTGTGGAAGCGTGAAACTTCATCCAAATGAACTCCCACACATCTTCATCCATCAGCGACACACCAGTACAGTATACGATGTCTCTAACGTTCGGTGAGATCCTAAATCAACGTCCAAGTAGGAGACTATGTCAGAATACACTCCAACAATATTTGCCAGGTGGAAATGATCAATATTTTTATTACGGGATATATGTAGTTGAATTAACTCGGTCCTAGCTGTCAATCTTGTTAATTTCAATTATGAACTCACTTCTTCCCTAGAGATTTATGGCATATATATTGGCATCAGTTCTTTGCAATGGATGTTGGTTTGAAAAACCCAAATCTCACTTGTTAGGATCAATTACAGCTGTAAACAATTGGCAAAGGATTTCAGTAAGGTGTGCTAAGCGACTGGCAGGTGCATTAGTACAGGCCTCTGCTATAAACAGCCGGTGCCCTAAGATTCCTGTGTACCTCTCCTCAGTACCTCTCCACTCTCATCTCTCCCTACATTCTTCCCTGGGAACTCCGTTCACTGAGTAAATCTCTCTTATCTGCACCCTTCTCCTCCACCTCTAACTCCAGACACCGTTCCTTTTATCTTGCTGCACCATATGCCTGGAATAGACTTCCTGAGCCGGTACGTCAAGCTCCATCTCCGACAGTGGCCAATCCAGGCCTCAAGAACCCGGCAAAAACCCAAAAACAAAACAAAAATTACATTAATAATGTTCAAAGGACTTTTCCTTCAGGAATCTGTCCAAACCCCCTTTAAACTCGGCAAGGCCAGCTGCTGTCATTACATTCTCCGGCAATGAGTTCCAGAGTCCAACTACACGTTGAGTAAAGAAAAGCTTTCTCCGATTTGTTTTAAATCTACCACATTCTATCTTCATCTTATGTCCCCTGGTTCTATTATTGTTAGAAAGTGTAAACAAACACTTCACGTCTGTCTGCTCCATTCCACTCATTATCTTGTAGACTTCTATCATATCACCCCTCTATAAGCACACCAAGTTACAGAATGAGGGGGTTAACGGTTAAATATACTATCACAATGTGTTTCATTTATTTTTCTTTTCAAAACAATGGAATATGCTGGAACAGCTTCATTCAAACCACTCCCCCCCTTTTCCCCTCCTGGTCAGAGATATACGTGCATGCATGCATCCACTTAGATACATACAGGCCTTAGGCTGTAGACAAAAGCAAAGAGGAACTGTGGAGCTGGGAGAAGAGGCATGCAGGAGCAACAGCAAAAGAGGGCCTGGATTAGGGAGCAGAGGGATTGTTCTTTGCTCTGCTCCAGGCTCACCCTCTCCTCTCTTCTCCTCTTCCCTTCAGGAATCCTGTGCCGAAGGAATGGATCCTCAGGAGCTTAGTCAAGATCGGGAGGCGGGGATAGGGCTGGGCAGACTTATACGGTCTGTGCCAGAGCCGGTGGTTGGGAGGCAGGATTGGTGGTTGGGAGGCGGGGATAGTGCTGGACAGACTTGTACGGTCTGTGCCAGAGCCGGCGGTTGGGAGGCAGGGCTGGTGGTGGGGAGGTGAGGATAGTGCTGGGCAGACTTATACGGTCTGTGCCTGTGCCAAAGCTGGTGGTTGGGAGGTGGGGCAGACTTATACGGTCTGTGCCCTGAAGAGCACAGGTACAAATCAAAGTAGGGTATACACAAAAAGCAGCAAATATGAGTTATCTTGTTGGGCAGACTGGATGGACCGTGCAGGTCTTTTTCTGCCGTCATCTACTATGTTACTATGTTACTATGTTACTATGATGCCTGTTCCCAGGGGCTGGAGCAGAACACCCCTGCACCTCCTCCGGCTGAGAAGTAGTGGAACTAGGAAGTGGCAGCCATACCATTAGGCCACTTGAGGCGGAGGCCTCAGGAGACACTCATTATGGAGTGGCATCTTCCCCCCTTCCTTCCTCAACTTCCCTGCACAGCCTGCTTTCTTTTTTTTGTTTTTCAAAAGTTGGCGGTGGCAGCGATCTCCATTCGCTGCCCTGCCGCTGACACCAGCATCTCCTCTGTACTGTGCATCCCACCTCTCTGATGTAACTTCCTGTTTTCTCGGAGGCAGGCCGCAGTACAGAGGAGACACCGGTGGCAGGGCAGAGTATGGGGATCACTGCCACCTCCAACTTTTGAAAACCATAACAAAAAAAAAAGAAGATAGGATGGTGGGGAGATGCTAGACCGTGGCTGGGGGCAGGAAGAAGTTGGTGGGGGACCCGGGGCACCATTTCATCCCTGCCTGCCTGAGACAGCAGATTGCCTTGGGCCGCTCCCGGAACTGGGTTCCAGGCCATTCCCCCAGAAATTAGGCCTACCCTACACATACAGAGCTGTTGGACAGTTCCATTAGTAATGCTATGCATGCTTTCCCCACTTGTCCTCCTCTTAAAAATTATTTCAACGCTTACAAATGATTTCGGTGATGGTTGAGAGCCACTAAAGATCAGGTTCGAAGAGCAAGATGGTAATGGAATGAGAGGGAAAACATCAGAAATTGAGTAGGATCTACTAGGGACATAGCTACAATAGAGTGAGCCTGGAAAATCAACTAGGGCTGCCTGCAATAGGGTCTAACCCCAACTCCAGACTCCACTACTGCCAACTCCAGACTTTGCGCCTTCTGTCTCGCTGCACCCTACGCCTGGAATAAACTTCCTGAGCCCCTACGTCTTGCCCCATCCTTGGCCACCTTTAAATCTAGACTGAAAGCCCACCTCTTTAACATTGCTTTTGACTCGTAACCAGTCGCCTCCACCTACCCTCCTCTCTTCCTTCCCGTTCACATTAATTGATTTGATTTGCTTACTTTATTTTTTGTCTATTAGATTGTAAGCTCTTTGAGCAGGGACTGTCTTTCTTCTATGTTTGTGCAGCGCTGCATACGCCTTGTAGCGCTATAGAAATGCTAAATAGTAGTAGTAG